>NC_137065.1:25771604-26059104 GCF_032717465.1 Coenobita brevimanus | reverse complement strand
TCAGTACGTCCACCCTCCATCATGACCCACAGGTGACTGACCCAGACGGCCGTGAGAAGGGGTTGACAGGTGTCGCTATGACATACAATATGCCTCACCTTGGGAGGCAGGACGGGACCAGATCTGGGTGTATCGCACACACAGCAAATGTCCAAGAGTGGCCATATATGGGTGTGTAGCAGCTGACGGGTTAAAATGAGCGTCATAATATCGCATATTTACAGAACTTAGTATTATAGTGAGTGTCATATTACCGCATATTTACAGCACTTAGTATTATCGTGAGCATCATATCATAGGCACACACAGTATCATTAACCCTTTCAGGTCTCCTAGCCACTATAGTGGCTTTCTCAGTAGGGGTCTCCTAGCTACTCCCATGGCAGTATATTTAGGCATGAATGAAAGCTGTTGCGTGAGGCTGGTGAATGAAATAGGGATACGAGCTGCTCCCCAGACCCCTCTGCTTCTACCAGGCATGTGCAGATCACAATATTTTAGTTTAATCTGTCTGGGATGAGCAAATCGTGGTGGGGAGTTGGGTTGCACGTATTGGTTTTATTATGCTGTTGATCTGGCAATATTTTGTACTATTTTGGTATCAGACAATTCATTTAGCAAAAGAATATTGTTTGCAATATGTTTTGACTGTTCTGGAGGATACAAAACTCTCACCTCCCTCCTCCCTTTCATATCCCCCTTCCTCCACCCCCCTATTTCCCACCGATTCCCCACCCCTCTACCTCCCACCCTTCAACCCTCCATTCTCCTTCCAATCCCCTACCCCCTACTTCCTCCACCCTCCTACCTCCCACCGATCCCCCACCCCTCTACTTCCCACCCTCCACCCTCCCTCCAATCCCCCACCCACTGCCTCCTGCCTACGCACATAACTGCCGCATCACAGGCAAGCAAGAGATTTCCGCTTTGTATATCTCAATATTTATTCATTTCCTGGGTGTTTGAGTGTCTGATTGAGAGAAAATAATTACAGATTTATGATTTTAGGTTTCTAAGGTTGTTTCTGTAGCCTTTTATACACGTACCATGCATTTATTTGTTACCAGGCGGACATACATGTGCAGTGAGTGTTGCCTTTTTCACTGACAAATGATTGTTAGTGTCTCCTTACTTTTTCTGATTTATATTTCATTAGTTTCTCACATTTCCTGGTTATACTTATAACACCATCAATTTTGAGAGATAATAAATATTTGATCACTGTCTCTACTGCTGCCTGTAAGTACACAGGATGATATAGTTAGGAACAATAAAATAAACATATGTTTGTGGTAGGTGGTGGCGACCATCATCCACTCACTTGATGTAGTGCTGCCTACTTCCTTATCTTTTATCATTCTTTTTCTGTGCCTGCCCTCCTCTCTTCCTATTTCTCCTACCTTTCCTGTCACTTCTTATTCCTTTTCTGTCCTTTACAGGTGGCTTTACATTGAGTGACAAGCCAAATGGTTTCCTGTAAGCCAAGAAACCATTTACAACGCTGGGTGGTAACCATATAACCAAACCATACGTGCTCCCTACGTGTCAACAAGTGGGTTGGTGGAGGGTCGGTGCCCCTCCCTGTAAAACAACTAACTCAGTGTCAAATGGCCACCCTTGGCGGGATTATGGTGTCTGGCAATATATAGATAGACATACAAAAGGCAAGCTCGTAGGCTTACCCCTATGTCCTCACCCCCAAAGCCTTGGACAATCCTAAGCACTATAAGAGCATATAAAATAAACTAGTCTAGTAACTAGTATGTGATAGGTTTTTATGGATCTTGTAACTGTTTAGTTTGTTTTTTGTAAAGAAAACATCTCAAGAATCATTCACAAATCATGTGAGATATAATGTACATATATTAGTGCACTGTTTTTTATGGAAAAACATGGAAACAAACAATGCAATCATGTCACGTACGCACCAAGAAATCACCTACCCACCGTGACGGCAATACTCACCACGCTACCACAAACCACTTGCTATGCAACTTCCTATCATTTTTACATCACTTGTATAGTGAGTAGAGCTCTAATTCTTTATAGGCAGATGTGTATTACTTCCTTGTGCATGTATATGATATTCTTTTCTTTATTTGCAAACCTTGACTTAAAAAAAAAAAAAAATACGTCTCTCAAACGTGACCATGGGATGTATTTGAGACCTAAAATGGTTAATGCTCTAAGGTGTGGTATTCTTTGAAACAAGGCTCAACGCACAATTGTATGTTGCATTCCACACACCCGTATCTCGTGTCTTTTCTCTGAGTGATTGCTCTCACTCTCGATTGGCTGCATACGTGACAGCAGTCCTGGGCTCTAGGACGGTTCGGTTGAGGAGGGATAGTGGTGAGGAAGTGGCGTCCTGAGAGGCGTAGGTGAGTCTTGGCGGCAATGGCGTGGTGGGAGCGGTGGTGGGGCCTGTCCTTTGTATACCTCGTAACGATTTCCCGAGACAGCTCCCTCACAAACCCCTCGAAGGTCTCACAGGTACCCATAGTCGTGGCATGGAGGTAGTGGGTGTTCAAGACTGTGATATTGAGCAAGTGGAAGAAGAGCTTTTTGTACCACTTTATCGTGTCCTGGCACATTCCACACTGGAAATTATGGAGTCTGACTGGTCTACATTGTAGTCCAGTACTGACTCCTGTTTCCAAACGTGGAATCTCATTTCACTGCGGTAATCCACGGAGTCTGTGCGGTGCATTAGGAGTTGATGTGCCATCAACAGGAGGAAAACTTCCCTGTTGTGGTTCTATATGGCGGCAAGGATGTTGTTTGCCTTTAAGAAATCCACCTCATTCTTGTCAAGGTTACTCCCAACCATGATCATGTAGTGACGGTTTTTCTTAACTGTGCCACAGACTCCGGTGTCATGATGGTGCAGGAACCGAGCAAGAAAGAGGTTAGTGTACTAGTTATCCAGGTACAAGATGTGACCACGATGAAAGTACTGCTCTGTCATTGTCTTTACCACGGCCCCAGAGAGTCCAGTACTTCTATCCTCTGTTATGTCTGTCTGTGCACCGGTGTACAAGACTATGTCTTGCACATAACCAGTCTTACAGTCACACATAGCAAAGATCTTGAATCCAAAACGATGTCTCTTGCTGGGTATGTACTGCCGAAAAGAAATACTACCTCTCCACAACACGAGACCCTTGTCTATGACAAGGTCTTGATGAGGATAGAAGGATGAGTGGAACTTTTCCCGCAGGTGATCAAATACCAGCCTTAATCTCCTCATTCTATCTGTGTTATTTGGATTAGCAGGGTTATTGGCATCGTAAAAGTGGAGGCAGCTCAGAATTTGTTGAAATCTATTCCAGCCCATTACCTTACCAATGAAAGGTGTGTTGGTCATAGGGTCCGTAGACCAGTATGCTGGAATATGTCTTTTCCATACAGTACCCATAAAAAAATCCAGGGCCAGAAAGATAAACATCTCACCTGTGGTAACTGGGTAATCATACAGGAGTACCTGCTCATACCTTCATGCTCGCTTTTACGGTGCTGGCTGCTTGCGAATGTGTTAGTTTGTTCCACAATCCGCTCCAGAAACTCCTTACCAAAGAACAGGTGGAAGAAATCCACCTTGGAGGAGCTGGTGTGGATTCCAGGAGCCATGCAGCCAGACTGCCCCTCCTCAGTGAAGGAGTGAATGATGGGAGTGAAATTACTCCCATCTTCCCAGTCCCAAGACACACTACCATCTCCAGCCTCGTCCCCATCATCGCCTTCATTGGGGTTGGGAGGAGAGGGTGGTGCGGGAGGTTGGGGAGGTGGAGAACGGCGCCCTTCCCCACTCGCACTCCTCTTCCCTCTCCCTTTTCCTTTCCCCTTTCCCTTCCGTTTCCTTTCTTTCCCCACATCACGGGGCTGTGGGGGGGAAGCAAGTGAATACTGCGGGGAGAAAGATGTGCTAGGGAGTGGCTCTTCCTTGCCTACCCACTGCCCGTGTACAACATGTGCTTGTGCTGCCTCCCTCCCACCACCACTTTCCCTTGAGCCACTCACTCCCGCCACACCACTTTCCCTTTCACCGCTTACTCCCACAACACCACTAGCACCTTCCCCATAAAAAGCACAAGGCCCATGCCTGATTTTCCTTCTCGCCGCCCCTTCAGCTCTCCTCGGCGAAATCCTTTCTCTCCAGAGCCACAAGGTAGCACCACATCCCACGGCTCCATCTTCATCCTCATCCTCGCTCCCGCCCTTCCTTTCCTCTAGGGGCTGGAAAGAGGTGCGTGCACGTGGTTGGGGTCCAGGCTGGCTTTCTCTAGCCTCACGATAAGTCACGTATCACCACTTCCTTGGAGATGGTACTTCTTCATCACTGCTGCTTGTCTCACCATTGGGAAGCATGTAATCTTTGTCCACCATGTCGTCATCAAGTGGGGAATCGTTGTTGTCTGTGAAGGTGTCCAGGGTAGCTTGAACTTCAGCATCAGACAGACCTTGGTGTGCCATATCTGTGCTGGGTCAGTGCTAACAGGTGAATGACCGAGACAAGGGAATGCGTGGGTCACGCAGGGTTGGGGAGTGTCCCTGCCTGGCAGCAGGTTGTGGAAGGTGTCCCGCGCATACGTACCAAAAATCATGGAAGAGATTTGAAAAATGTGCAAATGACGGATATTGCAATTGCTAAATGTATGGATACGTTGTCGGGTGTCACCATCACAAAACATGGCAATGTATCCATACGTCATCAGGATGCCTCGGGTTAAGGAGGCAGTGCAAGAAGCTCTGATCTGTTGCCACCTTGAGTACACATCTCTTGAATCGATGTCATACTCTGGAAGTCACCTTTATCTCCTGGATAAGATACAGAGGCGAGCTGAGAGGCTCCAGCTCGCCTCTGTACCTTACCCGGGAGATAGGACTCCAGCAACTGTCAGATAGGAGAAAAAATAAAGGATTTGGACAGTTGGGTGCATCGAATGAAAGTTGCTGCCCTTACCATACTTAACAAGGCCCAAGTACATCTCCCCCATCTGGTGTGTCTGTCTTCTCTGGCGACAGCAGTGACTGTCAGCTGGATATCCCTTGTTTCCTCTCCAGTACCTGCTAACGTAACTCGATCGCCACTGTATCAAGACTGTCGAACTCTATGACAGCTACCATGAACGTCTAAAAACTGACTACCCACTAAATGATGCTGATGATCAACACCTGGTTCAGACAACATAGTAATCCCATACTTACATACGAATAGTGTATTCCGATGTTATTCCTGGATAATGTGTAAATGTATAAACTTACGTAGGTGGATGTTGACATTCCTGCAAGAAGGTATGGATATAATTCTGTACACAGTTTTATATGAATGTTAATACGACTGCATAATCAGTACATATTAAATGAATGTGAATGTATATGAATAATATGCTACCTAATATATATATATATATATATATATATATATATATATATATATATATATATATATATGTATATATATTGTTAAGGAACAGAGAGAGATAATGAACACTTTAAGTGAGAATACTAAAAATCACTACTGTCCCGCAAAGTTCCAGGTTCAAAACAAAAGACTTAGGTAAAATTACAAGTTAAAGTTTAATACTCAGACTAACAACTAAACATTCAGGACTCATAAGGATAATGTAATGGCAAAAACAGGTTAAATATATGGTTAACTGCAATAGCCTCTATTAACACGAAATTACCAAGAGTAAATTTATCTAAGACAGCCCTGATAAAATGAGAAAACCGGATAATGCTCAGTTAATGCAAGATATATTATTACAGATACAAAATATTATTAATAATGGCTGACATCAAAAACTTCACATGAATCACAAAAACCTTACCAGGCCTACGAATTAACACCTTAGGCCATACAGTACAAGAAAAATGGTAACAACACTTATACTCAAATTATACAACAGCTAGATGGCTGGAGACTTCCTGAGCACTCACAAAAATAATAAAACACTATACAGGGGAGGACAGAGATGTGAACCAAATGAGGAGTAGATTTAAGTGGCAACTAATGCATAGACTGAGCTCATTACATAGGGGCCGGCAGAGCTTGATTCAACTTGCAAGAAGGACGCGCAAATGAGGGCACAGAGGACGAAGAGTTGACACTCCTGCTCTGAACAACAGAAAGAATGACTTACTCTACTATAAGGGGGAGAAGAGGGAAGTGAGGTAGAACACGCAAGCCTGGTCACTATGGAAGCCACGAGGCGAATCGTGATCAAACATGCAGCATACTGTACGTTAGAATTATACAAAGGATGATGAAATCATAGGCTATGTAACACCTCCCCACAAAGAAAAAGAAATTTACAAAGGAAATTTCTTATTACTCTAAAACAATCTGTCTAAAGTCTAGATAAGCAATCTGCAATAACATTTTCTTTCCCCTTGACATGTTGTATGTCTAATGAATACTCTTGAAGAAGTAGACTCCATCTTGTCAATCTCTGATTTATATCTTTAAACTTACTAAGAAATTTCAGTGGGTTATGATCGGTATAAATGACTATGGGGTCAAAACCAGAACACAAATAAAATGAAAAATGCTATAAACCCAAAATCAAGGCCAAAAGCTCTTTCTCAATAGTTGAGTAGTTCTTTTGAGGTGGAGTGAACTTCTTACTGTAATAAGATACAGGGTGTTCAATACCCTGATAATCCTCTTGCAGCAAAACAGCCCCAGCTCCAGTATCACTTGCGTCAACAGCCATCTTAAAAGGCTTAGCAAAATTTGGAGTAGCGAGCACTGGCTGATTTAATAGGATAGCTTTAAGTTTACTGAAAGAGTATTCACAGTTATCGGTCCAGACAAATTTAACTCCCTTTTTCAGTAGGTCTGTAAGTGGTGATACAAGAATTGAAAAGTTAACAAATCTCCTGTAATAACCTACCATTCCCAAAAATCTTTGTAGCTCCTTCCTACTTTTAGGTCTGGGAAGATCACTTATAACCTGAACCTTAGCTCCTGGTGGTGCAACGTGTCCATCACCAGTTACGTACCCAAGGTACTGAATTTTAGCTTGACCAACCTCACACTTTGATAAATTAGCTACAAGATTAGCCTGAACCAAATGCTCAAGAAATTTACTGACATGGCATAGGTGATCTTTCCAGTTGTCACTGAAGATTATTACATCATCAATATAAACAACACACCCTGCCAAACCCTCTGTTACAACATTCATGAGCTTCTGAAAAGTGGCTGGTGCATTCTTCATACCATATGGCATTACAGAACATGCAAAAGTCTTTCCTAGTGTTACAAAACATGAGATCTCCATAGCACGTTCAGTCATACGTACTTGCCAGTAACCCTTTAACCCGTCACATCCCGAGGTTTTCCGCACCTATGACATCCCCCAGTCCTGAGCCTTTTTGGAAATTTTTTTTTTTGCTAAAACTTCCGCTTAGGTCGAGAAACGAAGGAAAATCACAAAGAGATTGGCTCCTGCTGGCTATAAGTGGTCCATACAGGTGCGGTTCCCCCCCACAGGTATGGTGTTCTGTAATGGGCTGGATATGCGTTTACGTTTTCTATGGTAAGGAATAATGGGAGAAACAACACACAACATATTTATTGAATTTGAACTAATAAACAATAACAGTAACAATATAATGGATTTCAGACACATATATATGAAAAATAAGCATTGTACCATCGCGCGAGCATAGCGAGTTTGGTCCGAGTCGTAACATCCTATATGCTAAGTGTCTGGTATGAGTCAACATATCATTTTTTCTACTTGTATACTTCTGTTTCAATGACATTTTACCAATTACAACTGTTTGGAAGTGTTTTCAGATGTTTTCATTCATTATGATGACATGCAGCATAAGTATAGCGCACATCAGCTTAGTAAGCGCACTGGCTATGACTCGTATTTCAACATACCAAACTGTTTTATCACTTTCCAATTATTTTCCCCTTTACATAGAACCTTTCCTCCACCACTGTAAAGGTTTTCAATTATTTTCATTCATTACGAGGGCATTTAGCGATATGCTAGCGCATATTCACGTAGCAACCACGATCTCAATCACTCGTGTTTCATCATCTACTTTATTTATTCACTCCACTTATAATTTCCCACTTACATTACACACGTTTACACCCCTTTAATGCACTGTACATACTTACTGCCATTATTTATTCAAGTGAGCGTGAGAATATCGCCTGAATATACCCTCGCAAGGAATGTTTCGACAAACATAATACTCACACACTTATATACTAATTCACTCACACACTTATATACTAATTATTCACTTTATCACTTGCTGACTTTTATTTTGACTAATACGTGCCTAATTCATTCAACTGAGCGTCAGGAAATCGCATCTCTATACACACGCTATGAATATTTGACTTAGAATATATATCATCACATACAATATTTGAACTTATATTATACCCGTAAGAATTTCCCATAATAATAATTATATAATTACGGGCCGTATTTATTGCACTGAGCGACAGAATATCGCATCATAAAACCCTCGCTATGTAAGTTTCAACTTAGGGCAGATTTATATACTTACATACAATGTTTTCACTTATGTTCTACCCGTATGCACTTTATACTAATATTTAGAGATCAGCATGACTGATAATTTCACTGAGCGTCTGTCTGTCGCATTTACCTCATAATTTCAGCGTCCTTTCGCATTCGCACCATACTAAAATTGCATCAACGTGTGATATTCACTAAAACATGGGTGAATACAGAGACCCACGTCACACTGCACGCACTCATAGCAGGTGTCCTTCCTCTGTGTCGTGAGTCTCACCTGGGAATTACTGCACACGTGACACCTGCGTTGGGGCCTAGGTCTGTTTGGCTGGGGAGGGATAGGAGTGGGGAAATGGCGGCCGGATATTCTCTGGGGAGTTTGGGGAATATGGGCAGTGCGGGTGCGATGTTGGGGCCTTTCAACAGCATACTTTACAAAGATTTCTCTTGTGAGCTCCCTCACAAACCCTTCAAATGTTTCCTGAACTCCTGTAGTCAAGGCGTGAAGGTGGTGGCAATTCAGAGCAGTGATATCTAGCAAGTGAAAGAACAGTTTTCTAAACCACTTCATCGTGATCCTGGCACACTCTACCGTCGATATCATGGAGTCTGGCTGGTCCACGAGGCTCATGTTTATATTGTAATCCATAACACACTCAGGTTTCCAAACACGACGCCTGCTCTCGCTACGGTAATCTACTGAATCAGTATGGTGCATCAAGGGGTGGTGAACCGTGGACAAGAGGCTTACTTCTCTGTTGTGGTTCCACAGTGTTGCAAGGATGTTGTTGGCTTTGAAGAAGACAACCTCATTCCTTGCAAGTTTCCACCCTACCTTGGCCATGTGACGCTGGTTCACCTTTACGGTTCCACAGACTCCCGTTTCATGTGTGTGAAGATAACGAGCGAGAAGAGGGCTAGTGTACCAATTGTCGAGGTAGAGAATGTGACCACGATGAAGGTAGTCTTCTATCATCGTATTTACCACTGCTCCCGACAGTCCAATACTTCGATATTCTATTATGTCTGTCTGTGCACCGGTGTACAAGACTATGTCTTGCACGTATCCAGTCCTACAGTCACACATAACAAAGATCTTGAACCCAAAACGGTGCCTTTTGCTGGGTATATACTGTCTGAATGAAATATTGCCTCTCCACAACACGAGACTCGTCTATGACGAGGTCTCCATAGGGATAGAATGAGGAACGAAAGGTTTGCCTGAGGTGATCAAAGACCAACCGAATTCGCCTCATTTTATCAGTGTTGTTTGCATTTGCAGGATCATGAGCATCATAGAAATGGAGGCGACTTAGAATTTGTTGAAACCGATTACGGCTCATCACTTGACCAAATATGGGGGTAAACACAACAGGGTCCCTAGTCCAGTAAGCAGGAATTCTATTCTTTCTTATAATACCCATCAAAAGGACCAGGGCAAAAAATGAGAACATTTCTGGAAAGGAGACAGGGTAATCATAGATCATAGAATGCCTACTCCTTGTTCCCAATCTTTCACTCTCTAGGCACTGGGCACTTGCAAACAGGTTTGTTTGGTATACAATCTGATCAACAAATGTCTCACTGAAAAACAAGTGGAAAAAATCCAACCTGGTGGAATAATAACAATGATTCTCGGTGTATTTCTTCATTGTAGGCAGTGGCTCAAATCCCTCGTCCCCATCAGCCCCATCACCGCCTTCGTCTGGGTGGGGAGGAGATCCTGGTTGGGGAGGTGGGGGAGAAAGAGTGCGGAGGGCTTCCCCACTGTCACTCCTCTTCCCTCTGCCTTTACCCTTTCCCTTTCCCTTACCCTTACGGCCTTGAGGAACATTAGGGGGCTGTGGGGATGAAATAGGGGAATATTGGGGAGCAGAAGATGTGCTGGGGAGTGGTTCCTCCCCACCTTCCCCCTCCATTACAACACCACGTGCTTTCTCACGCACCCTAGCTCGACCACGTGTTAGGGGATATTGGGGAGCATAAGACGTGCTGGTGAGTGGTTCCACCCCACCTTCCCCCTCCATTACAACACCACGTGCTCTCTCACGCAACCTAGCTCGACCACGTGTTAGGGGATATTGGGGAGCATAAGACGTGCTTTGGAGTGGTTCCTCCCCACCTTCCCCCTCCCTCACAACCCCACGTGATAAGGAACGCACCCGCACTGGCCCACGTGATCCACTACGCCGCCTCACACTACGAAGGGAGAGCAATGACTCACTCACGTCACTCTCACTTTCCCTAATCCTCCCTGGACTTTCCCTTTCACTCCCCACTCCCTCCACTTGACTTCCTAGCTCCCCAAACAGAATGCTAGGCCCATACCTGCTCATACAACGTGGTGTGCGCTCTGGGCCATGATGTGTAATCACCTCCCGTCCATACAACGTGGCAGCACGTCCCACGGCTCTGTCCTCGTCCTCGTCCTCGAATTCTGGTTCCAAATCACGCTGGGGATAGGGATAGAATATACCACGTGCCTTCTTTGCCTCCTGCCCCTCTCTAGCAGCACGGAAAGTCACGTACTGCTGCTTCCTGGGAGACGGAACTTCCTCATCACTGCTGGTGGTTTCTTCCTCCTCTGGCTGCACATAATCCTTGTCCATATCCTCGTCGTCCAGTGGGGAATCACTGTCGCCGGTAAAGGTGTCCAGGGCGACTTGAATTTCGCTGTCTGAGAGACCTCTCTTAGCCATGTCTGAGCAGGACCGTGGCTACCAGGTGAGTGGACAAGTGGTGGGCTAGCACGGGTCGCGCGGGGTCGCCGAGTGTCCCCGCCTGGTGGCAGGTAGGGGAAGGTCATGCGAGGGTACGTACCGCAAATCAAGCATGAAATTTGAAAATTGTCGAAATTATGCAAATTGCAATTGCACGACGTAATGGTACGTCGCCGGGACTGGCAAATGCAAATCGTTGCAATGTACCCATATGTCAATGGGACGGGACAGGTTAACAAATCAAACTTACTTATGTACCTAGCCTTTCCGATCTTGTCTATGCAATCTTCCACGCGAGGGATAGGGTAAGTGTCTGTTTTGTTATCTGATTAACACGTCTGTAGTCGATGCAAAGCCGCTGTGACCCACCTGGCTTAGGGACTAGAGTGACAGGAGAACTCCACTCGCTCTGACAGGGCTCAATCATCTTGTGGTCCAACAGGTAGCCAAGCTCCTTCTGGAACTTTCACTGGGTTCACACGGTAAGGAGGCAGTTTAATTGGCTTTGCGTCTCCAACATCGACATCATGCATCAACACAGTGGTTCTTCCTGGAGTGGCACGGAACACTTGCGGGTACTCCTGCAGTAATGCCAAAAACTCCTGCCTTTCCTCGGGACCTAGATGAGAAAGCTTAGTCTGGAGATCATTCATGATATCAGGATTCTTCCCCAAACTATCACTCAGGCTCATACTGCATGGGAGAGCTTCACTTGCAGACTCGGGTGGAACAGCTACAGTGCAGACTGGGTTATTTTCGTCCAGCCTGTGATATAACTTTAGCATGTTGATGTGACAAAGTTGCTTGTTCTTTCTACGATCTGCTGTGGCGATGACATAGTTGACATCACTGAGTTTTTTCTCCACGAAATAAGGACCGCTAAACTTGGCTTCAAGAGGTTGCCCATACACTGGTAGCAGAATCAAAACCTGATCTCCTGGCTGAAAGTGGCGTAACCTGGACTTCTTATCATACCAAGTCTTCATCTTCTCCTGAGCAGCTCCTAAATTCTCTCTCGCCAGCTGTAAAGCAGTGGACAGCTGTTCTTCGAACTTCATCACATACTCCAGCAGGTTGACGTCATCTTCCTCCAACAGCCAGCAATCCTTGAATAGCTTAAGGGGTCCTCTTACTTCATGGCCAAACAGTAGTTCGAAGGGTGAGAAGCCCAGTGATTCATTTGGAGAATCTCTTGTGGCAAATACAACGAATGGAAGACCTTTATCCCAGTCTTTCTGATGTTCCAAACAGTATTTCCTGAGCATCGATTTGAGTGTTTGATGATATCTCTCCAACGCTCCTTGGGTCTGGGGATGGTAAGCTGACGACGTGATCTGGGTGATGCCCAACTCTTTCAGAGACTGCTTGAAAACATTTGACATGAAATTACTTCCCCGGTCTGACTGTACCTCCTTGGGCAGACCAAACTTGGTGAAGAACCCTAGCATTTCCTTTACCACATTCTTTGCAGAGATATTTCTAAGTGGAATGGCTTCAGGATAACGAGTAGCCATATCAATCAGGTTCAACACATAAGAAAATCCTGAAGAAGTCTTAGGAAGAGGGCCCACAATATCCACCAACACACGGGTGAATGGCGCCTCAAAAGGAGGAATGGGAACTAGAGGTGCAACCTTTTCGGTCTGATTACACTTCCCCACAACTTGACAGGTGTGACAAGACTTACAATACCAGGAAACATCTCTGAAGAAACCGGGCCAGTAGAAGTGTTTCAAAATGCGTGCCACAGTCTTCCTCACTCCAAGGTGTCCTGCCAAACTGGAATCATGAGCCACTCTAATGATATCCTGCCTACAAACACGAGGGATGACAACTTGATGTACAACCTCCCATTCACAGTCGGCTGATGCTGCTGGGGGTCTCCACTTTCTCATAAGTGCTCCTGACTTTATATAATAACAAGTAGAAGCACCAGCTGACTCTTCCTCACTGCAAGCAGAGTTAGCTAGACCTTTCA
Organism: Coenobita brevimanus; assembly: GCF_032717465.1. Taxonomy (NCBI): domain Eukaryota; kingdom Metazoa; phylum Arthropoda; class Malacostraca; order Decapoda; family Coenobitidae; genus Coenobita; species Coenobita brevimanus. The sequence goes on along the minus strand of NC_137065.1, from coordinate 26,045,887 downwards.
AGTCAGGGTCAGCAACCTGCAACTCAACCAACTCTTGACGAGACAAATTATCAACACTACGGGGTACTGCCTCATCTGGTGAGTGGTCCAAATTAGCAAGAAAAGTGTCAGCTAGGATAACATCATCATCATCATTATCCTCTAAGTCACCAGTAACTTTAGACTTAGCCCTAGTGACAGCACATGCAGAGAACACATCAGGGATATCACAATCCTGGGTCGCAGTCACTGGTTCACTAGACAACTGAGGAGCTGGATACACTTGACTTCCACCAATATCATTTCCAAGTAAGAAAGTTACACCTGACATTGGGAGTGTCCCAACCAACCCAACCATTAACAAAACCAGACTCTAAATTCACTCTGCACAGAGGGACAGAGAAGTAATTATTCCCTACACCTTGTAAGATTACAGTTTCATCAGAGGAATTAACATTAGAGCCTAGAACACTGGTCAGCATAAGGGATTGGCAAGCACCTGTATCACGATATATTTTAACTGATTTCCTGTCATTACTGTCCAGAGGACTGACAAAACCATCAGACAGGATATTAGCACATGAACTCTTGAGAGTGTCACCCACGTTACTGCTCAAAAGAGGAGCTTCATCATGAGAATTTAATTTATCCCTCAAAGCAGGTTCAGTTAACTCGGTTAAAGAATTCTGGGAACTCTCAAGGGTGGACACTAGACCAATTGACTGAATATTTAAAGACACCTTTTTGTTCACATCACGCTGTCTCCTGAAACATTTCTCCGTATTATGACCAAGCTTACTACAATAAGTACATTTACTTTTCTGAAATCTAGAGGTGAAGCTGGTATTTACTTCCTGAGAAACATCATCTTTATTCTCTTTCCTGTTACCTGTACTCTGAGTAGAGGCAACGTACTTACTCTCAGCTTTCCTTTTTTCTTTAGAATATCTCTTGTGAGTGAGAACATATTCATCAGCTAAAACTGCAGCATCAGACAAATTATCTATTTTTTTCTCATCAAGATATAGGCTTACATCTTTATTAATACACCTTTTGAAGTCCTCCAGCAAAATCATCTGCTTAAATTTATCAAAATCAGAATTTACATTCTTAGAATTTAACCACTGCTTTAACAGATCTTCTTTGATTTTTGCATACTCAACATGGGATTGCTTATCTTGCTTGTAAGTTGTCCTAAATTTTACTCTATAGGCTTCAGGAACAAGCTCATAGGCCTTAAGAATCAAGCTCTTAACTACATCATAATTATCAGATTGATCCTGAGGCAAAGATGCATAAGTTACTTGAGCTTTACCGGTGAGAACACTCTGTAGGAGTACTGGCCAATACTTTTTGGGCCAATTAAAACCTGTAGCTACCCTCTCAAACAACTGAAAATACTTTGTTAAATCAGATTCATTAAAAGCAGGGACAAGTTTAACATTTTTAGCCACATCAAAATCATCAGAGCTAGATGATCGAGTTCCACCTTGTTTCATGCGATACTCATGGTCTGCCTGAATCCTAGCAAGTTCAACTTGTGCGTGAAACTCAGCCTCCTTAGCACGAGCCTGGAACTCAGCCTCCTTAGCACGAGCCTCCTGCAGGGCTAGCTGTAACTTAGCTATTTCAGTCAGCGTTTGCTCATCTGGAGGAGTTACATTAAACAAGCTTGTATTAATCATGCCAACAATTTGATCTTTAGAATGATGAGAGTGAACAGCAATTCCCAATTGTTGAGCAACAAGCTTAAGTTCATTCTTTTTTCTGTTTTCTACATCACACACTGTTTGCACATTTGACAAAAAATCTTTGGCTTCATCAAGCGTAGTAATAGTAGACATCATGAATAAATCACAGTCACAAAATATCAAGCAATATCCTTATGATAATATCCTGAATATCTTGATAAGAGGTCGCCAAGTTTATGTTACAGAACAGAGAGAGATAATGAACACTTTAAGTGAGAATACTAAAAATCACTACTGTCCCGCAAAGTTCCAGGTTCAAAACAAAAGACTTAGGTAAAATTACAAGTTAAAGTTTAATGCTCAAACTAACAACTAAACATTCAGGACTCATAAGGATAATGTAATGGCAAAAACAGGTTAAATATATGGTTAACTGCAATAGCCGCTATTAACACGAAATTAGCAAGAGTAAATTTATCTAAGTCAGCCCTGATAAAATGAGAAACCGGATAATGCTCAGTTAATGCAAGATAAATTATTACAGATACAAAATATTATTAATAATGGCTGACATCAGAAACTCCACACGAATCACAAAAACCTTACCAGGCCTACGAATTAACACCTTGGGCCATTCAGTACAAGAAAAATGGTAACAACACTTATACTCAAATTATACAGCAGCTAGATGGCTGGAGACTTCCTGAGCACTCACAAAAATAATAATACACTATACAGGGGAGGACAGAGATGTGAACCAAATGAGGAGTAGATCTAAGTGGCAACTAGTGCAGAGACTGAGCTCATTATATAGGGGCCGGCAGAGCTTGATTCAACTTGCAAGAAGGACGCGCAAATGAGGGCACAGAGGACGAAGAGTTGACACGCCTGCTCTGAACATCAGAAAGAACGACTTACTCTACTATAAGGGGGAGAAGGGGGAAGTGAGGTAGAACACGCAAGCCTGGTCACTATGGAAGCCACGAGGCGAATCGTGATCAAACATGCAGCATACTGTACGTTAGAATTATACAAAGGATGATGAAATCATAGGCTATGTAACAATATATATATATATATATATATATATATATATATATATATATATATATATATATATACTGTATACACGAGTAAACAATTTTTTGCATTATGCATATAGGTATGTACTGTACGTACACATATGTTATGTATGTGTGCATATACAAATGTATATACTGTACAGTATGTGATTACTGTATATCCAAAGTATCTGTGTATATACAGAAACTGCATTAATGACCACTAAACCAACCTACTGTTAGATTATAGAGGTATAGCTATAAAAGTTGGTATAGTCTTAACTGATGTAACTGTAGCATTTGCAAAAGCACTGATGTTATATCTATGCATCTCAAAAAAAAAAAAAAAAGAAAGTGAAGGAAGCGAAGGCAAACCGACCTGTGAAAACTGAATATGAGAAGAAGAAGAAGAGAAATAGGAGGGGAGAAGGAAGGAAAAGGGGGCACTCGTACCCACAGGGCAGATGATCTGTGTAGGGTCTCTGCTACTCTTTTAATAATGTGTGATCCTAAGCAAAAACAAGAAGGCATACCAGTCAGCTCACCATTAACTTACAGTAAACCAAATGGTCCATATGCGAAATAGCAGCAACAATTAGGAAGCGAAAGGCAGCACAATGCAAATGCAAAGACATTGGTAGTGGACTACATCTGCCTGCGTAGGATGGTGAAAAAACTATATGATTATACAACTATATACATATATATATATATATATATATATATATATATATATATATATATATATATATATATATATCTATATATATATATATATACATATATATATATATATATATATATATATATATATATGTCATCATCATCAACCGTTTGAGTATCCACTGCAGGACCGGCCTATCCGGACCGAAGTAGGGACGATATAGCCTATATATCTCTACTAAATGGCTTAGGCTGTCTGGTAGGGATTTTATGTAGGGTGAGAAGTGCTTGTAAGTGTGATTGTGGCGTTGTAGTGGCTTTGAATGTGTGTGTGTAGTCTGTGAACCAAGTGTAATCGGCCTGCGCAAGCCGACTGTGTGCAAACATACTTTACAGTATTCGACACTGGTTCAACAACAGCACCCCTGGTGTCCGCCAATGCAATACATGGCCGGGAGAGCGCTTCCAAAGTTTATTACCCTGGTGGGGCGAGAACCCTCGCTCTCCAGTGTACGAAAACACACACTTTACCACTGTACCACAGAGGCTCATATATATATATATATATATATATATATATAGATAGATAGATAGATAGATAGATAGAGATAGATAGATAGATATAGATAAAGATATATACATATATATATATATATATATATATATATATATATATATATATATATATATATAGATAGATAGATAGATAGATAGATAGATATATATATATATATATATATATATATATATATATATATATATATATATATATATATATATATATTTGTTTATTACAGCAGACAGGGCTAGGCACAATGAGGAACTCTAGATAGAATTTTTATGCAAGGAGAATCTCGAGGAGTTTCTGGTTTTGTGAATAGCAGAAATCTGATTAGGAAAATAATTGGGTCATTATGATGTAAATAAGGGTTTGCAAAACTTATCATGCGAAAGCAGCCATTGTAGATTCCCACTTTCAGTATTCACTAGAGAGGTGGGAGGCGAAATGCCTGGGTCAGGCATTACTTGTGAAAGTTTGACTGTAAAGAATGTTCGTTGTACTTAAACAGAGGTGTTTGACATGCTAGGCAAAGGAAAAGGCAAGAAATCCCTTGGTCCTAGTGAGTTTCTTTTAGGAATCCTGCGAGATGTGAGTGATCAGGTGGCCCCTGACTTGCCCATTATTTTTAATAAATTGTTGGCTTAAGAAAAAGCTCCATCGAATTGCTAACTGGTAAATGTGACTCCAATTTTCAAGAAGGGAGATCGTCATTGTCCTTGATAATACTCTTTAATAATCAGTCTCTGTGGTAAGAAAGGAATAATAAGGCATAGTGCACGTAAGATTTTACGTTATCTAGAATCCAGTGAGTTACTATATGACTCACAACATGGCTTTAGGCGGCATCGTTCATCTTTTACCAGTCTGACTGAATTATTCCACTGAATGACCTCTTTATATGATCAGTACCAGACAGTTAACTTTCATTATTTGGAATTCTAGAAGACATTCGATAATGCATCTTATACAAGGTTACTGGCAAACAATTCGCGTACTGCAAAACTGGTGGAGAACTACTTGCACGAAATGAAAATTGACTCAGTGTTCGATGCCAATAAAGGGTAGATATTAAAGAAATCTCTGACTGGACATCAGTCACAAGGGAAGTTTGCTGGGGCTCAGGTCAAAGAAAATATTTATCATTTATATTAATCATATCGATGTAGGCATCTTCAGCCGAACTGCAAAATCTCCAGATGACACAAATCCAGGAGGTAATGTCTTATCACTCGAGATGACTGAAGTACTACGTAAGGACACGGTTGAATCAGGAAAGTTGTCTGGACCTTGGCAAATGCTGTTCCATCTGAACAAATGCGAGTAATGTTCATTAGTTCTGCTAATCCGAGAACAACAATTCTTTGTTAGGAAGTGGGATCAACAGTACTGACTTGTAGAGTATGTGTACTAATCAGCAATGATATTAGTTCTTTAACCAAACATACTTTAGCAGAGAGAGAGAGAGAGAAAGAGAGAGAGAGAATATTAGTTCTTTAACCAAACATACTATAGCAGAGAGAGAGAAACAGTGGTTGCTAGATATGAAAAGGGACAGTTTAAGTACACAGACAAGGAAGACATACCCGCTTTGTTCAGTCCTCTGATACTGCTGCATCTGGAATATGTAGTGCAGATCCGGACGCAAACCCTGAAGAAGAATATTGCGAACCTTGAGAGAATTCAGATTTGGGCTACTAGCCAGATCTTATGAATTATGCACATCGATACCAGAGATGGCTGCACACATTAGGCCTCCTATCATTAGACTAAGCGTTTGTTTTGACAGCTAACTGAGATTTACAAAAATTGATTTGAAACTACTGACTGCCAGCGCATAAAGTATTTAATTTAAATAGAAACTCCACGAGGAACCATGGTTGGAAGCTTGACTTAAAGCATTACCAGTAGGTAATTTCATGTATATATAAGATCTGCAGTACTAGGAATCGGCAGCTAGCTCCTCCATGAAGCAGTTCAGAGCTAGGCTAGAAAAAATATTGCTGATCCCAAATATGTGGGACACTGAATATTTTTTCCTCTTCTGCAAAGCTACCTAGCCCGGCCGCATATTTCCCTTCTGTATTACGGCTCAGCACCAATGCTCTCAGCCAGGCAGCCCAAGTGGGATTAGGTTAATCCTAGGCTAGATTAAACTGATGTAGGAAATTTTGCTTAGGAAACACAATGGACATATTTCCGAGAAAAAAACAACGATTGGTTTTGAAACAACGGAGCGAGCGTCGTTCCTGGCTGTTCCATGTGGCGGTGCTGGACTGTAATGCAGAAGGGAAAAATGCAGGCCTTAGGTTTACTTACTTTTTCGTGCCAATTCTCCGGGTGAGAGAGATGGCTGGAGAGAATATCCACCTTTACAGTACAATTCTTTTCTCTTACTGGTAGGGCAGCAGCGAGTACCCGACAATTTTATGTAAAGTACCTCCTCAGTAGGGCCGTAAGACAATTTGAGGCACTACTTACCGATGTTAACTCTCTCTCTCTCTCTCTCTCTCTCTCTCTCTCTCTCTCTCTCTCTCTCTCTTTCTGTATGTAAGATTACTAAATCTCTGTACAGCGGAGTATATTCTCGTGCATTGCGGCTGGAACAGTATCGTGTACTTTTGGGGAGTGGTGAAGAGGGAAGGGAAAGAAAAAAACAATGAGAGAGGCAGTGGGAGACGTGTGCAGGTAATGGAGAGGATCTTTCTCTCTCTCTCTCTCTCACACACACACATATTCTTGGTGGCGCGGCGGATAGAGCGACTCCCTGTGCAGGTGAGGTTAGTTCGAGCCCCGCTCTGGCGCTAATTGCGTGGGCGAGGTGAATTCTCCCCTGTCAAATATTGCTCAAGGCGTGCTGTTGTAGATGATCCGCAAGAGTTCGAAACTCAGCTGCATAACGATTAGATGGGCCTATACCTCACTCCATCCTTGTTGAGTTTTGGCAACGTGTAGGAGCTCCTCAAGAGCCTCCATGGTAAGCCTGTTGAGCCCCTGAGGTGAGGATGATACGAGTATATTAAGAACCAGTGAATTTTGAGCCACTGCCTACAATGAAGAAATACACCGAGAATCATTGTTATTATCATTAATATTTTTACACACACACACACACACACACACACACACACACACACACACACACACACACACATTCCTCATATTACCATGGAGGGGGTATCTCGGTTACTGGGTCATCTTTAGCCCTGGACCTGTACACACAATAGACCTACGGTAAGTGTCGTGCCTTTTTTTTTCATGGGTTATTGTGGCACAGGGTCAACGACAATTTGAGTGTGACTCAGCAAACGACAAAGGCTAACGTTTGTGAAACTGAAGTGTGCATCTTTCTCCAATCATTCTTTTTCACTCTCTCAGACAAAGGGACTGGTGATTATTAGTAGGTATAAGTGCTGACGACGGACATTTGTTAATCACTGTTATTTTCTTTCTTACCAGAGTTTAAAGAAATCACATTGGATGAAAGAAAATGTAGAAGAATGAAGGGAAAATAAAAAGAGTACCGGGTATCTTAGTTCACAATATTAGTATGAAATGAACGAATACATAACTAATTATTTTTGAACAATTGGTTACCTTAGCAATTTTTTTTTGTTTTCACAGTCATCAGGGTACTAGGTTCAATGAGGTACTTTTATCATATACTTCCTACCACCAGGGAATGGTATATATATGGTTTAAGAGGCTTTATGAACTAGATACGTTAAATATAGCTTCTGTAATCACTTCCTGTATAATAAACCTTTCCCAAGTTGATAATTATTGTTTCTAGTATGAGCTAAAGGGAATAAAGAATATAATAAGTATGTTCAATGCTCAACCTTCACTCGTGTGAGTTTACCCAGTGGTAAATAAAGTTCCATTGTGTTTGCCAGATTAGAATGAATTTTTTATTAAGGGCAAAATCGAAATAGTTTCTCAACCATGCGCTTCAATACGATTTTTTCATGTCAGTCTTGTTGCCTCCAGACTGATATACAAGAATACTGCTTCGAAGAGACTTTAGGCTAGAGGCTGGAGACATCCTCATTAGCCTATTATGCATGAGAAAATTTTCGTGAGGTGAGTAAAACCGTCTTGATGTGACGAAAACAAACTGCAAAACGACGTCAATGTATTGAAGGAATTAACAGCTAACTATCGGGGGCTTTTCTCGGCGTGTAAAATCATCTGCGGTTTGCCTTTGTGATACTGGCTAATCGTTTCTGGAGGTTAAGCCCCGTCTGAACATTAATATATTTATTTTCTTATTTTATTTCTGCTGCGATGACTTCAATTGGCTTAGAACGATCTTGTCACGCCCCTTCGCTACACATGCTTCTCTTAGAGTGAATAAAGTAAAGTACTCGGGCTTTATCCATCCATCCATCATCCAATCCTACGTTGCTCCATGAGGAGCGTAGGAGCCCGGGGCTAGGCAAGATAGTCCTGACATATAAGATGAGAGTGACCAGCCTCACTCATCGCTGAGTGGCATTATATGAACAATAAACCCCAACCATCCCTTGGATATATACCTTCACCGGCTCAATCCGATTGGAGTGCCGTAATTAACCACTACGCCACCAGGGGCCAAAACTTGGTTATGTTGTTACCACCCAGCGTAGTAAATGGTTTCCTGGTGTACAGGAAACCATTTGGCTTGTCACTCAGTGTAGAGTCACCCACAGGCAGAAGGAAGAGGAAAGAATGAAGGAAAGAAAGACAGAAGAGGGAGTATAAAGTCACCCGTAGGCAAAAGGACGAGAAAAGAATGAAGGCTTTCTTAAGAAAGACGGAAGAAGATGGAAGGAAAGAAGGATGGAGGAGAGGAAAGGGCAGACATCCGAGAGCGGCACTACATCGACTGAGTGGATGGTAAGTACCCCCACCTACAACATTACTCGGGCTGTACCGGTTCAGTTTTCTTTTCTTCCTCCAACTTCCCATTTTCACTCCTCTGTCCTTTTCACTTCATTTCTTTTCTTTTGATTTTCATATCCAGGCGACCAATATATATATATATATATATATATATATATATTAGAGAGAGAGAGAGAGAGAGAGAGAGAGAGAGAGAGAGAGAGAGAGAGAGAGAGTTTTCATATAATATTATCTGCGATGTATTTTTTATGAGATCTGCAAAACAAACAGTTAAAGAAAAAGTAAATGTTATTTACCCGACGTGATGCTGAAACATATTACTGAGAAACGTAAAGTTTAGTATTAAAGGCCATAGAAGACTATTTCATTAATTGCATAACATTTCAGTCTTAGGAAACCTGCTTTTACAAGTATGGAAGGGGCAGATATAGAAAAGTCAATATGATAATTGCTCTCCTCCCTCCTTTCCTTCCTTCCTCATCTTTCTTCATTCTTTTTTCATCCTTCTGCCTACAGGTGACTTTACACTTCCTCTTTTGTCTTTCTTTCCTTCATTATTTCCTGTTCCTTCTGCCTATGAGTGACTCTACACTGAATGACAAGCCGAATGGTTTCCTGTACACCAGGAAACCATTTACTCCGCTGGGTGGTAACCGTATAACCAAATTATGGCTCCTTGTGGTTTAGTGGGTAACTGCTGCGCTCCAATCGGATTGAGCCGGTGAAGGTTTATATCCAAGGGATGGTTGGGGTTTATTGCTCACATAATGCCACTCAGGAATGAATGAGGCTGTAGACTCTCATCTTAAATGTCAGGACCAACTTGCCTAGCCCCGGGCTCCGACGCTCCTCATGGGACAACGAAGGATTGGATTATGATGATGATGAACTGATTACAAAATCCACCGTGTATAATTAGACCCAATACATCTGCTCTAAAATATGATATACGTTCAACAAAAATGTAGGATGCAAAAAAAATATCGAAGTATTAGGGGGCCTTGAATAGGAATTACTCTAACTTTATATAGAATTGTCAGAGCTCCATCTGGATTGGTGTTAGTCATGAATGTGCTATCGAAAGGCTTTAGAGCCCTATTGCCACTGGGAGATGTAAAATGAGTCATAAAACGACGAAAATCTCCGCTACTTCTAGTCAAGCGAACTGTTGTTTCATTGGTTTGACAGGCAGTCTAATTGCGCCACTGGTTCACTGTCACCTACCAAAGATTCTTCCGTGAAATTCTATGGTTCCCTCGGATTTGTTATTCTATTTTTCAAGTCCTGCGTAAATATAAAATAACAAATAACTAGACCAGTTTTCCAGTCCCGCGTATATACCAAGTAACAACCAGACCAGTTTCCAGTCCTGCGTAAATACAAAGTAACAAGTAACCAAACTAGTCAACTTCCTATTGCTTCTGGCTGTGGTGTGGACATAGACTAAACAGTCCGTTCCCTAGGACTAAGTAGCACTTCTACGTGGCACTGACCTCCACATGTCTCCATATCTGTGCTAATACCATCTACATTGAATACTAGCAGGGAGTATCTTAGTCAGGACTCGTTTAATGCCATTAGATGGGTTGTTTTTGCTCCGGGTTTGGGTTGATGTAGTGTCCTTTCAGACAGCAGCCTACTGATCCATCCACTTGTGCACCATTTCTGTTTTGATAATTTTGGAAACACATGGAACAAACTGTTGTGTAATGTAGAACAATGTGGTAGTACATCAATAAACACAGTTTATTTCTGTCACTGTACTAACCTCGTGAATAGTTATCCGATTTCATAGAGCAAATATAATTTATGTGTTGCCTGATGAGCTAGTGTTGAATTAATAATACTTCATCTTGGTAGAGTGATTGCCTTCATCACGCTAGTGCGGCACCAAAACCACGGACACGGATCGGTAACCTAATTATATGAAAACATTTTTGTAGAAAAATGAATCGTGTCTAATCGAGGACAAAAGTTTATCTGCTGTTTAACTGCTTCCACCTCACGCTTAGGCATGATTGTGATTTTTCTGCCTGATGCTTCATTTTAAAGAGAATCATCTGTGGACTGGAAAACATACCAAATTAACTCACTTTAGTAATGGTAGTAAGCACACATAAGTGAGAGAGAAAAGAGAATACATATAGATGAACTTGTGTCACTTACTGTACTGTATATTGTTAGCCGGATGGAAGAACGAAACAAGTGAACGGGTTTGTAGGAGGGTGAGTATAACAGAACAAAAACCACTGGGCGATACCAACAATGAAATATAATGTGCACAAAAATGAATAAATGGTGTGTGTGTGTGTGTGTGTGTGTGTGTGTGTGTGTGTGTGTGTGTGTGTGTGTGTGTGTGTGTGTGTGTGTGAAAATCATTCGCAACAAACATTTTTGATAAGAAAAAGAAGTAAAGAAAGAACATAAAAGATGGAAATACCAACTTTTCTACCGATATCTGTCCCTTTCCTCTGAGAGATAATACTCTTAGGTAGGTACGAAAAGTGTAAAATGATCCTATTCCACATTCTCTCTCTCTCTCTCTCTCTCTCTCACACACACACACACACACACACACACACGACTGTTTTATTTCCTGTGGTAATATTTGTCTCAATTCTCTCCGACACACCCTATTCTTGCCACTCTTCACACATATTTTGCATAACGCTCTACCTTTACATTTCCTCCCTCGATTCGCTTTCCCTTATTTAACCACGCATTAACCTCCTTTACGTCATATCCCCAGCCTTACCCTACCTCTGCTTCTCATTTGGCATATCCTTTTCTTCGTGCCCTCATTGCTCTGCATCTACCTTTCACTCATCTCAGTCCCAGATTAAGCTTCGTAACTTCCTCACCGAATGTAGAAACTTCGTAGGTTCTTGTAGTGTGTTTTGTAGATCAGTTATAACCTACATACATGTATATTAGACTCATGGGCGAGCAGTTGTTATATGTGAGTAGTTTTGTAAGTAGATAATCTTTGTTCCCTTTGTCACGCAATGACAGAAGAGGTAAAGATTAGTATGGGACAATTTTTAAATGTCTTGGAAATATTAACTAAGTCTCTCACACACAAGTGAAGTATGGGGTCCCGCTGTTACCTCCCCACTGTCTCACCCTATCTGTCTCTGCCACCCTCTTGCCCCTGTTGCTAGCCTCCTTCTCTCTTCTCCTCCTCTATCTTTCCGTACGTAAGAACTTCCATCACGTGGGCTACACTGTCGTCCAAATGTTTTAGAAGCCTGTGTGTGTGTATGTGTGTGTGTTTATGGTCACAAGGCGCTGTTTGTGGGCTATTGTGCTGGTATGAGACATTCTGGAGGAGTGCTAACGTCACTTCCTCTGGCCCTTAGGTTTGACATTGACCTACCCTATAGACTTTATTATGTATGTTGCTAGCTATTATGTATTAAGGTATTTTACAGTCCAAGCATCGCTCGGTCACGCCAGCTGGCGATCCTCCGACAGCATTCGTCAGTGACACACTCTAATGTATTAATACATAATATTGATTATAATACTGTATAGACATAATATTCATGGTAATATTGTACTGGGCTAATAATATTCTAGAAACATAATACATTTTAAACAAATTGTATACATAATTAAACAAATGCACTATAGTTAAATTGATTATAGAATATTGTATAACATATTGTAAAATGTGTATGTATAACAGACATATGCATATAATTGTGCAATGGTAATACTGCAAGGTCATTACATTACATATGGAGTTATCACTTTAGTAAACGTCTAATATTTCACCTGACTTGAATGATGATTCTTGTAATACAGAAATGTAGCAACATTGTATGAATTGTCACATAATTGTATTTTTATTGTACATAATTGTATTATAATTGTTAAATATCGTTTGTAGTTACATAACTGTAGCAACAATAAAGTAATTGTATTAACATTGTAGTAATACAGAACTGTACTGACACTGTATGAACTTTTACACAATAAGTGTATTGTACATAATTGTATCGTAATTGTTACATATCGTTTGTAGTTACATAACTGTGGCAAGTGTCACATAATTCTAGTAACACTGTAGTAATATTGTAGTAATACATAAGTATAACATTGTATGAATTGTTACATAATTGTAGTTACATAATAGTTGTATTGTACATAATTGCATTGTAACTGTTACATATCGTTAGTAGTTATATAATTGTAATAACTGTAAAATAATTGTATTAACATTGTAGCAATATTGTAGTAACATTGTAGTAATACAGAATTGTACTAACATTGTATGAATTGTTACACAGTAATTGAATTGTACATAACTGTATTGTAATTGTTACATATCATTTGTAGTTACATAACTGTAGCAAGTGTAACATAATTCTAGTAACACTGTAGTAATATTGTAGTAACATTGTAGTAATACAAAATTGTAACATTGAATGAATTGTTACAAAATTGTATTGTACTGTACATAACTGTATTGTAATTGTTACATATCTTTTGTAGTTAACTAATTGTAACAACTGTAACATAATGCAATCGTTTGTCGTTACACAATTGTAGTAAATGCAGTAATATTGTAGTAACTGCAGTCCTGACATCGCTAATCAGGTCATTCTGGGGTCGATGATAGTGATGATGTGCCTTGCCACTGGCTCGTGGAGAACAACAGTTTGCTTTTTGTTTCACTTATAGAAGGAGTTTATGTTGTATTTTGGCATTTGTAGTAACACACCTATTTTCATTTGTTTGTTATTCGATCTTAGTTTTTTTTTTTATTGATTTTTATAGTTTGTTTTTCTTCGTTTGCCTATGCTTCTTCGGTGTTGTCCGAGGTTGCATAATTGCTGGTTAATTCCCTTGGGATCCTTTTTTAAGGTTTAGTTTATATTGCACAGATATTACTGAAAATATTATATAGTCCCATATTTTGTTATTTTATATAAAAAATATATATACACTATATACAATATTAACTATATACACTGACTTGTTGTTCACTTGTACCTATCGTGGGCAATATATGTGTCAGCACTGTGTGGAAATCTTTGTCTTCACGATTGTGTGGAAGATGTTTATTCTTGCTAACGTCATTTGTGTCGGCCATTTTTTTTCTGGTTTTCGTTGTAACTTAATTTGTCTGTTTCCATTAGGTAGCTTTAATTAATAAACGTTTAATACAGTTCTTTTAATCTCTCACTGAGTAAATGTGATAGTATAATTTCTTTATTACTTTGTAGATGTAATAATGTGTAGTTGTATGTATGAAACATGTATTTTATGTAGGTATAAATGGTAACACTCGTTGGTAGTAAATAAATGCTATAATAAAGGAATGATTATATACAGTGTAGAATATTTATTGTTGGTGCAAGTATTTAGTGACTGAATTATGCAGATAACTGAAGCAGGTATATGTATTTAAGTTGTAACTATACAGCACGTTTTATACGTTTGTGCAAAAGGTGTCGTCTACCACTGTGTCTGTTACTGTGTATTGTATAAATGAAGTAACTATGTAACTCACTAATTTTTACCGTTGTGGGATTGGTGTTAGTGATGGTGCAGGTGGTGAGTTGATTGACGTGTTGTGGGGTGTCCTTAACTTCTCAGCAAAACGTTAGCAACGTCGACTTCTCATACTCTGGTAGCTGTGGTGAGTAAATGAGTAACAATGAGTAATGTTGAGTAAAAATGAGTAAGGTGAGAGGTGAGTGAGGGATCTCGTATATGATGCCGTCGACACCCCTGCATCAGCGTTGTGGTGGTGGTGGAGGTGTTGGGTAGGTCGGAGAGAAGAGTGGGGTCAGGTGGGGGATGATGTAGTTGTGGGTTGTGAGTTAAGTCTCGCTCTACGTGTGCTTGTCTTGTTTTTCTTTCTCGATGTATTCTCGGTCCTTTTTTCTTGTGATTTACTCGTTGTGGGATGAAGAATGTTGCTACTTGTAGCTGCGTGTAGAAGATTATAGAGATGATTTGTAGACTTGTTACTTGTAGTTGATCGTAGATGGTTGTAGTTCGTTGGTTCGTCGTAGCAATTGGAAGATTGTTTGCATCAATATTTTGTTAAACTACTGGCAAGGCGTCGTATGACCTCTTCACCTCTACATCAGCGTGATGATCATGGAGACGGAGGGGGGGTTGGAGAGAATACTGTCAGGACCTGGTTGTAAGTTGTTGGTTGTAAGAGGTATTGTTTGTTTTCTATACTGATAATGTAGAATCAACTGTGGAACTGAAGCTGATCTTGGTTACAGTCTCGCTTGCTTTTGTAGAAATTCACTGTAGAACTGAAGCTAATCTTGTTTAGAGTCTCGCCTGCTTTTGTAGAAATTCACTGTTGATTCGTAGACGAGGTTTGTACTTTAGCTGCCACCATATCATATAGAAACTTCGTAGGTTCTTGTAGTGTGTTTTGTAGATCAGTTATACATATATTGGACTCGTGGACGAGCGGTTGTTATACGTGAGTAGTTTTGTAAGTAGATAATCTTCGTTCCCTTTGTCATGCAATGCCAGGGGAGGTAAAGATTAGTATGGGACTATTATTTGTCTTGGAAATATTAACAGTCTCTCACACACACGTGAAGTATAGGGTCCCGCTGTTACCTCCCCACTGTCTCACTCTATCTGTCTCTGCCACCCTCTCGACCCTGTTGCTAGCCTCCTTCTCTCTTCTCCTCCTCTATCTTTCCGTACGTAAGAACTTCCATCACGTGGGCTACACTGTCGTCCAAATGTTCTAGAAGCCTGTGTGTGTGTATGTGTGTGTGTTTATGGTCACGAGGCGCTGTTTGTGGGCTACTGAGCTGGTGTGAGAAATTCTGGAGGGGTGCTAACGTCACTTCCTCTGGCTCTTAGGTCTGACATTGACTTAACCTGTAGACTATATTACCGGAATGTATCTTGCTAGTTATTAGGTATTAAGATACTTTACAGTCCTGACACCAACACCTTCTTCTTACGGTGCATTATGATAACTACAATATGCCTCATCCTTACATCACCTTTGCCTCAGTAAGGCTTCTCCCTTCCATCCACTCACCTCCAGCCTGGCACCAATGGACACAAAAGGCTGCAATACTATCACAGGGGTACTTGTGACGAAGGGTAATATAATAATACTGTAGGACGGAGGCAGACGCAAGTGGGAATGAAAATCACCAAGAGAAAGAGAGAGAGAGAGAGAGAGAGAGAGAGAGAGAGAGAGAGAGAGAGAGAGAGGAGGAAAGACGCAGACTGTTGAACGGATAAAAACCTATCGAGCTAAAAGCTCACAGAGGGAGAGACAGCAAGTACACAGAATTACTTATGAGGCATCCGCCTGCGCTGCGTCCTATGTTCCCTGCCTGCCTTATCTCCTATGCCTCAATTCACCTCCCTCGCCTCACCTCCCATGCCTCACCCTGGCTCCACCTTTTCCTACCTGTTCCTCTAATCTGCCTTACTCTATCACTGCCTCACTTCCCCTACCTCTCCCTTGCTGTCCCCTGCAAGTTGGATATGTCGTCTCTGCCTCATCCTCCCTCCATCACCCTGGACGTTTCTGTCCCTGTTCCTTACACTTGCTACACCCTGCCTCACTCATACTTCACCCATGCATCATTAAAGCTACTCCCTACCTTCCACAAGACCCTTATTCAAGAATACGAGAGTTCCATTTACCACACTACGAGCCGTACCAGCGTGAGTAGAGGCTGTCTGCTGTCTTCTACTTAACGAAAAAAATTTCATGTTTCTCGTTGATAATATTTTCGGCGTATTGGCTATTTACCCATGTGTGCCATACTTTGCATATACGCTGACTGTCTGCAGAAAGAAAGATATAGAGAAAAAATCTGGGAATCCTCCTTATTTAACGAGAATACCGGCGATATTTATTAATTCAACTGTTTTTTGGCAGGTACGTAAATTCACTGACACTGCAGCAGAGAGAGATAAACTCGACAGAGTGAAGGCTGTACAAAATTAACATCGGGATGGCTTAGCACAGGAAAAGAATTTAAAGCATAGAAGAGGAGGCAACCGAAGAGGAGGAAGAGAACAAAAGGAGGAAAGTAAGGAAGAGGAAGAAAGCAAAGAAGAAGAATGTAAACAAGAGGAGAAATGTAAGGAAGAGGAGGACAGAGAGGAGTGGAGAAACGTGCGAAAGAGAATAAAAATAGGAACAAGGAGAAAAGTAAAAAAATAAACATATGGAAGAGTTATGTAGCGAAAAGAGTGAAAGTAACAGAGAAAGAGAACTCACGGAAAAATTGGAATATAAGGAAGGGGATGAAAGTTAAAGAGATGAATATAAGGAGGAGGAATGTAGAATGAGGATGAAGGTAAAACAGAAGAGGAACGTAAGGAAGAGTAGGAAAGAATGAAAAAGCAGTAAGTAAAGAAGTGGGGAAAAGAAGAATGACGTAAGGAAATTCAGAAAAGCATGGAAAACGAGGAAAGCCTAGGAAAAGAGGTAATGAATGAAGATAATTAAAGCAAGAAAAATGAGAAACGCAAGGAAGTGGCGGAAAACTAAAAGTCAAGAAGGTCCCACTATCGGTCTTGATTGATGGAGTTAAAGTTCATCTCTCTACAAAAAGCAACACGAAGAGACGTTTGCGTGAGAATCAGATTAACCGATTCTCTTGTAAAATCTTATTTAGCATTCATGCCAATTTTAATTATTTTCTCTAACTTTTGAAAGGTTCCATAACGCTATGAGATTAATGAAGGCGTCAAATAACCCCCGCCACTTCACAGAGTATCGCCAATTCTGAATACAGTTAATCAGACAGGAAGAATAGGGTGAAAAATCAAGTCCTTAAAGTGAAGTGTTTATATACAACGAGTGAGACGTGAGAACGAAACTGACCATGTGAAGATGCGCATGAAAAGGGTTGAAACTCAATGTATTAACTTGGTAATCCATGAAATAATTTCTACACAATCAATATAATCGTTTGTGTGTGTGGAGTGCTGGGCCTGTGATGAGGAATCGTAAATATTGATGGCCTGAATGATCAGTGAATGGGATGTATGGCTTTTTTTTCATTGTACACTCTTTTGATTGCTCCCTTAATCTTTACCCTCCGCCTGACAAAGTCAGAGAATGGTTTTGTTATCGTCCACCGTTAGAAGGCGGATCAATAATGTTTTTGCCTGCCTCGTGTGTGTGTGTGTGTGTGTGTGTGTGTGTGTGTGTGTGTGTGTGTGTCTTTGTGTCTGTGGTGACTAAATGGCACTACGACAGGGCAGACTGGGAGAGTCTCCAAATTTTATTCATGGATGTTCTTTGAACCTACTTTTCTCCCAAGCTGCAATTCCACATTGGGCCACATACAGGATTTCATTAAAGTCGGCATGGAAACATTCATTCCCCATCTTAGTTACATAAAAAGATGTAATTCTCCTAAATGGTTTGACCATAATGGTGCTAGAGTAACGGAACGTAAAACAATAGCCTATAACACTTACACATGGACCAAAACAAAGAAGCCTTTAACTATTATAGAAATATCAGAAACCATGTCAAAACTATTATCAACCTTTCTAAATCAAACTTTCTACATAGACAAGCTAACAAACTACTAAAGAACCCAAATGATAACAAAATATTCTGGTCTACCCTCAATTCACTGAAAATTAATTTCACTACCACCTCTTCCATTCCACAGTTACAGTCCCCCAATGGAAATCTATTAAGTGACCACCGTGGAAAAGCCTACCTTCATGTTAACAATTTTTCAATAAACTCAACCCTGTA
This sequence comes from Coenobita brevimanus, assembly GCF_032717465.1. Classification (NCBI taxonomy): domain Eukaryota; kingdom Metazoa; phylum Arthropoda; class Malacostraca; order Decapoda; family Coenobitidae; genus Coenobita; species Coenobita brevimanus. Next base: position 26,027,311 of record NC_137065.1, on the reverse strand, counting down.
TACAGAAAATCACATTATTCCTATAGTTCATTCTGAATCCCCTCAAATTCTTCCTTTCAAGATTCACGCCAGATACGTACAAGCTGTATTACAGAATCTCTCAGCAGACAAAGCTACTGGTCCAGACGAAATTCCTTCAGTAGTACTTAAAAATTGCCCCTTGCTGTTGGCTCCTGTACTGACAAAATTTTTCCGTTTATGCACCTGTACCTCAAGTTTTCCAGCCTCTTGGAAAGAAGCAAATATCCATCCTGTTCGTAAAAAGGGAGCAACTTCTGATCCATCAAACTATAAACCAATCGCTATAACTTCCGTTCTCGATAAAGTTTTTGAGACACTAATTAACAAACACATAGTCAAGCATTTACAAATCAATAAATTAATCAATGATCTGCAGTATGGTTTTAGACCATAACATTCAACTGTAGACATTCTTTGCCTTTTTCCCCTTCAGATTAACAAAACAATAGACCAACATGGTGAAACACACACAATAGCACTTGATATTTCAAAAACATTTGACAAAGTATGGCACCAGGCCTTATTGTCTAAGATGTCACACTATGGCCTTGCATCACTGGTTCCTCTAATTTCTTCTTACTTCCGTAATAGAATAATACGGGTCATGGAAGATGGAATTTATTCTCAATTTCATTTCATAAATGCTGGCGTACCTCAGGGATCAGTTTGGTGCCAATCCTCTTCTTTATTCATATACAGTAAATGACCTCCTATCAGTCACTCACAACCCAATAACCTCTTATGCTGATGACTCGACCCTTCATAGTTCTTTCACGTTTAGTGCCTCCGTTACACAATCCGATATTATAAATTCCCAAATAAACACAGCAATTTCTCTGAACCAGGACATTTCTAAAATTAATCAATGGGGACAAACAAATCTGATCTCATTTAATGCTCAGCAAACTAAGTACATTAGTTTCTCCAACAGAAAGAATCCCTCAGACTCTCACATAAATTTAAATAATGTCAGTATTCCTATATCCACTACAATTGATAACCTAGGTGTTACTCTAAACCCCAGCCTAAGCTGGACAGCTTATGTTAAATCCCTCGCTAAAAATGCTTCTATAAAATTGAGACTTATGTACAGAGTTCGTGAGTTCATCACTGACGAGCAGATGGCCACAATATACAAAAGTCATGTGTGTTCCTGGATCGAATACTGTTCGCCACTATGGAGTGGATGTGGAGCGATTGCACTGAGACAGTTGGACAAAATTCAAAATAAAGCCATTAGATTAATCAATAATCCTGCCATTACGCAGGATCTTCGTCCATTATCAGTACGTAAAGATGTTGCTTGTTTAGCATTATTTTACCAATATTGTTTACTGTAAGTGTTCTGACGAATTGGCTTCAGTTGCGCCTCCCCTTCACATTTTCGCCTGAAATACTCGGGCAGCTGGGAACGCCCATGAACTCATACTCTCTCCCCCGCAATGCAGAACATCTGCATATCAAAATTCATTTATCCCCAGAACTACTACTCTCTGGATTTCACTTCCTGGGAGTTACTTCCCACAAACATTTAATCCACTTATATTTAAATCCAGTTGTTATAAATATTTTATGAATGGAGGATGCCTTTAGGCATATGGACTTATTTTTTTATTTCCTTCCTCCATTCATTATCCATCTACCTATCATATATATATATATATATATATATATATATATATATATATATATATATATATATATATATATATATATATATATATATCATCTCCCTCATCTCTCATCTCATCATCAGTTTGAGTGTCCACTGCAGGACTGGCCTATCCCTAACGAAGTGGGGACGATACAGCCAATGTATCTCAACTAAGTGGCTTAGGCTGTCTACTAGAGATTGTATGTAGGGTGAGAAGTGCTTGTAGGTGTAATTGTAGTGTTGGAGTGGCTTTGGATGTGTGTGTAGTCTGTGAACTAAGTGTAATCGGCCCACGCAAGTCGACTGGGTACAAGCATACTTTATAGTACGCGACACTGGTTCAACCACAGTACCCCTTGTGTCCGCCAATGCAGTACGTGGCCAAAAGAACGCTCCCAAAGTTTATTACCCTGGCGGGGCACGAACCCTCGTTATTCAGTGTACTAACACGCACACTTTACCACTGTAGCATATAGACTCCTATATATATATATATATATATATATATATATATATATAGATAGATAGATAGATAGATAGATAGATAGATAGATGTATATATACAATGAACGGCTTGATGTATCCACATGAAACCTTCAGGGTATCAAGATATGGCCAAAATCTTGGACGAGTTCGAAAATGAGCACTCAAGGTCAAGGTCAAGGTCACCAAAATGGCTGCCAAATGTCAAATAGTTTTTATCACCCGCCTTTAGCACCATTATATCTCATGAACGGCTTGAGCTATCAACAAGGAACCTGCAAGGTATCAAGATATGGGTAAGATCTTGGGCTTGGCCAACAGCATATTCTGGCAGGCGATTAGCATCTGGCTTCCGAATACTTTTCTTTCAGTATCGCTGGGACTAATACGTGTCCATTAGTAGACTGAGCAGCAGAGCAGCTGGCGGGGAGGAGAGATTTCGTTTCAGGGACAGAACTCAGAAAGTATTCACTATAGAGTCATGAAATTTCACACAGTAAATTTTCTCATAGTTAACTCGTGCCTTTTGGTAAGTAGAATGCTGTGTCTTAAATAATTTTTTTTTAGTAATGAAAAGTAAAAAAAGAAATCGTTTCCGCCCTGGGACTCAGAAAATGATACAGGTACAGGCTTCAGACTCTCTAGGAATATGTGTTAGTATGCCTCCTGGTGTTCTTCAGTAGTTGGAATGCCATGAGATTATATAATGTTATGAAGTTGCAAAAATACATAAAACTTATTATTCATGTTACTATTAAAACTTTGCAACTATTACACCTAGGAGGCAGAAATTGTACAAGATAAATGTTTCAGTAAAAATCTGATTATGTATGAAGTTTCATGACCGTACCTATTATGTAACCATAAAGAATGGCTGCCGAAATTTTAAAAAGCACGAGTCATAATTTCAACAGACCTGCTCATAACATCATTATTAATGGAAAAAGTACTGAATTTTTTAAGTTTTAATGTCTCACTGTTATACGGGGGGGGGGGGACATTATGCGCTTGATTTGGTATGCAGGGAGGAGAGGGTATTTGCTTGGTCAGATGGAAGGTTGGAACAGCGCAGCGTTGCCTATGTATTACTTACCCGTTCTTGATTCCTACTGGAGCAAATAGGGTTGCAAGTAATGATTACTGGTGGTGACTGATAATGATGATGATGATGATAAGGAGGATCTTGATGATGGTGATGATTATTGATGATTGATGATTGGAGACACATGATTGGAGTGATGATGATGATGATGATGATGATGATGATGATGATGATGGCTATGGTAAGAGAACTGGTGGCAGAAAAAGATGGTGAGTTAAGACAAGGACTGTGGGAGTAGGCAGGTGGAAGGAGGAAACAGAAGAATGACAGAAGGAAAACAGGAGAGTCAACAAGCCAGTGTTTGCATGGGAAAGGCATTACGATGATGGAGCTGAAGAAAGAGAAGGGGGCGGGGAGAGAGGGAGGACGGGAGAATGTGGAAAGGCAGAGAGAAAGAGGGGGGGAGGGAGGAAGGAAGGAAGGAAAGAGGTGAAAAGGGAGAGAGGGCATAAAGAGGTCGAGAGGGAATTCTAGGGAAGGAAGAGGGTGAAGGAGGAGGAAGTGACGAGGATGAGATGGACAGAGGATAAGGAGAGGGGAAAATGAAGATGGAAAAGAGGTGGGAGAGGCGAAGTGATGAGGTAAACAAGGAGAGAGGGAGGGAGAAAGATGGTGGATCGCGAGAGGGTGAGAGAGGCGGGGAAGTGGGGGATAGCATCAATGAGGAGGAATCTGAAGGGACCTATAACAGGAAACAATGGATGAGGAGAAGGAGGTGATAAAGTGGAAGATAAAAGAATTCCCACGAAGGAGAGCTGGAGAGAGAGAGAGAGAGAGAGAGAGAGAGAGAGACAGACAGACAGACAGACAGAGACAGACAGACAGACAGACAGACAGAGACAGAGACAGAATATTCTTTGATCAAGTACGAGAAAAGTTTCAAGACCTAATACAGAGGCACAAAAAAAATAATACTAATGTGAGTGTGGTAGAGAGACGTGGACTGGAAGAGGACAATGGAGAGGAAGTTGAAAAATAGAGGAAGGAGGAAGAAAAAGGGGAGGTGGAAGTAAATATCAGAGGTTTCCCCACAAAAGTGGGAGAACTGAGTCACAACATTGTCATCAGGTGCAAGACTGACATAGCAGTAACAGTTGAAACTTTCCTTGTTTACACTGTGCAGAACGCTTTTGGGAGAACATCTGGATACAGCTACTGGGACGCAAAGCTGAGGCATAGTTGTCTGCTATAATGAAAATCTTCAAATTTAGTATCTGCCAGTATAAATATCAGACTGGATGGAAAGGATGTTTTTCTGCGCTGCCACTTGTTGCTGCCTATCGCCCTCACTGGCAAGGAGATGATCCACTGACATATTCAACAGATCTCCTGGATTAGAACATGGAGACAGACAACTGCCAAAATGTAATAACTCTGGGAGACATGAACCAAAACCTAGTTCGGCTTACTTTCAGTGAACTGTTGGTGGCACGAGTTGTGAAACCACGTGGACCTTCCCACACACAACCTTGGTGGTTCACTTGATGCAGTACTCACTGACTTACTTGATGGAACAGTTCAGTGCAGACCACTAGACAGCGTTGGATCATCTGACCACTATGTAGCCTTATCGCAGGTTCACCTTACTGCTGCACATGATTAAGATACATAGATGGATATCCGTCTATGGCAACATGCAGAAAATACATCAATCCTGACCATAACGCCCATCTCTTGGATCTATTCCTGACAAATAATCCAGATCAATACAGGATAGAGGTATTGTCTCCACTTGGATCCTCTGACCACAATCTCATCAAAGCCTTATTAGTTAGCCCTCCCAAACCTCCCCGTTCTGAACCTGTCAGGGTAACCCGACGGCACTTTGATACAGCAAACAGGGATGGATTTAGAAATTATCTTGCTGACATTCCATGGCAGTCTTTCTTCTCTAGTGCTGCCAATTCTATCCAGTCTCACATTTGCGACTTAATGCTAACTGGTATGGATTTATTCATACCAAGTTAATAGTTCCCTAAAAGATCGAACTCTCCAAAATGGTTTGATAGCACCTGTGCCAGAGCAGCAGCCCAAAAGTCATTAGCATACAACTCTTACTGAAAGTCAAAAACATCTGAATCACTCTCTCAATTTAAAATTGCTAGATACCATGCAAAAGCTGTTATAAATCTCGCAAAATCAAACTTTCTTCCAAATCAAGCATCAAAAGTACTTAACCCTAATGACAATAGAATATTCTGGTCAACGTTCAGTTCTTTCAATAATAACTTTAACAAGCCATTACTAAATCTTCAGATGGCAACATTACATATGACCCGCGTGGGCAAGCAGATATCTTTGCCAGTACATTTGCCAGAAATTCTACCACAGAGGAAGCCAGTCAGAACGTTCCAGTACTAGAACTTGACTCTCCCCAAATTGTTCCACTTAAAATACAGTCAAGATTCGTAAAATCCATCCGAGACAATTTACCTACCAATAAAGCTCCAGACCCAGATGGAATTCCTCCAATTGTTTTGAAAAAGTGTTCCCCAGAACTTGCCTCTGTTCTTGGTAAATTATTCAGACTATGCATACGTACTTCATTCCCTAATTCATGGAAAGAAGCCAATATCCACCCAATTCCAAAGAAAGGAAGTTCCTCTGACCCCTCTGATTACAGACCAATAGCTGTCACATCTTCTCTTGGTAAGGTATTTGAAACTTTAATTAATAAGCACATTGTTAAACATCTTGAATCCAACAACTTAATTAGTGATAGACAGTATGGTTTTCGCCACAAAAGATCCACCGTTGACATACTCAATCTCCTGACTCATACCATCCATCAATCAATCGTCCTACATGGAGAAACTCATGCAGTAGCCCTTGATATTTCTATAGCTTTCGACAGAATATGGCACCGTTCCCTGTTGTCCAAACTCCATTGCTATGGACTAAAATCTTTTGTCCCTTTGATTTCCTCATATCTCAGCGACAGAAAAATATGAGCAAAAGTAAATGATGTATATTCCAATATCCACTTAATTAACGCTGGCGTGCCGCAGGGATCAGTTCTTGCGCCAACCTTGTTCCTGGTTCATATTAATGATATCTTATCTATCACCCACAATCCCATCCATTGTTATGCAGATGACTCAACACTTCATAGTTCATTCACACTCAGACACCCATTTACAAAGTCTGATATCTCTAACTCTCAACTTATTACATCCATCTCCATAAATCAAGACTTATCTACAATCAGTAAATGGGGACAAAACAACCTTCTCTCATTTAATCCTAGTAAAACTAAATATATACAATTTACTAAGAGAGTAATAGATGGAGGGTGAAAGACTGACGAAGAGAGTGTATGTGAGTGAGGTGGAGGGGGGAAGAGGGAGGGGGAGGCCGAGGATGAGATGGAGGGATGGGGTGGAGAGGTATATGAGAGAGGGGGGTGTGAGTTGGGAGCAGGGCAGTGAAATGGCGGGGGACAGGGCGACTTGGAGGCGATTTGTTTGTGGCCACCCCAAACGGGATTGAGGCGTCTGGCAATAGATAGATAGATAGACTAATAGAGTGTATAGACAGATTTGTACCTTCAATGATACAAATATTCCCATCTCCAAAAGGATTGAAATTCTCGGTGTCTCACTTAACAATTTCCTCAGTTGGACCTCTCATGTCAGATCACTTGCTAAAACTGCCTCAAAGAAACTTGGATTATTGTGCAGAGCCTGAAACTTCTTCACTGACGAGCAGTTAGCTATAATTTATAGGAGTCATGTACGCTCTTAGCTTGAATACTGCTCACCCTTGTGGAATGGATGTGGAGAGGTTGCATTAAAACTAGACAAAATTCAGAACAAAGCTGTTAGAATTATCGATAATCATGCTATTACTAATAATCTACCTCCCCTACAAGTAAGAAGGAATGTTACCTCCCTTGCATTATTTTACAGATATTTTTATAGCAAATGCTCAGACGAAGTTGCGTCCATTGTGCCATCTCTCCATGCCTTCCCTCGTGCTACACGGGCATCTGGTAGCGCTCATGACTGGAATGTCACTCAGCCATATTGCAGAACTTCTGCCTATCAGAAGTCTTTCATTCCCCGAAATGCATCTCTCTGGAACTCGCTTCCCCAGAGTTGTTTCCCTCCAAATTTCAACCTGTAGCTGTTCAAGTCTAACTGTTACAGATACTTTATAAACAGAGGACACCAGTAATCTGGTGTATGGATTATTTTTTTTATTCATTAGTATTTCCGTCCTCTGTTCTGCTATATTAAAAAAAAAAAATGCAGGAGAAGCCACGTGACACCAACTGGAGCACTCTATTGACTCGATATGCAAACCATGATGCTGTAAAACTAACATTATATGTCCTCAGCCTGCAACTGGAGATTGTTCCAAATCGTATCTATAGCACAAGGATTTACTTGCTGCGGAGGTAAAGTACAAAGCTTTGACCTGCTTCAAGCAAACCCAGCCTAAAGAAACAAAGAACTGCAAGAATCTGTCTGCAAGAATGTAAGGACCACTGAAAAATGGGTCATGTGTAAATACGAATCAAACCTCAGAAGAAAGCTAAGAAGTAAACAATTTGGCACAAAACAGTAATGATCCTTAATAAAGGAAAAAACAAGGCCTTGTAAAACCAGAAAGAATCCCAACTCCATCCAACAGAGGCGGGACATTCATATTTTTATCCAGCAAATAAGACAATGCAGAGCTGCTGGCATACATGTTTAGTGGGAAAATGACAGTTTAGGATCATGACAGACCTACAACTTCTATGCCACGACTTTGTAATGACCAGCTTGATCATACTGACATAAATAAAGAGAAAGTATAAAACTAACTCAAGACAATAAACAACAGGAAATCGACTGGCCCTGATAACATTAAGCCTCACATACTAGAACACTATGTCACTGAGCTTACCTTTCAAAATATTTTTTAAGACTTGCTTATACAAAAGTGTATGGGCAAAATCATGGAAACATGCCCGTATTGGAAGAATAACTCGACGTCTAACTATCTGTCTATCTATAGAATGACGCCCGAATCCCGCAAAAGGTGGCAGCATAGAAAACGCCTCCATGTCGCTCTGTTCTCCCCCCAACTCACTCCCCCTTCCCTCATATATCTCTCAACTCCATCCCTCCATCTCATCCTAGGTCTCCCCCTCCCTCTCCCTCCCTCCCTTCACCTACATACACCCTCTTAGTCAGTCTTTCATTCCTTATTCTCTCCACATGTCCAAACAACCTGACTGTATTTCTCCAAACTTTCTTATTCACTTCCACATCCACCCCACAACGTTCCTTCACTTATTCATTCGTCAACCTGTCCCTCCTCGTCACTGCATATGCTCCTCTCAGGTAACTCATTTCCACTGCTGTCACTCTTGACTTGTTGCCCTCGAGCAAGGTCCACGCCTCGCTTCCACACGTAAGGGTAGGAATCACAATACTATCATGCAGTGACTTCTTAACTTCCATACTTACCTCCCTATTTCTCATCACCGCTATCAGTGAACCAACAACCTTCATTCCATGCTGTACCCTTTCATGCACTTCATCCCCCAAACTTCCATCCTTACTCATCACACTACCCAAGTACTTGAATGCACTCACATTTTCCATATCCTCACCATCCAACCTCACTGTGCATTCTGTGACTTCATTCCTCTCAAACACCATAAATTTACTCTTGTTTATATTAACTTTCAGATTCCTCTTCTTACACACTGTCCCAGATTCATTCACCAAACCTTGCAACTTTCATTCATCTTCACACAACAATACTGCATCATCAGCAAACAACAACACCAGAATCTTCCACACCTCACCCTCACTCATTAGAGCCACTCTCACATCTACTGACCTACCTTTCACCTTTACAACCCCATCCATGAATATATTAAACAGCCATGGAGACATCACACATCCCTAATTGTCCCACACACACACACACACACACACACACACACATATATATATATATATATATATATATATATATATATATATATATATATATATATATATATATATATATATATATATATATATATATATATATATATATATTATGTGGGGAAGAAGGAACCAAAGGCACTGATCCAGCAAAACTGTTCCTTCCAAGAGAAAAACAAAATATAAGAGAGAGACAAATTCAAGATCCATTCATTACGAGATGCCTTGACACACTGCGTTTGAAAGACTTGAGATCATAGGAAGCAGGAAATACAGACAGAGGGAGACAGTTCCAGAGTTGACCTGTTTCATAAATGAAGGACTGGGAGTAACGGTTACCTCTTGCATTAGAGAGCTGGACAGAAAAGGGGTGAGATTTTGCTGCTAGACGGGTGCTACGCGCCCGTCGTAGAAGTGGAGGAATGCATGCAGACAGTTCAGAGGAACAGTGACCATTGAAGCAGCGATAGAAAAGAGATAAAGATGCAATTCTGCGGCGAAGAGACAGAGGTTGATGGGAGTCAGTAAGAGGGGGAGAGTTGATGAGACGAAAAGCCTTTGACTCCACCCTATTGAGAAGAGCTGTATGTGGGGAGCCTCCCCACACATGAGAGTTGTACTCCACATAGGGGCGGATAAAACCCCTGTATAGAGTCAACAATTGTGCAGTGGCAAAGAAGGAACGGAGTCGGCTTAGCACACCCAATCTTTTGGAAGCAGATTTTACAAGAGTTGTAATATGATCTTTCCAAGACAAGTCCCGAGCAAATGAAACCCCAAGCATGTTCAAGGATAGTGCAGGATTAAGTTGAGTATTATTAAACATAAGTGGGTATACCTGTGGAAGATTTTGTCGGGTTGATAGGTGCAAAAACTGAGTCTTTGATGCATTAAAAACAACCATATTATTTTTATCCCAGTCAGAGATACGAGCCAAGTCAGACATTAGGTGTGCCATAGCCTCATCCCTTGCCTGTTGAAGTAACTGCTGAGATGGACGTTGCAGGAATCGAATGGAAAGGTGAAGGGTGGAGTCATCAGCGTATGAGAGGATAGGGTTAGATGTACAGCTTAGAAGGTCATTGATGAATAAAAGGAAGAGAGTTGGTGATAGGACAGAGCCTTGAGGAATACCATTGTTAATAGATCTAGGAGAAGAACGATAGCCGTCTACAACAGCTGCTATAGAACGACCAGAAAGGAAGCTAGAGATGAAGGCACAGATAGAAGGATAGAAACCGTAAGAGGGGAGTTTGGAAATTAAAGATTTATGCAAGACTCGATCGAAAGCCTTTGAGATGTCAAGTGCGATGGCAAAGCTTTCGCCAAAGTCCCGAAAGGAGGATGACCAAGAGTCAGAAAGGTAGGTGAGAAGATCGCCTGTGGAGCGTCCCTGACGGAACCCATACTGACGATCAGAAAGAAGGTTGTGATAGGAAAGATGCTTTAGAATTTTTCTATTAAGAATAGACTCAAAAACTTTTCAGATACAGGATGTTACAGCAATTGGATGATAGTTAGAGGGTTGGGAGTGGTCACCCTTCTTTGGGACCGGCTGAATGAGAGCAAACCTCCAGCAAGAAGGAAAGGTACAATTTGACAGACAAAGGCGAAAGAGTTTGCCTAGGCAGGGTGTAAGCACAGAAGCACAGTTCTTGAGAACAACAGGAGGGACTCCATCAAGCCCATATGCCTTATTAGTACTGAGGCCAGCAATCGCAGAAAATACATCAGCTGAAGACATTTTAATATTAGCCATGAGGAAGTCAGAGGGGGGAAGTGATGGAGAAAGCACCGGAATCGTCTAAGGTGGAACTGGACGAGAAAGTCTGAGCAAAGAGATCTGCTTTATCAGTAGAAGAAATAGCTACAGAGCCATCAGAGTAGAAAAAAGGAGGGAAGGATGATGAGGTAAAGTTATTAGATAGGTTTTTGGCAAGGTGCCAGAAGGAGCGATAAGAGTTCGAGTTAGAGGGTTGAGAGCATTTTGTATGGGTGAAATTATTTTTAGCAGAGCGTAGAACAGACTTAGAACGATTCCGGGCAGAAATGTATAAAAGATGTGATTCAGGGGTGGGTTGGCTCCGGTACCTTTTATAGGCCCTCTCCTTGTTGCGGACAGCATTAGAACAAGCGTGATTAAACCATGGCTTTCGTGCATTAGTCAAAGGATATGAGAAAGGAATGTATGCTTCCATGACCGAGAGAATAACCTCCGTAATGCGCAAAGCACACCCAGATGGCTCCCGGCCATGGAAGCAATAATCATTCCAGGGAAAATCAAAGAAGTACTGCCTGAGGGCCTCCCAATCCACAGCTCCAAAGTGCCAGAGACGACGTTTTTTTGGAAGGTCCGCAGGCCGCACCGAAGCGATAGGACAGGTTAAGGTGTTAAGGTTGTGATCGGAGGAGCCCAACGGAGAGAAAAGATTAACAGTTTAAGCAGAAGGATTAGTTGTAAGGAAGAGATCAAGTATGTTGGAGCTCTCTCCAAGGCGGTCAGGGATACAGGTAGGGTGCTGTACAAACTGCTCTAGGTCATTAAGGATAGAAAAGGTGTAGGCTTGTTCATCAGGTGGATCAGTGAAAGGAGAGGAGAGCCAAAGGTGGTGGTGAACATTGAAATCTCCAAGAATGGAGATTTCGGAAAAAGGAGAAATGGTTAGAATGTGTTCCATTGTAGAAGTAAGATAGTCAAAGAATTTTTGATAGTCAGTAGAATTAGGAGATAAGTAAACAGCACAGATATATTTAGTCAGAGAATGACAGGAAAGCCGAAGCCAGAGGGTAGAGAATTCAGAAGAATTGAGTTCAGGAACACGAGGGCTAGATAAGTTGTTGCATATATATACACAACAGCCACCTTTGGCTTTGAAATGAGCATAGAGAAAGTAGGAGGATACAGAAAAAGGTTTGCTGTCAGTTGCCTCAGACAGCTGAGTCTCAGTTAGGAAAAGAAGGTGAGGTTTAGAGAAGGAGAGGTGGTGCTCAACAAAGCGAAAGTTAGAGGAAAGGCCACGAATGTTGCAGAAATGAAGAAGAAGGAGTCAGACAGTGGTTCCAGGCACCTTGAGTCATCATCGGGAGAGAGGCTGAAGGTGGGGGCATTTATGGTCCCCCCCCCCTGGGGACTCTGAGGCTATGCTATTTGACGCCATTTTTGAAAATTTTGAAAAGGAAGTGTGGTGTGTACTGTGCATGTAGTTTGGTGTTGATAGTTGGAGAAACTTGTATTGGAGAGCATGCTGGTCTACTCTCTGTGTTACTGAGACACTGAAAAAGTTCAGCAAAGGGGATGGTCGGGACCTAGTCCCGAGGGCTGATGAATCGGGAGCTCCAGCTCTCCCTGTCATCAGCTTTCCATCCACCTTGGGAGTACTGCCCTGTTCGACTGGTGCTACAGTGGTAAAGTGTGGTAGAGTGTGCGTTTCCCACGCTGGTGAGCGGGGGTTCGCCTCCCGCCAGAGTTGTAAAAACTTAGGGAAGCGTTCACGAAGCCACTTGCTACTTTGGCGCACACAAGGGGTGCTGTGGTTGAACCTGTGTCGCATACTAGTATGCTTGCACCCAGTCGGCTTAAGGCGGGCCGATTACACTTGGTTCACAGACTACACTCACATCCAAAGCCACTACAACACTACAGTCACACTCACAAGGACTTCTTACCCTACATACAGTCTCTACCAGAAAGCCTAAGCCACTAGGTAGAGATACATTGGCTGTATCGTCCTGCTTCGGGAGGGATAGGCCGGTCCTGCAGTGGACCTCAATGGCTGATAATGATGATGATGATATATATATATATATATATATATATATATATATATATATATATATATATATATATATATATATATATATAAACTCACTAAGCTCACCATCCACTCACACCGTAGCCCTGGCTCCCTCGTACATACTCTTCACAGCACTCAACAATTTCCCCTCCACTCCATTTATTCTTAATACCTTCCATATACCTTGCCTGGCTACTCTGCCGTATGCTTTCTCCAAGTCCATGAAGGCAGCATACACTTTCTTTCCCTTCTCTAGATACTTCTCCACTAATCAGTCAGTCAGTCATTTCCTGTGGCACCCCACGGGATGCATAGGGCCTCAATGAACTCTCTCGACCAATATTTGTCTCTTGCCATCTTCTTCAGGTCCCACCAACACTCCTCTCCTGCTTCTTTTTTCATTGTCCTCAACCAGGTTTCCCTCGGCCTACCTCTACCTCTTCTTCCTCTAGCAATCCACTCTGGCACATCCTGTATTAAACAACCTTCTTTTCTGTATATGTGCCCCAGCCACTTCCAGCGAGACAGTCTCACATATTCATTAACTGGTTCCACTCTCGTAATATCCGTTACTCTTTCATTTGTAACTCTGTCTTGCCACTTTACCCCAAGAATCCTTCTCAGTATTTTATTCTCAAATCCTAATACTTTCTGATCTGTTGCAATTATACTGTACCATGACTCATGCCCGTAAATTAAAATTGGTCTAACCATGGACTTGTAAATTTTCACTTTAGTATGTACCGAAAGCATATTATTATTCCAAACAGATTTCAACATTCCAACAGCTCGCCAAGCCTGTCTAATCCTCTCCTCAATTTCATTGTTTAATGATCCATTAGATGATACAATCGTTCCCAGATATTTAAAGTTTTCTACATTCTTCACAACATTATTCCCAATTACACAATCGATTTGGTTCTCCACGTTCATATTAATAATTTCAGTCTTTCCACAATTTATTACCAATCTCACTTTTTCCCCTTCCTCTACCAGACAATCGAGCACCCTCTGCATCTCGTAAATACTTCCGCAAATCAGTACAATATCATCAGCATAGTCCAAATCCATCAGCTTCTTATTTTCTGTCCAGTTAATTCCTGCACCTGTTCTCCTTAGAACCTTTTTCATAACATAATCCACTAAACATCTCCACTAAACATCTTAGAATTAATATCTGATCTACACACCCTTTTTCATTCCTAAATCCCCCTTGTTCTTCTTCAGCTAGCTTCTCTGTTATATGCCCAACACTATCAGTAAGTATTCTACCATATATTTTTCCAGTCACCCCAAGAAGGCAACTACCCCTATGGTTACCATATATTTCTCTCTCCCCTTTTCCTTTATGTAAAGAAACATTTATACCTGATTTCCTGTCCTCTGGAACCCTTCCTCTTCCCAAGCCAATCTACACAACTTCTATATCCACTCCACAACAATCTCACCCCTATACTTCAGCATTTCACCACACACTCCATCAATTCCTGGGTTCTTTCCCATCTTGATCTTCTTCATTGCTTCAACTACTTCCACCCTTCTGATCTCTTCCTCCCTCCTCTCACCTCTTCTTCTCCCAGCCATTCCCGAACTACTTACACTCGCACTGCTCTAATTCTCTACATTAAACAAATCCTCAAAGTACTCCTTCCATCTCCTCATTTTCTCTCTCTTATCAACCAACAATCTGTTATTCCCATCATTCACTCCCAACTATTTCCCCTTTCACACTGTCTTACTTTCTTTACCTTATAAAAAAAAAAAAAAATCTTACTCTCTCTCTCCATTTCACACTCAGATTCCTCCCAAACTCTTCATCCACTTTCTTACCTTCTTTTACCAATCTCTTCACTCCCCTCCTCCTGCTGGCATATACCTCTCTCTTCTCTCTCTCATCATTTCCCCTACCTATACTCGCTGGCCAGTCGCTACATGCCTTCTTCTTTTGTTCCACAGCTCGTTTCACCTCAACATTCCACCATGCTGTCCCTTGCACACCCCTGCATCTCCTCACTCCACGAACCACCTCACACGCTGCGCCTATCTCTTTCTTGAATATCTTGCATAATTCTTCCACCCTTTCCATCTGCTCCAACTCATACCTTCCCAATCTTACTTCCACTATGCTTTTATACTCTGGTATTTTTTCACTCTCTAGCAACTTCTCCACTCTTTTCACAGGTGTTTCCTCCTGTCTTCCCCTTCGTCTCTTCATCCATTTTCTTTTGCAGCCTTACCTTGACCATCACTAAGTGATGGTCCGAGATTCTGTTTCCTCACCCTCTGCGCACTCTTGCATCCAACACTTACACTTCTCATTCGCTCATCCAAACACACGTAATCTATCACTGCCTTTCGTTCAACGAGTTCACCGTCTATCCTCCTCAAGACTCTTTATGTACAGTATACCTGTGGATGATCTTATGCCGGAAAAAGGTGTTAGCTATTGCCAACCCCTTACTTGCACAGATGTCCACCAAAGTACTATCATTCCCATCTACTTCAGCTGGCACACTCCACTGACCAACCACTCCATCCGCTCGTACATTCCCAACTTTGCCATTCATGTCTCCAATCAAAAGCACTCTCTCGCTCCTCTCAAACATATCCATACCTGCTTCTACACTCGCCTAAAACTCATCTTTAGCTCTTGCCACTTGGTCCTCTGTCAGTGCATACGCACATACAAACGCCCAAGCTTGTATACCTACTTTCATCCTCACCCATACAATCCTTGCACCCACTGTTCCATACTCTCTTATATTCTCTTTCCACTTCTTGCATATCATCAGACTTACTCCCTCTGTTGCCCTCTCATTCTCAACTCCCGCACATATTCCTAAACCATACTCCCATTCTCCCACCCTTTCACCTTTTCATTTAGTTTCAGTCAATCTGCATACATCCACTCTTGCAACCTCAAGCACCTGAACAATCTCTCTCTCTTTCATTTCATCATTCACTCCTCTGACATTCCACGTTCCCATCATTAGAATGTTTTTTGTCCGTTCCTTGGTCGTCAACGTATAGTCCGTCTTGACCCGATATCGTCCGATATCCCTGCTGTCAGTAGTAATCAAGATATTTGAGAAATTAATTGCGTATCACCAATGCCACCTACCAAGCAGCAGATAGCTTGGATTTCAATTGGGCCCCTCTACATCATACTTGCTGTTGTCACGTTCGTTGAATGATGCACTGGATGTCGGACAGCTAACACTAGTCATCTCCTGCTTGTGCATTTGACTGAGTGTGGCTCCAGGATCTGTTGGCTAAACTCAAGGCTCTTGGCATTGCAGGAAACATGCTGGAGTTGTTTGGTGACTACCTCACTGACAGAACACTATCAAAGGTAGTTGGTGGACTGTAGCACCAGTCGAACAGGGCAGTACTCCCAAGGTGGAAGGAAAGCTGATGACAGGGAGAGCTGGAGCTCCTGTTTCATCAGCCATCGGGACTAGGACCTGATCATCCCTCTTAGCTGAACTTTTTCAGTGTCTCAGTAACACAGAGAGTAGGCCAACATGCTCTCCAATACAAGTTTCTCTAACACACAACACCAAACTACATGTACAGTACACACTACACTTCCTTTTCAAAAAAAAAAAAAAAAAAAAAATCATGGAGGCAAAACACGTGGCCTGAGTCCCCAGGGGTGGTGGACCATGAATGTCCCCACCTCCCGTCCCTCTCCCAGTGACGACTCGAGCTGCCTGGAACCCCTGTCTGACTCTCTTCTTCCTCATTTCTGCAACATTTGCGGCCTTTCCTCTAACTTTCGCTCTGTTGAGCACCACCTCTCCTTCTCTAAACCTCACCTTCTTTTTCTAACTGAGACTCAGCTGTCTGAGGCAACTGACAGCTAACCCTTTTCTGTATCCTCTTACTTTCTCTATACTCATTTCAAAGACAAAGGTGGATGTTGCGTATATGTACGAAACAACCTATCTTGTTCTCGTGTTCCTGAACTCGATACTTCTGAATTCTCTATACTCTGGCTTTGGCTTTCCTGTCATTCTCTGACTAAATATATCTGTGCTGTTTACTTATCCCCTAATTCTACTATCCAATTCTTTGACTATCTTACTTCTACGATGGAACACAGTCTATCCATTTCTCCATTCTCTGAAATCTCCATTCCCGGGGATTTCAATGTTCACCACCACCTTTGGCTCTGCTCTCCTTTCTCTGATCCACCTGGTGAACAAGCCTACACCTTTTCTATCCTTAACCCCTTAACCGTGGGGCGTCACTTTCATGATGCTCAGGTGCAATGGATCATACCGCGAGGTGCCACTTTTGAGATTCTGTGTTATTTTGAATTCGCCTGGGCTTTGAAGTGGTTGCTTGTATCATCTCAGTACTGACAGTGTCTAACAATAGTCAGTGTTGCTTTTGTCATCTGTACTCCCATCCACTGTTGACAATTTATCCATTTCTCCGTTCTTGAGTCCCCTCCCTACCTCCCCTCCATTACCCTCTCCTCCCACCTGCCCCAGCTGTACTGCGCTAGGTAAATCTTGCCCAGATTTTTCCACTCATTTCATCCATTGGAATGAGCCCTATGCCTTATTCTCATACAATATATATAAAAAAGAAAAAAGGTAACTGATAGTGACATACACCTGGAATTGGCTAATTATCACCTGGCAACACCCCATGTGCATTCGTTCACTAATTTTCCCTGTTTATTTCCTCTTGAAATATGCTGTATTACCTGTTCTCATAATAAAAATATATAAAATAAAGGGAGGGAGAAGCCTAAGTGATATTTACATTCACCTGGAACTACCTAATTTCCAGCCAATCATTTCACAGCATATAAATTAGCAGCTGTCACCTCGCTGACGTTGTCAACCCTTGGCGGCCCCATATCCGCCTCGTCATTCAGTTCAGTGTTGTCTCTTGAGATGAAAGCATGTAGCACTCATGCCCCTCCATTTCTGCCACTTCTAGAGGGCCCTGTGACCTTCACCTCTACTAAACCTTGTGTAGGAAGGGGTAAAGGACTAAGTGACTCTGCTGTGGAGAGTGAACTGGCTAATTATTCCATGATAATGATGGACAGTGACTATAATTTTTCTGGTGAATCGTGTGATGAGCCAGTGGAGGAAATGGTGATAAACTAAGAGTGCTTCAGTGTCCCAGGTTCATCCTGGCTCCAAGGGAAAGGAGCCCTTAGTTACTGGAAGTGACAGTGTATAACATAGTGTAAATAAAATAGAAATGTAAATAATTACTCATATAGGAATGAGTACAAATACTTGGAGTAATGACAGTGAAGGCTTTGCTCTCTATGCTAGTTTACTGAACGAGAAAGTTAATGCCTGGAGTGAAAATAAACTATTACTGAAGGAAACATATGGATAAAAATATATATATATATAAGTGTAATAAAGAAAAAGGAATATAAAGTGTGAGCGTGTTCATGAATAATAAATGACAGAATACCAGCGGGGAACGAGCGCAAGTGGGAAGCTCATATGCACTCGTAATTTTCATTGTTTTTACATACCAGGAGAAAGCTGAAGGTATATGCCATAGGCATTTATAATTATAATATTCTAGGACTAATAACTGATTTTTAGCAATTATTTTTAAAAAGTCATTCAGAGCGTGAATATCCTCGGGGACGCGCAAGGAGCACAAAAACGTCCCTGCGGTGTAGGGGTTAATGACCTAGAGCAGCTTGTACAGCACCTTACCCGTATCCCTGACCGCCTTGGAGAGAGCTCCAACATACTTGACCTCTTCCTTACGGCTAATCCTTCTGCTTACACTGTTAATCTTTTCTCTCCGTTGGGCTCCTCCAATCACAACCTTATCACGTAACCTGTCCTATTGCTCCAGTATGGCTGTGGACCCTCCAAAGAAGCGTCATCTGTGGCACTTTGGAGCTGCGAATTGGGAAGCCATCAGGCAGTACTTCATTGATTTTCCTTGGAATGATTATTCCTTCCATGGCCGGGAGACATCTGAGTGTGCCTTGCACATTACGGAGGTTATTCTCTGGGACATGGAAGCATACATTCCTTTCTCATATCCTCTGACTAATGCAAGAAAGCCTTGGTTTAATCATGCTTGTTCTAATGCTGTCAGCAACAAGGAGAGGGACTATAAAAGGTACCGGAGCTAACCCACCCCTGAATCACATCTTTTATATGTTTCTACCTGGAATCGTCCTAAGTCTGTTCTTCGCTGTGCTAAAAAAAAATTCATCCGTTCTAAATGCTCTCAACTCCCCAACTCGAATTCTTCCTGCTCCTTCTGGCACCTTGCCAAAAACCTTTCTAACAACTTTACCCCATCATCCTTCCTTCCTCTTTTCTACTCTGATGGCTCTGTAGCTATTTCTTCTCTGATAAAGCAGATCTTTTCGCTCTGACTTTCTCCTCCAATACCACCTTAGATGATTCCGGTGCTGTTCCTCCATCACTTCCCCCCTCTGACTTTCTCATGACTAACATTAAAATTTCTTCAGCTGATGTATTTTCCGCCTTCATAGGCCTCAATACTGTTAAGACATATGGGTCTGATGGAGTCCCTCCTGTTGTTCTCAAGAACTGTGCTTCTGTGCTTACACCCTGCCTAGGCAAACTCTTTTGCCTTTGTCTATCAACTTGTACCTTTCCTACTTGCTGGAAGTTTGCTCTCATTCAGGCAGTCCCAAAGAAGGGTGACCATTCTCAACCCTCTAACTATCATCCAATTGCTTTAACATCCTGTATCTCAAAAATTTTCGAGTCAATTCTTAATTGAAAAATTTTAAAGCATCTTTCCTATCACAACCTTCTTTCTGATTGTCAGTATGGGTTCCATCAGGGATGCTCCACTGGCAATCTTCTCACCTACTTTTCAGACTCCTGGTCATCCTCCTTTCGGGACTTTGGCGAAGCTTTTCCATCGTACTTGGCATCTCAAAGCATTTCGATCGAGTCTGGCGTAAATCTTTAATTTCCAAACTGCCCTTGTACGGTTTCTATCCTTCTATCTGTGCCTTCATCTCTAGCTTCCTTTCTGGTCGTTCTATAGCCGCTGTTGTAGACGGCCATTGTTTTTCTCCTAGATCTATCAACAATGGTGTTCCTCAGGGCTCTGTCCTATCACCAACTGTCTTCCTATTATTCAACAATGACCTTCTAAGCTGTACATCTAACCGTATCCACTCTTACGCTGATGACTCCACCCTTCGCCTTTCCATTCGGTTCCCGCAACGTCCATCTCAGCAGTTACTTCAACAGGCAAGGGATGAGGCTATGGCACACCTAATGTCTGACTTGGCTCGTATCTGTGACTGGGGTAAAAATAATCTGGTTGTTTTTAATACATCAGAGACTCAGTTTTTACGCCTATCAACCCAACAAAATCTTCCACAGCTATATCCACTAATGTTTAATAATATTCAGCTTAATCCTGTATCATCCTTGAACATGCTTGGGGTTTCATTTACTCGGGACTTACCTTGGAAAGATCATATTACACCTCTTCTAAAATTTGCTTCCAAGAGATTATGTGTGCTAAGCCGACTCCGTTCCTTCTTTACCCCTGCACAATCGTTGATTCTATACAGGGGTTTTATCTGCCCCTGTGTGGAGTACAACTCTCATTTGTGGCGAGGCTCCCCACATACAGCTCTTCTCAATAGGTTGAAGTCAAAGGCTTTTCGTCTCATTAACTCTCCTCCCATTACTGAGTCCCTTCAACCTATGTCTCTTCGTCGCACTGTTGCATCTTTTTCTTTTTTCTATCGCCACTTCAATGGTCACTGCTCCTCTGAACTGTCTGCATGCATTCCTCCACCTCTACGTCGGGCACGTAGCACCCGTCTAGTAGCAAACTCTCATCCCTTTTCTGTCCAACTCTCCAATGCAAGAATAAACCATTACTCCCATTCCTTCATTTATGCAACAGGTCATCTCTGGAACTGTCTCCCTCTGTCTGTATTTCTTGCTTCCTATGATCTCTAGTCTTTCAAATGCAGCGTGTCCAAGCATCTCGAAATGATCGGATCTTGAATTTGGCTCTCTATTGTATTTTGTTTTTCTCTTGGAAGGAACAATAATTGCGGACTCGCGGCCTCTGTTTCCTTCTTCCTCGCATTAAAAAAAAAAAAAAAAAAAAAAATCATACGTTAAATGTAGCATCAGTAGTCACTTCCTATATAAAAGACCTTTCCTTATTTCAATATTATTGTTTGCAGGTTGAGGTACAGGAGATAAAAAGTGTACTAAGAGTGTTCAATGCTCATCCTTCACTCCGCGTGAGGTTACCCAGCGGTAAGTATAATTCCGTGTTGTTCGCCAGACTGGAATGTTTTTTTTTATTATTAGCAAACTCGAAATACTTTCTTAACCATGCACTTTAGTACGATTTTTTCGTATTGGTCTTGTTGTCTCCAGACGGATTTAGGAGTATCCTGCTCAGGAAATACTTTAATACTAGAGAGACTAGACACATCCTCATTAACCAGTTAGGCATGAGAAATTTTTCGTCAGTTGAATAAAACCGTTTTGATGTAGCGAAAACAAACTACAAAACGACGTCACCGTATTGAAGGAGTTAACAGCCTACATCTGAGGGTTTATCGCGGTGAGTAAAATCGTCTGCGGTTAGCCTGGGTAAAACTGGCAAGTCTTTCCGAGAGGTTGAGCTGCTTCAGAACATTAATATATTTTTTATTTTATTTCTGCTGCGACGACTTCATTGGGCTTAGAAAGATCTTGTCACGCCCCTTCGCTACACATGCTTTTCTTGGGCTTTATCCATCCATCCATCATCCAATCCTACGTTGCCGCATGAGGATCGTAGGAGCCCGGGGCTAGGCAATTTGGTCCTGACATTTAAGATGAGTGTGACCAGCCTCACTCATCTCTGAGTGGCATTACGTCAACAATAAACCCCAACCACCCCTTGGATATAAACCTTCACCGGCTCAGTCCCATACCAGCGCCGTAAATACCCACTAGACCACCAGAAGCCAAAATTTGGTTACTGTATATGGTTACCACCCAAAGTAGTAAATGGTTTCCTGGTGTAGCCTACAGGAAACCACTTAGCTTGTCACTCAGTGTAGTCACCCACAGGCAGAAGGAAGAGGAAAGAATAAAGGAAAGAAAGGACGAAGAAGATGGAAGGAAAGAAGGATGGAGGACAGGAAAGGGCAGACGCCCGAGAGCAACACTACATCGATTGAGTTGATGGTGAGCGCCCCCACCTACCACATTACACGGGCTTTACAGGTTCATATTTCCTTTCTTCCTCCAACTTTCCATTTTCGCTCCTCTGTCCTTTCCACTTTATTTCTTTTCTTTCCTTTTCTTTTTCATTAATATATATATATATATTGTTACGGAACAGAGAAAGATAATGTACACTTTAAGTGAGAATACTAAGAGTCACTACTGTCCCGTAAAGTTCCAGGTTCAAAACAAAAGAGTTAGGTAAAATTACAAGTTAAAGTTTAATGCTCAAACTAACAACAAAACATTCAGGACTCATAAGGATAATGTGATGGCAAAAACAGGCTAAATATATGGTTAACTGGAATAGCCTCTATTAACATGAAATTAACAAGAGTAAATTTACCTAAGTCAGCCCTGATAAAATGAAAATACACTGGGTAATGCTCAGTTAATGCACGATAAATTATTACAGATACAAAATAGTATTAAAACTGGCTGACAAAATGAATTCTACACAAAATACAAAAAAAAACTCACTAGGCCCACAAATCAACACCTTACGCTATACAGTACAAGGAAAAAATGCAATAACAGTTATACTCAAATTACACAGCTGCTAGATGGTTGGAGACTTCCGGAGCACTCACAACAATAACTGTACAGGGGAGGACAGAGATGTGAACAAAATGAGGAGTAGATCTAAGTGGTAATTAATGTAGAGACTGAGCTCATTATATAGGGGCTGGCAGAGCTTGATACAACTTGTAAGAAGGACGCGCAAATGAAGCCATGGGGACAAAGAGTTGACAATCCCGCTCTGAACAACAGAAAGGACGACTTACTCTACTATAACGGTAGAAGGGGGGGACTGAGGCAGAACACGCTCGTGATCAAACATGCAGCATACTGTGCGTTAAAATTACACAAAGGATGATGAAATCATAGGCTCTGTAACACCTCCCCACAAAGAAAAAGAAATTTACAAAGGAAATTTCTTATTACTCTAGAACAATCTGTCTAAAGTCTAGATAAGCAATCTGCAAGAACATTTTCTTTCCCCTTGACATGTTGTATGTCTAATGAATACTCCTCAAGAAGTAGACTCCATCTTGTCAGCCTCTGATTTTTATCTTTAAACTTACTAAGGAATTTCAGTGCGTTATGATCGGTATAAATGACTATGGGGTCAAAACCAGAACACAAATAAAATGAAAAATGCTGTAAACCCAAAATCAAGGCCAAAAGCTCTTTCTCAATAGTTGAGTAGTTCTTTTGAGGTGGAGTGAACTTCTTACTGTAATAAGATACAGGGTGTTCAATACCCTGATCATCCTCTTGCAGCAAAACAGCCCCAGCTCCTGTATTACTTGCATCAACAGCCATCTTAAAAGGCTTAGCAAAATTTGGAGTAGCGAGCACTGGCTGACTTAATAGAATAGCTTTAAGTTTGTTGAAAGAGGATTCACAGTTATCGGTCCAGACAAATTTAACTCCCTTTTTCAGTAGGTCTGTAAGTGGTGATACAAGAATAGAAAAGTTAAGAACAAATCTCCTGTAATAACCTACCATTCCCAAAAATCTTTGTAGCTCCTTCCTACTTTTAGGTCTGGGAAGATCACTTATAACCTGAACCTTAGCTCCTGGTGGTGCAACATGTCCATCACCAATTATGTACCCAAGGTACTGAACTTTAGCTTGACCAAACTCACACTTTGATAAATTAGCTACAAGATTAGCCTGAACTAAACGCTCAAGAAATTTACTGACATGGCATAGGTGATCTTTCCAGTTGTCACTGAAGATTAATACATCATCAATATAAACAACACACCCTGCCAAACCCTCGGTTACAACATTCATGAGCGTCTGAAATGTGGCTGGTGCATTCTTCATACCATATGGCATTACGGAACATGCAAAAGTCTTTCCTAGTGTTACAAAACATGAGATCTCCCTAGCACGTTCAGTCATAGGTACTTGCCAGTATCCCTTTAACAAATCAAACTTACTTATGTACCTAGCCTTTCCGATCTTGTCTATGCAATCTTCCACGCGAGGGAGAGGGTAAGTGTCTGTTTTGGTTATCTGATTAATACGTCTGTAGTCAATGCAAAGCCACTGTGACCCACCTGGCTTAGGGACTAGAGTGACAGGAGAACTCCACTCGCTCTGACAGGGCTCAATCATCTTGTGGTCCAACAGGTAGCCAAGCTCTTTCTGGAAGAGAGGAACTTTCACCGGGTTCACACGGTAAGGAGGCAATTTAATTGGCTTTGCGTCTCCAACATCGACATCATGCATCAACACAGTGGTTCTTCCTGGAGTGGCACGGAACACTTGCGGGTACTCCTGCAGTAATGCCGAAAACTCCTGCCTTTCCTAGGGAGGTAGATCAGAAAGCTTAGTCTGGAGATCATTCATGATATCAGGATTCTTCCCCAAACTATCACTCAGGCTCATACTGCATGGGAGAGCTTCACTTGCAGACTCGGGTGGAACAGCTACAGTGCAAATTGGATTATTTTCGTCCCGCCTGTGATATAACTTTAGCATGTTGATGTGACATAGTTGCTTGCTCTTTCTACGATCTGGTGTGGCGATGACATAGTTGATATCACTGAGTTTCTTCTCCACGAAATAAGGACCACTAAACTTGGCTTGAAGAGGTTGCTCACGAACCGGTAGCAGAATCAAAACCTGATCTCCTGGCTGAAAGTGGCGTAACCTGGACTTCTTATCATACCAAGTCTTCATGTCTCCTGAGCAGCTCCTAAATTCTCTCTCGCCAGCTGTAAAGCAGTGGACAGCCGTTCTTTGAACTTCATCACATACTCCAGCAGGTTGACGTCATCTTCCTCCGACAGCCAGCATTCTTTGAGTAACTTAAGGGGTCCTTTTACTTCATGGCCAAACAGTAGTTCAAAAGGTGAGAAGCCCAGTGATTCATTAGGAGTTTCTCTTGCGGCAAACACAACGAATGGAAGACCTATATCCCAGTCTTTCTGATGTTCCAAACAGTATTTCTTGAGCATCGATTTGAGTGTTTGATGATATCTCTCCAACGCTCCTTGGGTCTGGGGATGGTAAGCTGAAGACGTGATCTGGGTGATGTCCAACTCTTTCAGAGACTGCTTGAAAACATTTGACATGAAATTACTTCCCCGGTCTGCTTGTACCTCCTTGGGCAAACCAAACTTTGTGAAGAACCCTAGCATTTCCTTAACCACGTTCTTTGCTGAGATATTTCTAAGTGGAATGGCTTCAGAATAACGAGTAGCCATATCAATCAGGGTCAACACATAAGAAAATCCTGAAGAAGTCTTAGGAAGAGGGCCCACAATATCCACCAACACACAGGTGAAAGGTGCCTCAAAAGGAGGAATGGGAACTAGAGGTGCAACCTTTTCGGTCTGATTACACTTCCCCACAACTTGACAGGTGTGACAAGACTTACAATACCAGGAAACATCCCTGAAGATACCTGGCCAGTAGAAGTGTTTCAAAATGCGTGCCACAGTCTTCCTCACTCCAAGGTGTCCTGCCAAACTGGAATCATGAGCCACTCTAGTGATATCCTGCCTACAAACACGAGAGATGACAACTTGATGTACAACCTCCCATTCACAGTCGGCTGATACTGTTGGGGGTCTTCACTTCCTCATAAGTACTCCTGACTTTATATAATAACAAGTAGAAGTACCAGCTGACTCTTCCTCACTGCAAGCAGAGTTAGCTAGACCTTTCAACTCAGGGTCAGCAACCTGCAACTCAACCAACTCTTGACGAGACAAAATATCAACACTACGGGGTACTGCCTCATCTGGTGAGTGGTCCGAATTAGCAAGAAAAGTGTCAGCTAGGATAACATCATCATCATCATTATCCTCTAAATCACCAGTAACTTTACACTTAGCCCTAGTGACAGCACATGCAGGGAACACATCAGGGACATCACAATCCTGGGTCGCAGCCACTGGCTCACTAGACAACTGAGGAGCTGGACACACTTGACTTCCACCAA
Source organism: Coenobita brevimanus (assembly GCF_032717465.1). Lineage (NCBI taxonomy): Eukaryota > Metazoa > Arthropoda > Malacostraca > Decapoda > Coenobitidae > Coenobita > Coenobita brevimanus. Next base: position 26,001,124 of record NC_137065.1, on the reverse strand, counting down.
TATCATTTCCAAGTAAGAAAGTTACACCTGACATTGGGAGTGTTTAAACCAACCCAACCATAACGGAACCATTAACAAAACCAGACTCTAAATTCACTCTCCACAGAAGGACAGAGAAGTAATTATTCCCTACACCTTGTAAGATTACAGTTTCATCAGAGGAATTAACATTAGAGCCTAGAACACTGGTCAGCATAAGGGATTGGCAAGCACCTGTATCATGATTATATTTTAACTGATTTCCTGTCATTACTGTCCAGAGGACTGACAAAACCATCAGACAGGAAATTAGCACATGAACTCTTGAGAGTGTCACCCACGTTACTGCTCAAAAGAGGAGCTCCATCATGAGAATTTAAGTTGCCCCTCAAAGCAGGCTCAGTTAACTCATTTAAAGCATTCTGGGAACTCTCAAGAGTGGACACTAGACCAATTGACTGAATATTTAAAGACTCCTTTTTGTTTACATCACGCTGTCTCCTGAAACATTTCTCCGTAGTTTGACGAAGCTTAGTACAATAAGTACATTTACTTTTCTGAAATCTAGAGGTGAAGCTGGTATTTACTTCCTGAGAAATATCATCTTTATTCTCTTTCCTGTTACCTGTACTCTGAGTAGAGGCAACGTACTTACTCTCAGCTTTCCTTCTTTCTCTAGAATATCTCTTGTGAGTGAGAACATATTCATCAGCTAAAACTGCAGCATCAGACAAATTATCTATTCTTTTCTCATCAAGATATAGGCTTACATCTTTATAAATACACCTCTTGAAGTCCTCCAGCAAAATCATCTGCTTAAATTTACCAAAATCAGAATCCACATTCTTAGAATTTAACCACTGCTCTAACAGATCTTCTTTGATTTTTGCATACTCAACATGGGATTGCTTATCTTGCTTGTAAGTTGTCCTAAATTTTACTCTATAAGCTTCAGGAACAAGCTCATAGGCCTTAAGAATCAAGCTCTTAACTACATCATGATTATCAGATTGATCCTGAGGCAAAGATGCATAAGTTACTTGAGCTTTACCGGTGAGAACAGTTTGAAGGAGTACTGGCCAATACTTTTTTGGCCAATTAAAACCTGTAGCTACCCTCTCAAACAACTGAAAATACTTTGTTAAATCAGATTCATTAAAAGGAGGGACAAGTTTAACATTTTTAGCCACATCAAAATCATCAGAGCTAGATGATCCAGTTCCACCTTGTTTCATGCGATACTCATGGTCTGCCTGAATCCTAGCAAGTTCAACTTGTGCGTAAAACTCAGCCTCCTTAACATCAGCCTCCTTAGCACGTGCTTGAAATTCAGCTTCCTTCACACGAACCTCCTGCAGGGCTAGCTGTAACTTAGCTAATTCAATCTGCGTTTGCTCATTTGGAGGAGTTACATTAAACAAGCTTTCATTAATCATGTCAACAATTTGATCTTTAGAATGATGAGAGCAAACAGCAATTCCCAATTGTTGAGCAACAAGCTTAAGTTCATTGTTTGTTCTGTTTTCTACATCACACACTGTTTGCACATTTGACAAAAAATCTTTGGCTTCATCAAGTGTAGTAATAGTAGACATCATGAATAAGTAACAATCACAAAATATCAAGCAATATCCTTATGATAATATCCTGAATATCCTGATATGACGTCGCCAAATTTATGTTACGGAACAGAGAAAGATAATGTACACTTTAAGTGAGAATACTAAGAGTCACTACTGTCCCGTAAAGTTCCAGGTTCAAAACAAAAGAGTTAGGTAAAATTACAAGTTAAAGTTTAATGCTCAAACTAACAACAAAACATTCAGGACTCATAAGGATAATGTGATGGCAAAAACAGGCTAAATATATGGTTAACTGCAATAACCTCTATTAACATGAAATTAACAAGAGTAAATTTACCTAAGTCAGCCCTGATAAAATGAAAATACACTGGGTAATGCTCAGTTAATGCACGATAAATTATTACAGATACAAAATAGTATTAAAACTGGCTGACAAAATGAATCCTACACAAAATACAAAAAAAAACTCACTAGGCCCACAAATCAACACCTTACGCTATACAGTACAAGGAAAAAATGCAATAACAGTTATACTCAAATTACACAGCTGCTAGATGGTTGGAGACTTCCGGAGCACTCACAACAATAACTGTACAGGGGAGGACAGAGATGTGAACAAAATGAGGAGTAGATCTAAGTGGTAATTAATGTAGAGACTGAGCTCATTATATAGGGGCTGGCAGAGCTTGATACAACTTGTAAGAAGGACGCGCAAATGAAGCCATGGGGACAAAGAGTTGACAATCCCGCACTGAAGAACAGAAAGGACGACTTATTCTACTATAACGGTAGAAGGGGGGGACTGAGGCAGAACACGCTCGTGATCAAACATGCAGCATACTGTGCGTTAAAATTACACAAAGGATGATGAAATCATAGGCTATGTAACAATATATATATATATATATATATATATATATATATATATATATATATATATCACCGTGTATTACTATGTAGGACGTGTGTGTGTGTGTGTGTGTGTGTGTGTGTGTGTGTGTGTGAGAGAGAGAGAGAGAGAGAGAGAGAGAGATTTCATATATTATCTGCGATGTGTTTTTCATAATGAGATCTGCAAAACAAACGGTTAAAGAAAAACTAAAAGTGTTATTTACCTGATGTGATGAAATACGTCAATGAGAAACGTAAAGTTTAGTATTTAAGGTCATAAAAGACCGTTTCATTTACTGCATAACATTTTAGCGTTACGAAACCTGCTTTTACGAGAATGGAACTGACAGATATACAAAAGTCGAGTTGAAAATAGCTTGAGATTTTAATTGTTCTAAAATGATTTCGACATCTACCGTGTATAATTAGACCCAATATATTTGCTTCAACATATGCGACATATGTTCAGCAAAAATGTAGGATGCAAAAATTATCGCAATATTATGGGGCCTTGAACAGGAGTTACTCTAACTTGACAAAGAATTTTCAGCCCTCTATCTGGAATGGTGGTAGTCATAAATGCACTATGGAAAGGCTTTAGAGTCATAGTATCATCTTTTTCTGCCACTGGGAGATGCAAAATGAGTCATAAAAGGACGATAATCTCCGCCATTTCTAGTCAAGCGAACTGTTGTTTCAGTAGTGTGACAAGCAGAATAATTGCGTCGCTGGTTCACTGTCACCTACCTGGGATTTTGCTTTTAAATTCTATGGATCCTTCGGCTTTGTTATTCTGTTTTTCCAGTCCTGCGTAAATACAAAGTAACAAGTAACCAGTCCAGTCAACTTAATTATGCTTCAGGTTGTGGTGTGAACATAGGCTAAACAGTCCGTTCTCTAAGACTAAGCAGCACTTCTACGTGGCACTGACCTCCACATGTCTCCACTGCTGTGCTAATACTCACCCTCTACACTGAATACTAGCTTTGAGTATGTTAGTCAGGACTTGTTTAATGCCATTAGATGGGTTGTTTTTGCTCTGGGTTGGGATCGATGTAGCGTCCTTTCAGACAGCAGCCTACTGATCCGTCCACTCATACATCATTTCTGCTTTGATATTTTTGGAGACATATGGAGCAAATTATTTTGTAATGCAGAACAATGTGGTAGCACATCAGTAAACACAGTTTGTTTCTGTTACTGTAATAGCCACCTGAATAGCTATCTCATTTCATAGAACAAATATAATTTATGTGCGGCCTGACGAGCTGGTGCTGAATTAATAATATTTCATCTCGGTAGAGGGATTGCTTCATCACGTTAGTGCGGCACCAAAACCACCGACACGGATCGATGAGCTAATTATACGAAAACATTTTTGTAGAAAAATGAAACGTATAAAATCGAGGGCAAAGTCTGACCTGTTGTTAACTGCTTCCACCTCACGCCTAGGCATGATTGTGTTTCTTCTGCCTACGCTTCATTACCAAGAGAATCATCTATGGACTGGAAAACATACCAAACCTCTCTCATTTTAAGAGTGGTAATGGGCGCAGATAAGAGAGAAACAAGAGACTATATATAGGTGAACTTGGGTCACTTAATGTATTGTTATGTTAGCCGGATGGAAGAACGAAACAAGGGAACGGGTTTGCAGAAGAGTATAACAGAAAAACAAAAATCATTGGGCGATACCAACTATAAAATATATTAATGACGTAGAGAAATAAATGATGTGTGGTTGTAGTCTGAGTAAGCTGTGTGTGTGTGTGTGTGTGTGTGTGTGTGTGTGTGAGAGAGAGAGAGAGAGAGAGAGAAAATAATAATAATTTGCAACAAACTTTTTTGATAAAGAAGAAGCAAAAAGAAGTAAAGAAAGAACAGAAAAATATGAAAATACCTTCTTATCTATCTGTCTGTTTCCTCTGGGGGATAATATGTAGATATGAAAAGAAGTCTAAAAGAATCCTATTCCACATTCTCTCTCTCTCTCTCTCTCTCTCTCTCTCTCTCTCTCTCTCTCTCTCTCTCTCTTATTTCCTGTGGTAATATTTGTCAGAATTCTCTCCGACACACCCTATTCTTGCCACTCTTCACACATATTTTGCATAACGCTCTACCTTTCTATTTCCTCCCCCGATTCGCTTTCCCTTATTCACCACCGGATTAACCTCCATTACCTCATATCCCCTGCCTCACCCTGCCTCTGCCTCTCACTTGGCATATCCATTTCTTCGTGCCAGCATCGCTCTGCATCTACCTTTCACTCAACTCACTCCCAGATTAAGCTTCGTAACTTCATCACCCAACACCTTCCTCTTACGGTGCATTATGTTAACTACAATATACCTCACCCTTATATCACCTTTGCCTCAGTAAGGCTTCTCCCTTCCATCCACTCACCTCCAGCCTGGCACCAATGGACACAAAAGGCTGCAATACTATCACAGGGGTACTTGTGACGAAGGGTAATATAATAATACTGTAGGACGGAGGCAGACACAAGTGGGAATGAAAATCACCAAGAGAAAGAGAGAGAGAGAGAGAGAGAGAGAGAGAGAGAGAGAGAGAGAGCAGAAAGGAAGAGGAGGAAGGATGCAGACTGTCGAACAAAGAAAGATTTATCAAGTTAAAAGCTCACAGAGGGAGAGACAGCAAGAACACAGAATTAGCTATGAGGCATCCGCGCGCTGCTGCTTCCTACATTCCCTGTCTGCCTCATCTCCACTGCCTGAATTCACCTCCATTGCCTCACCTCCCTCGCCTCACCTTCCATATCTCACCCTGGCTCCAACTTATCCTACCTGTTCCTCTAATCTGCCTCACTCTATCACTGCCTCCCCCCCCCCCTGCCTCTCCTTTGCCTTCCTCTGTAATTTGGAAATTTCATCTCTGCCTCATCCTCCCTCCATCACTCTAGACGTTTCTTTCCCTGTTTCTTACACTTGCTACACCCTGCCTCTCAGGTATTTCACCCATGCATCAATTAGGCTACTTCCTAACTTCCACGAGACCCCTATCCAAGAACACAGGAGTACATTTACCACATTACGAGCCGTACCTGCGTGAGTAGAGGCTCTCTGCTGCTTTCTGCTTAACGGAAAAATTTTCATGTTTCTCATTGATAATATTTTCGGCGTATTTGCTATTTACCCATATCTGACATACTTTGCATATAGCCTCAGTGTATGCAGAAATAAAGGTATAGGGAAAGATTCTGGGAAGCCTCCTTAGTTAACGAGAATACGGGCGATACTTATTTGAACTGCCTTTTGGCAGACACGTAAAATGACTGACACTGCAGGAGAGAGATATAAACTCGACAGAGTGAGGGCCGTACAAAACTAACACTGGGATGGCATAGAAAGGGAAGAATTTGAAGGCATACAAAAGGAAGAAGCCGGCAAAGAAGAGGAGGAAAGAAAGAATGAGGAGTAAAACAAAGAAGAAGAATATAAACAAGAGGAGTAATGTAAGGAAGAGAAGGAACGGAGAGGAGTAGAGAAACGTGCGATAGGGAATAATAGTAGGGACGAGGATAAAAATAAAAATAAAAATAAGTAAATAAATAAACATAAGGAAGAATTATGTAGCGGAAAGAGGGAAAGTAACAGAGAAAAAGAACTCACGGAAAAAGAGGAATATAAGGAAGGGGAGGAACGTAAAAGAGATGAATATAAGGAAGAGGAATGTAGAATGAGGATGAAGGTAAAACTGAAGAGGAACGTAAGGAAGAGTAGGAATGCATGAAAAAGGGGTAAGGAAAGATGTGGGGAAAAGAAGAAGAATGATGTAAGGGAATTAAGAAAAGCATGGAAAAAGCGGAAAACCTAGGAAAGAGGTAATGAATGAAGGTAATTAAAACAAGGGAAATGAAAAATGCAAGGACGTGGTGGAAAACTAAACGTGAGGAAGGTCCCACTATCGGTCTTTACTATCTGTCTATCTATATACCTAGGCTGCTTCCCCCAAGGAAAGGGAGGTAGCCGAGACAGGACGACACACTCCCTATTTACTCATCCATTCACATTCATTCGCATCTTAGCCCCAAAAGGGAGAAGGGACAGATCCTCATCGCACCACACGGCAAAAGGGTCAACTGCGCAGTGCAATCAATGACATCCGCACCAGGGCCCGACAGCAGAGCTGGTTTACCCCTGCCACATCATAATAGACCCATCCCCTTACCCACACCTGACCTGACTAGCTGATTAGACCAAATGCGGGAGAATATCCCCTCAGGGCTGTGTCATCATTTATTCATTCACAATTTCTCTCCATTTATTTGTCATGCACAGCCACTCTTCCTTGCTCAACAGACATCCCCCTCACATCCAGCGCTCCCTTCACACTGTCCATCCATTCTATTCGTGGTTTCCCTCTCAGCCTGACACCTCTCACATCAGCTCTAGTTATCTTTTTCACCAATCGCTCTTTATTCATTCTCTCCATACATATGTCCAAACCATCGCAACACCCTCTGCTCAACTCTATCAGCCATCTCTCGAACAACTCCAGTTCTCCTTCGCACTTCATCATTTCGCACTCAATCCATATGCGTCACTCCACACATACTCCTCAGACACCTCATCTCCATTACATTCAAACTTTTCCTCTCTGTTACACCCATATTCCATGTTTCAGCCCCATATAATGCAGTCGGTACCACAACACCCTCATACAGCCTTCTCTTTACATCCATTCTAAGTGAACGACATCTAAACACCTTTTTCATTCCTCTCAGCACCTTTCGTACTTCATTCATTCTAAATTTCATTTCTGCATCTATTCTTCCATCCACAGCAACATGTGACCCAAAATATTTAAAACATGCTACCTCGTCAAGCAACCTACCATTCAAAACTATATTCATCCCCCTACCATCTACCAACCTCACACACTTCATCATTTTACTCTTATTCTCATTTACTTTCAATTTCCTCCTTTCACACACCCTTCCAAACTCCTCTACCAACTGTCTCCATCTCTCCTCTGAATCAGCCACCAGTGCAGTATCATCCGCAAACAGCAGCTGCTTCAGTTTCCACTCTCCACCATCAATATTAACCAGACTCAGACCTAAAACTCTTGCATTCATCTCCCTTACAACACCATCCACATAAATATTTGTCATAAAGACTTTGTATCATAAAGCAGCGACTTTGTATTTGCTTGTAGAGGCGTATATTTTAGACTTGTGGTCGAGCGGCTTTTATATCTTGTAGTAGTTTCCCCACCAGATGTCATGTAGTGACGGGAGAGGTAAAGAATAGTATGGGACTATTTTTATATGTCTTGGAAATATTAAACAGGTATAATAGTATAAGTCCTGGGTAGCTACCTCCCTGTCTCGCTATCTCTCTCTCTCTCTCTCTCTCTGTTCTAAGGCTAATCTCCGTCTCGACCTCTCTCTAGGGTCGCTTGTCTCCTTCTAAACTCTCTTTCCTAAAATCTGGTGTAGTAAGGATGTGTCACGTATGTTCCTCATGGCAACCAGACCTTTCTCACGAGAGGACTGCTGACAGCTAACTGCATCATCTCCTTACTGGCCGCTGTCGTCAGCTTTCCTCCGTGTAAGCATGTTTAGTGCTGCTCGCTTCTCGCAAAAACAACACCTTCTCATCATTTGACTTCCTGCTTCTATCTGTCTCTCTATCTGTCTATTTATTTATCTATCTATTATGATTTTCAATTATAATATGGAGACCTACCACATTGCTCGGCCGCGCAAAAATGGCGTACCATCGACATTTAATAGTTATAATATATTAATACATACTACATACACATTATAATGAACTTATAAGCTAATTAAGTGAAATACATAAGATTGTAAAGTAACATAATTGTATGAATATTGTATACATATATTATTCATAATAAATAGTGATTATTCAGTAATATTACATTTAAACAAGTTGTATACATATTTGAATAAATGCAATGGTTGTTGTATAACACTTGTAAGACGTGCATGTACAACAGACGTACGCATATAATTGTGCAATGGTAATACTGCTAGGTTATACATTACATATTTGAGTTATCACTTTAGTAATGTCTAATATTTCACCTAACTTGTATGATGATACTGGTAATACAGAATTGTGCTATAATTGTATGACTTATATTGTGTTAATGCATAATTGTGTTGGCCTTATAATTGTAGTTACATTTTGTTAACGCAACTGTTATAAGTGTCTTGGCCTTATAATTGTAGTTAAAGTTACATAAAAGTTACATCTTGTTAATGCAACTGTTAATTGGCAAAGTGTAACATAATGCAATCGTTTGTCGTTACATAATTGTTACATATCGTTTGTGGTTACATAATTGTAGTTAAAGTTACATAAAAGTTACATCTTGTTAATGCTTTGTCGATTACATAATTGTTACATATCGTTTATAGGTACATAATTGTAGTTAGTGTAACATAATGCAATCGTTTGTCGTTACATAATTGTTACATATCGTTTGTAGTTACATAATTGTAGTTAAAGTTACATAAAAGTTACATCTTGTTAATGCAACTGTCACATAAATTGGTACATATTGTTTGTAGTTACATAATTATAATATGGAGTAACATAATTGTAATAACTGCAGTCCTAACATATGCTGCGGTCGATGATAGTGATGATGTGTCATGCCACTTGTTTGTGGAGACACAATTTGCTTTTTTGTTTGTAGTTTATGTGGTATTTTGGCATATGTAGTAACATTTACACTTATTTTCATTTGTTTGTTATGTGATCTTACTTTATTTCCCTTTTTTTCTTTCTTACTTTTCTTTCTTTCTGTTTTTTTTTCTTTTTTTTTTTTTTTTTTTTGTATTGATTTTCTATAGTTTGTTTCTCTTTGCTTGTGTACGCTTTTTTCCATGTTGTTCATGGTTACATAATTACTGGCTAATTTCCTAGGGATACTTTTTTTAAAGTTTAGTTTATATTGCACAGATATTACTGAAAATGATATTATATAGTCCCATATTTTGTTATTTTATATAAAAAATATATACACTATATACAGTATTAACTATACACACTGACTTGTTGTTCACCTGTACCTATCGTGGGTAATATGTGTATCAGCACTGTGTGGAAATCATTGTCTTCACGATTGTGTTGAAGATGTTCACTCTTGCTAACGGCATTTGTGTTGGCCATTTTTTTTTTTTTCCTCTAGTTTACCTTGTAACTTAATTTGTCTGTTTCCACTAGGTAGCTTTAATTAATAAATGTTAAATACAGTTCTTTTAATTGCTCACTGAGTAACTGTGATTGTATATTTTCTTTATTACTTTGTAGATATAATTAATGTATAGTTGTATGTATGAAACACGTATTTTACGTAGGTATAAATGGTAACACTCGTTGGTAGTAAATAAATGTTATAATAAATGAATGAATATATACAGTGTAGAATATTTATTGTTGGTGATTATTTAGTGTTTGAGTTATGCAGATAACTGAAGTAAGTATGTATATTTAAACTGTAACTATACAGCACGTTTTATATGTTTGTGCAGAAGCTTATTGTCTATCACTGTGTATTGTATAAATGAAGTAACTATGTAACTCACTAATTTTTACCGTGGAGGAAAATGGTGTGAGTGGTGTTGCATTTGTGATAGCGTTGTCCTTCGCGGGTTGATTGGTGTGCTGTCGTCTCAGCACATGGTGACGTCGGCTTCCCACACTGGTAGCTGTGGTGAGTGAATGAGTAGCGATGAGTAACTTGAGTGAAGACGAGTGAGTAAGACGAGTTGTAAATATGGACTTGGTGTTTTGCTGCGTGCATTGACCTCTTCACACCTGCGTAAGCGGTGGGGGTTAGATGGATGTAGCAGAGAGAGGAGGGTGAGGTCTGGTGGTTATGAGTTGTGAGTCGTCTCTCACTCTCCGTTTGTTTGGTTGTTTGTTTGTTTGTTTTCTTTCTTTCTTGATGTATTCTTGGTCCTTTTTTCTTGTGATTTACTCGTTGTAGGATGAAGACTGCCGCTACTTGTAGGTGCGTGTAGAAGATTATACAGACGACGTAGAGTTGTTAATTGTAGTTGATTGTAGATGGTTGTAGTTCGCTGATTCGTCGTAGACCCGTAGACTTTGTAGACTATTCGCACTGTAGGCTGTATTTTGTAGGATTCAATGTTGAACTGAAGCTAATCTTGTAGAGTCTCGGTTGCTTTTTGTAGAAATTTGCTTTTAATTCGGAGACGATGTCCGCAGATTTGCTGGTTTGTCGTTAAGCTACTTGCAAGGCGTCGGTGATCTCTTGACCTCTGCATCAGCGTAATGATCTGGGAGACGGAGGGGGCATGATGGAGAGAATACTGTCAGGATCTTATATTTTTGGTTCTTTTCAATCTTGATATTTTGTAGGAGTTTAATGTTGATTCGTAGACGAGGTTCGTATACGTTCGCTGCCACCAAATGTCATAAAGACTTTGTATCATAAAGCAGCGACTTTGTATTTGCTTGTAGAGGCGTATATTTTAGACTTGTGGTCGAGCGGCTTTTATATCTTGTAGTAGTTTCCCCACCAGATGTCATGTAGTGACGGGAGAGGTAAAGAATAGTATGGGACTATTTTTATTTGTCTTGGAAATATTAAACAGGTATAATAGTATAAGTCCTGGGTAGCTACCTCCCTGTCTCGCTATCTCTCTCTCTCTCTCTGTTCTAAGGGTAATCTCCGTCTCGACCTCTCTCTAGGGTCGCTTGTCTCCTTCTAAACTCTCTTTCCTAAAATCTGGTGTAGTAAGGATGTGTCACGTATGTTCCTCATGGCAACCAGACCTTTCTCACGAGAGGACTGCTGACAGCTAACTGCATCATCTCCTTACTGGCCGCTGTCGTCAGCTTTCCTCTGTGTAAGCATGTTTAGCGCTGCTCGCTTCTCGCAAACACAACACCTTCTCATCATTTGACTTCCTGCTTCTATCTGTCTCTCTATCTATCTATTTATTTATCTATCTATTATGATTTGCAATTATAATATGGAGACCTACCACATATTAAACAACCAAGGCGCCAACACACATCCCTGTCGCAGCCCCACTCTCACAGGAAACCAATCACTCACAGCATTTCCCACTCTTACACACTCTCTACTATTTACATAAAAACTCTTCACCCCTTTTAGTAACCTACCATCAAGTCCATACAATCTTAAAACAGTCCACAAAGCCTCCCTATCAATTCTAACATATGCTTTCTCTAAATCCATGAATACCCAAAACACATCCTTGGCTTTCGCTAAATACTTTTCACACACTTGTCTCACAGCAAACACCTGATCCACGCAACCTCTCTCTCTCTCCTAAAGCCACACTGCTCATCACCAATCACTCCCTTTGTACCTTCTCTAACTCTCATAATTAACACTCTACCATACATCTTACCTACAACACTCAGGAGACTTATACCCCTAAAGCTAGTACATTCATACTTATCACCCTTGGCTTTATACAAAGGGACCACACAAGCACTTGCCCAGTCAATTGGCACCATACCTTTCACAAAGCGCACATTCAACAATCATACTAACCAGTCAACAAGACACTCCACCACCCTTCAGGCATTCCACAGCACACCCATCCATACCTGCAGCTTTCCCTGTTTTCATCTCCTTTACTGCCTTCTGCACTTGCTCTTTCGTGACCAAAGAATCATTCAACTCTCCCAACACATTTATTCCTTGCACCCTTCCATCTACCACAATGTCAGCCACCCTTTCCTCTTCTACATTTAACAATCTTTCAAATTACTCTACCCGTTACTTCCTTACTACATCCATCTCAGTTAACATCCTTCCATCCTCTGCTTTTACTCGCTCTTCTTTCCCAGACTCTCCCTTTCACACCCTTTTCACCTCCTTCCAGAACATTTTCTTATTCTGTTGAAAATTCTCAGTCAGCCGCCTACCCCATCTCTCATCTGCTGCCACTTTAGCATCACGCACAGCCCTTCTCGCCCTATTCCTTTTTTCCTTTTACCTCTCATATGACACCTCATCCTTCCTCTGCAGCCACACTTCATATGCACGTCTCTTCTCAGCCACTGCCATACTTACTTCCTCGCACCACCACTCACTTCCTTTTCTTACACCACCACCCACACGTCTCACACCACACACCTCTTCTGCATGTCCCACCACAGCACTCTTAAACAACTGCCATTCCTCCTCCACAGTGCCATTTTCCTGATCTTTCACTGCGTTCCACTCACGTTTCAATTTCTCCTGATACTCTATCATTTTCTCTTTTTTATCCAACTCACTCACTTTCAAAACCTCCCTGCCACACCTAACCCTCCTAGCTCTCACCCATCTCTTAACCTACTCTTAACTTTCCCTCCACCAGGTAGTGGTCAGACATACCTCCCCCCTTCCCTCTCAGAACTCTCACATCCAACAATCTTCCTATTACATTCCTGGACACAACCACATAGTCCATCAAAGCTCTAACTTTACTGATGGAGTTAAAGTTCATTTCTCTACAAAAAGCTATATGTAGTGACGTTTGAGTGAGAATCATATTAACCGATTCTCTGGTAAAACTTATTTAGCATTCTTACCAATTATAATCATTTTCTCTAACTTTTGAAATTAGATTAATAAGGCTTCAAATAACCCCCGCCACTTCATAGAGTATCGCCAATTCTGAATACAGTTAATCAGACAGGAAGAATAGAGTAAAAGATTAAGTCCTTAAAGTGAAGTGTTTATATACGAGTGAGACGTGAGAACGAAACTGACCATGTGAAGATGCGTATGAATAGGGTTGAAACTAAATGTATTAACTTGGTAATCCATGAAATAATTTCTACACAATCAATATAATCGTTTGTGTGTGGAGTGCTGGGCCTGTAATGAGGAGTCGTAAACACTGATACGGTGAATGATCAATGAATGGGATGTATAGCTTTCTTTCATTGTACACTTTTTTGATTCCCTAATACAGTATTTACCCTCCACCTGACATAAAGAAGGATTTTGTTATCGTCCGCCTTTAGAAGGCGGATCGAAAAAATTTTTGCCTGCCTTCGTGTGTGTGTGTGTGTGTGTGTGTGTGTGTGTGTGTGTTCCTATTATATCTTATGAACGGTTTGAGTTATCAACATGACACCTTCAGGGTATCAAGATATGGCCAAAATCTTGGACGAGTTCGAAAATGGGCACTCACGGTCAAGGTCACCAAAATGGCTGCCAAATGTCAATTAGTTTTGATCACGCGCCTTTAGCACCATTATATCTCATGAACAGCTTGAGATATCAAGAAACCTGCAAAGTATCAAGATATGGCCTAGGACTTGGACTTTGCCAACAGCATATTCTGGCGGGTGATTAGCATTTGGCTTCCGAAAGCTTTTCTTTCATTATCGCTGGGATCAATAGGTGTCCCTCCGTAGACTGGGCGGCATAGCGGCTGGCCGGGAGGAGAGATTTCGTTTCAGGAGCAGAACTCAGAAAGTACTCACCATAGAGTCATGAAATTTCACACAGTTATCTTTCTCATAGTTAAGTCGTGCCTTTTGGTAAGTAGAATGCTGTATCTTAAGTTTTTTTTTTTTTAAATAATGAAAAGTCAAAAATAATCGTTTCCGCCCTGGGACTCAGAAACTAATACAGGTACAGGCTTCAGACTCTCTAGGAACATGTATTAGTATGCCTCCTGGTGTTCTTTAGTAGCTGGAATGCCATGAGTTTATATAACGTTATGAAATTGCTAAAATACGTAAAACTTATTATTTTTATTCATCATACTTTTAAAACTGTGCAACTAATACACCAAGGAGGCAGAAATTGTAAATGATGAATGTTTCAACGAATATCCGATTATGTATGAAGTTTCATGACTGTACCTATTATGTAGTCACGGAGATTCATATCCAATAATCATGACAAGGCAGAGCTGCTGATATATAGTACATGTTTAGTGGGAAAATGACAGTTGAGGATCCTGACAGACCTACCCCTCGTATGCCACGACTTTGTAATGACCAGCTTGAGCATACTGAATTAAATGAAAAGAAAGTGTTAAACTAACTCAAGGCAAAAAACACCAGGAAATCGACTGGCCCTGACAACATTATTCCTTTCATACTAGAACACTGTGTCACTGAGCTTACCCTTCCTTTCAAAATATTATTTCAGACTTGCTGACAGAAGGAAGTATGACCAAAATCATGGAAACAAGCCCGTATTTGAAGAATAACTTTGTCAAACATCCCCCAAATTATCGTCCTATATATCTGCTGTCGGTGGTAAGCAAGATATTTGAGAAAATTATTGCTAATCATCTAACCATGTTTTTGGACCAACGCCACCTACAAAGCAGCAGACAGTTTGGATTTCAACTGGGCCACTCCGCGTCATACTTGCTGCTTACACTGTCACGTTCGTTGAATGATGCACTGGATGTCGGACAGCGAACACTATTCATCGCCTACTGTTGCATTTGACTGACTGTGGCTCAAGGATCTGCTGGCTAAACTCGAGGCACGTGGCGTTGCTGGAAACATGATGAAGTTGTTTGGTGACTACCTCTCTGACAAGAAACTATCAAAGGTAGTCTGTGGACATACATCTAGGCTACATAATTATCATCCCATAGGAGCCTCTTTTCCCTAGTGCTCAGTTCTTAATCCAATACTTTGAAAAAACATTCATAAACGATCTACCGCAAGGACTTTCATCATCATATGCTTATACTAGCGACTGCACTGTAACCTACACCTACAAGAGAGAAGACGCACAAGTAATAAATACCATCAACCTACAGATGGAATGCACTGCATCTAGGGACGCAGATGGGAAGAGAAGATTGCAGCTGAAAACGCTGGATAATAACTCGCTCCCAAGATGATGCAATATTGTTTCAGGGGAAACTAAAATTATGAAAAGACATGAAGAAACTCTCCGGCACCCTGGACAGCAAATTAACCTTTGAGCACCACATTAAGGAGGCAGCACACAAAGCTTTTTTAAAAATGACTACACTCCATCGTCTCAATGAATGAATGAATAAATGAAAATGTGACATGGTGGCGCAACAGCAGAGGTCATATGCCGCTGAACACTAACATTAAAAGAAAGAAAAAAAAAAAAAAACATAAAAAGCAGAGAGAAGCGATGCATAAAACAACCAACAGTATAAAAGAAACAACCAAAACTAAAACGTGGTGGAAAGACTGAGGTTAAACGAGAACATTATAAAACACAAACTAATATATGGTAAAGCCTTACAGCTTCTGAAGTAGGCCAGAACTCAACACAAAGGAGAAGTTGCCTCCTGCCATAGCACAAGCCTCTTCCCCAAGCACCGAGGAGAGAAGGTACGATCCATTGCCGGCTCGGCACCCGGAAATGTACCACCAATGAGGGTCCCCAAGAATAGGGCATTCCACAAGAAGATGCCGCACAGTCAAAGGAACCAGACAGTCATCACAATAGGGAGGAAGCACCCATTCCATTAAAAAACCATGAGTAAGTCTAGTGTGGCCAATCCAGAGACGGGTCAAAGCTGTTTTCCATTGTTGGGACAGTCCCATATACCCCCCATTGCCCAGGTTCCGACAAATGCTGCGGAGTTTGTTCACCCCTACTGCATCCCACCTCCTCTGCCAGCAGTAACGGACAGCCTCTACAGTGGCTGTACATAAATCCTCGGATGGGACAAGGTAATGAGGAGAGGAAGGACGAAAGACAGAAGCTCTCGTCAAAGAATCAGCGTGCTCATTGCCCACAACTCCCACATGTGCAGGGACCCAACACAGTTGTACAGAGTATCCTCGCCTACATAATAAGTAGAGTCACTCCAAGACAGACAGGACTAAGGGATGTGATGGGAAGCCACAGAACAAAGCTTGTAGAGAACTGGCTGAGTCACTAAAAATGGTAAAAGAAGCTGGAGGAAAACTAAAAATCAATTCAACTGGGACTAATGTGGCAGTAAGTCCAGTGGTAAAATCAGCTGCAGAAGGAGGGAGACTCCCACCACGACTAAAATCACGAAAAATGACATCAAAGCCTGTCCCTACATGGGATTTAGAGCCATCAGTATATACAGGGATTGAGTCGCTGTGAGCAGAGGCATGTTCTAAAAAATAGGACAAAGCTGCCTGTGAGGAAAGGGTGGCCTTTCTTTCATGGAAGTAATCTCATGGTTGTACCTCTGGGAGAAGCCAGGCAGTCACCTGGGGGGCATGCATAGGGCAAACAAGGGAGGACTGAACACCCAAGTCCCCCATGGCAGTCCTCGCTCTGTACCCAAACAGGTGTGGATAGTGAGGGTGGGTGTTATAAAAGGGGAGAAGAGCGACCTCAGAGACAGCCTTACAACTCAGTGAGGCTGGAAGATGGTGAAGGCGGTGCCAACACTGCACCATTAAGGACTGCCAGCGGAGATCCAGTGGCGGTTCATTTGCATTAACCAACAGACTTTCAATCGGGGAAGACCGGAGAGCCCCAGTTGACAAACGAATCCCAGCATGATGGACCGAATTTAGTGGCTGCACCCTTCCCTCAGTGGCAGAAGAGTATACCACACACCCATAGTCCAGTTTGCTTCTTACTAAGGCAAGGTCAAGGCAGAGCAGGATAGTTCTGTCAGCGCCCCAAAACAAATGAGATAGAGTCCGTAGGAGAGACAGGGAACGGAGGCATGTTAGCCGTAATGAATGGATATATCGTACCCACGTCAGTTTCCTGTAAAAAAAACATGTCCAAGAAACCTTGCCTCATCCACACAGCGCATCCTGTGGCCATATAACTGGAGATCTGGGTGAACACCTCTCAAGCAGCAGAAATGCAAGGCCACCGTCTTTGTTGGGGAGAAACGGAAGCCATGCATGGTAGCCCACTGAGTCCAGTGCTAGAGCAAAAATGCTCACATTAAGGACACTTCCTTAAGGCACCCCTTTCTCCTGAGGGTACAAAGGAGACAGGGTGACACCAACCCTAACCCTGAATGAACGGACACGCAGAAAATGTAATATAAATAGGAGCAGCCTGCCACATAAACAAAAAGAAGGGAGATGTTGGAAGATACCAAACTGCCATGTAGTATCATATGCCTTTTCTAGGTCAAAGAAAATGCACACCAGATGCTGCTGCCTAGCAAAAGCATTACATGCTGCAGCCTCAACACGGACTGGTGCATCTGTTGTTAGGTGACATTTTCGAAAACCAGACTGACATGGACAGAGACATTCATTCCTTTCTAGGAAATGTATTAGGTGTGTCTTGACCATTTTCTCAAATAATTTACACAAGCAAGATGTTAAGGCAAGTGGCCGATACTCCAGGAGACTGTACCCTGTCTTCTCCAGCTTCTGGAATGGCAGGACAATAGTTTCATGCCAAGAGGAGAAAAGAGAAGATTCCTTCCAGATTCTATTAGAAAGGCTGAGGAGAAAAGATAGTGCATCATCATTCAGGTGCCGAAGCATTGCATGAGGAATATCATCCGGCCCTGGTGAGGTGTCATGACAAAGGGAAAGGGCAGACTGGAGTTCACGATAAGAGAAAGGGAGGTTGTAGGACTCCACATTCCCTGAATGGAAGTTCAGCACTCTTGCCTCCTCTATCTTCTGTTGTCTGGCAAAAATTGGTGAGCTAGTATCTCTCTGACTGACTGCCGCAAAGCAGACGCAAAAATATCAGCCACAGCTGCAAGGTCACCAACAGGTTCACCATGAGACATCAGCACAGGGGACCTGTCTTGAATGAATTTAACCGAAATCTTTCACATCCTCCTCCACACCAGAGACACTGGTGTCTTTGAGTTTGCAGATGACACATAAGCCATCCAAGAGTCCCGCCTAGCTTGTTTCAGTACTGATGAACCTTAGTCCGCGCCCTTCTGAACTTGACAAGATTATGCCTGTCCTGTATCTACGATATCGGGAGGAAGCTAACTTCTTAGCACATACAGCAACACTGCAGTCCTCATTCCACCATGGGACATGTCAATAGCAATATGTGCCAGAGGTTTTAGGAACAGCATGAAGGGCAGCAAAATGCAGAAAGGAGGTAAAGAACGAAACAGCCTCATCAGTATGTGGAAAGTCTTCAACTGAGACATTAACGGGTATCAGAGAAAAGGGACCAGTCTGCCTTATTCACTCTCCACCTTGGTATACGAGAACAGGGACTAGATACTGCTACAGTAAGGAGGATGGGAAAGTGATGACTTCCATGGAGATCCTCCATAACTTCCCAGGCAAAGTCCAGGAGACAGTCAGGAGAGCAGACAGAGAGGTCAGCTCCAGTAAATAAACCCATTTGGGGGTGAAAATGTGTAAATGCCCCAGTAGTGAATAGGGCAAGATCCTCATCCTCCAATATGGACAACAACAAACTCCCACACTGGTTAATAAGACAGTCACCCCACGAAGGGTGCCGACCATTAAAGTAAGAGAAGGGCGTAGGTAACTGGCCAAGGTTCTCAAGTTCCACCCTACTGACTACTGTGTTGGGTGGTAAATAAATGGAAGGAACTGTATACTGGCGGTGGGCATACAACCATGCAGCAACACACTGGAGGTCAGACTGAAGGTCGACTGGATGATGGGGGATGTCAGCCCTCACCAAAACAGCACTACCCCCAGCAGGACCCTGGGTTGACACTGAGGAAAAATCATCGTACCCAGGTGGTGCATGGGGAGTGGCAAACCCTACAAGTTTCCTGGAGATACACGCACAAAGGAGAATAAGTCAGGAGGGTTCGCAGCTCCTCCCAATTACCACGCAGCCCTCGACAATTCTTTCATAGTATACTGGCTGAGAATGCCATAGTACCCATAGTGAAGAAGGAATCAGGATAAGGGGCGAGACAACATTGCCTCCCCAGCGGGTTTGGATTGATGCTAATGAAAGCCCTTTGGGGGAGCTTGTCCAGCACCAGATACCTGCACCCTCTGTCTAACATCCGAAGGCAAACTTGAGGATGAGGAAGTAAGTTTTATAACACTCCTTTTTGGAGTGGGCATACCAGTTTGTTTGGAAGGCGGCTTTGGGGCCACCTTTAGAGATGTAGGACAGCCAATGCCCTACCAGAAGCCCAAGAAGCTGAATTAGAGTGCACAGAACTTGAATCATTTGAGGAGGCCATCCTATGATTCAGATCTAAAGCACGAACGAGCTGTCCAACAACATCCCCAGGCGGGGACTGGACCAGAGCTGAACCATCAGCTTCAGCTGTCACCTGGCTAGATCCCTCAGCCTGCTGGCCAAAGGGGACAGGAGAGGTGTCGACAGAAGGGTCAACAACGGAAACCTTATGTGGCAGGTCTTCATGTTCAGAAGACTCTGATGAACAACGGTGATGTTTGCCAAGGACAGATGGAGCCTCAGGCATACTGGCTACGACAGGAGGAGTCCGGTCAACGTGGACATCTGCCACCACCACAAAAGTGTGCAAGTCATCAGCCACTGAAGTGGGGGCGGAAACAGTCGAAGTAGCAGTCGGGCAAACATCATTCTCACCAACAATACTAACCAGGGGCACAGCATTCTGCATATCACGAGTTGAAGGAGCGGGTACTGGAATGGGTCGAGGCTGCCATTGAGATACAGGGCAACGCACTGGTGTTCTAGAAAGGACAGAAGCATAAGTAACCCCCGGCTGAAAGAAGAGTGTCTGGGCTCTCCTTTTTGCTTCAGGAAATGAAACCCTCTCACCTGTACGAATAGATAAAATCTCCTTTTGAAGGCAGTATCTTGGATAGTTTGGACAGTTTTCAGAAGAGACAGCATGAGGACCTCTATGGTGATAGCATTTAATTGGTCCTGTACAGTTGCTGATATGGCTTGATCCACCACAAGAGACACAGACACCAGGAAGGCCAGCCTGTGTACGGCGACATAATTTGCTAACATGTCCACACCTCTGACAGTGGATACACCAGCTTGGGGTGGGTACATGTGGCATCACAGGAAGTGACAGCCAAGCCAGCTTCACAGATGTACGTAGCTTTAACCAATCAAATGTCAGGAACAGTGTCGGTGTTCGGGTCAGAATACCTTCGATTTTCCTCTGTAGGCACTCAACATTCACCACACCAAAAGACTGCTGTTCCTTTAGCAACCGTGCCTCTGAGTACCTGAGGAGGTCATTGGAAAAAATGACGCCCTTACAGTGGTAAAACTGGCATGAGGAACACACGATACTGAAGATCCAGAAATACAGGTCAGGGCTAGTAAATGCGAGCTTTCTTCTGGTGAACCCATTTCGATAAGGATGCTTCCATTCCCATTGGAATAGATTTTCGGTTTCCGGCTGCAAACTGAGACAATGCCACATTGCAGTCCAAAAATGTCAATATCTTGGATTGACCTGCCAACAGAGAGTTTTATTACCAAAATCTTGGGGAGGCAGTGGCTGAATCGGTAGAGAGGCGGCTTGCAGTCCTGATGTACCCAGGTTCAAATCCCGGCTGGGGCAGGGAACAGTTCAGGGATTTGAATTTCATAAAAAGCAGACTTTCCTTATCTACCAGATTACCTGCCAACGTTGTAAAAATATCCCCGCTAATACCAATACACCAGTCCTGTATAAGACAACCCTAGCATGTATTCAATATGGCCGGTGGGTGTTAGCGACGAAATGGTGACATGTGGAGGTGTAGGAGGACTACTGGGCCTTGGGATAGGCTACTGCTCCCGAGATATAGGCCCTGAAGCCTTTGCCCAGAGTCAGACACATAAAAAAAATATATATGACTCTGGTACCATTGCTTCTGGGCTGGACGCTAGAGCCAATTCAACCCAGTGTGACCTCCTCCTATTCTCAGTTGAACACTGGGTCAGAAGAGGAAAGTCCCCAGGGGCCTGAAAAGGCTCCAGAGTGGCAATGAGGGAGGAAGAATCCGAACTGAGTCCAGGGACAGATGCCACGTTGTCAACAATACTGTTATCAGCTTCAGCCATAAAGAGATAAAACAACTTCATTCCCCCACCCACCCACCCACCATGGAGCCCAACAAGGGGAGGTCATATACCAGGGACATCACCACTGGCGAACCCAGAGGTAGCAGGAGAGTATGCATGGGTAACCACCAGGGAATCTGGGCAAGGGTGACTCCAGGACGATAGGAGCCACCAGGCCCCCCAGTGCCCACTTGACCCTAGCCAACGCATGACCAGCCAATTGACCTTGTCGGGCCCAACCAGGCCGCCAGTCTAGCCAGAATATGGGACCAAAGAGGTGTATTGCTAGCTGCAGGGCACATCGTGCAGCATTGCTCAACCCCAGGACTCCCGTCTCCCAGCATTACGGGATGCCACACACGGCAAACACGTGGGGAGGCAACAGTCCCACCCTAGATGGCAATTGGGCAAGGACTAGCATCACCAGCAGGCCTCCCTCGTCAATGCTACTAATATTCATATCTCCAAAAGTATTGAAATTCTCGGTGTTTCACTTAACAGTACCCTCAGCTGGACCCCTCATGTTAGATTACTTGTTAAAACAACTTCAAAGAAACATGGATTATTGTTGAGAATTTGCAACAACTTCAGTGACGAACAGTGGGCTATAATTCACAAGTCATGTGCACTCTTAATTGGAATATTGTGCACCCTTGTGGAGTGGATGAGGGGAGGTTGCATTAAAACTAGACAAAACTCAGAACAAACCTGTTAGAATTCTTAATAACATGCAGTTACAACTGAACTACCTCCCCTAAAAGTAGGACGTAATGTTCCCTCTCTTCCAGTATTTTACCGCTACTTTTATGACAACTGCTCTGACGAAGTTGCATCCATTGTGCCACCTCTCTACGCTTTCCCCCGTGTGACGCGGGCATTATGTAGTGTCCGTGACTGGACTGTCACATTGTCATATTGCATAGCTTCTGCCTTTCAAAATTCTTTTATTCACCAAACTGCTTCTCTTTGGAACTCGTTTCCTCAGAACAGTTTCCCCCAAACTTCAACCTACAGGAGTACAAGTTCAACTCTTACAGATTTTTTTTATGAATGGAAGACACCTGTAAGCTGGTGTAAAGATTACATTATTTATTTGTTGATCTCTCCTCTTTTCATCTTCTGCAAAAAAAAAAAAAAAGGAAAATAGAAAAACGCAAGGAAGAGGATGAAGTTTGAGAGGAGGAAAAAAGAAAAAGGAGGAAGGTAAGGAAGAGGAGGAAAGTAAGGAAGGACAAGGAGGAATGCAAGGAAGAAGAATATAAAGAAGAGTAGAAACGTAAGGAAAAGAAGGAACGTAAAGGAACTGGGAAACGGACGAAAGAGGATAATAATAAGGACGAGGAGGAAAGTAGAAAAAAATAAGGAAGAGTAATGTAGGGAAGAAAGAGGAAATAAGGAAGAACTTACAGAAAAGGAGGAATGTAGGGAAGAGGAGGAATGTAAGAGATGAATATAAGGAAGAGGAATGTAGAATGAGGATGAAGGTAAAACAGATGAAAATGAGGAGGGGAAGGGAAAGGAGGAAAGCCTAGGAAAAGAGGTAATGAATGAAGATAATTAAAGCAAGGGAAATGGGAAACGCAAAGAAGTGGCGGAATACTAAAAGTGAGGAAGGTCCCACTATCGGTCTTTATTGAGTTAACCCACCCCGTCCTGTCGACGTATGGGTACGTTGCAATGATTTGCATTTGCCAGGTCTGGCGACGTTCCGGTACGTCGTGCAATTGCAAGGTCCCTAATTTGCACAATTTTCAATTTTTGAGCGTCATTTTTCGTATGTATACACGGGACACCTTCCTCTATTCCTCTACAAGATGCCAAGGAAGGACAATGCCTTACACCGCATAACCTCCCCCCTCCCCCCCTCATGCCATTGTCTCAGCAATTCACCTGTTACCAGTGACCTGGCCAATAAAGACATTCAGGGCCAGAGTGATTCCCCAATCGATGACAATGTGGAGGACAAGGTTTACATAGCATTAGAGGAAGAAATAGTCAGAAATGATGATCAGGTAATGTGGGAAAAAAAAGGTCATGAATGGTGATTAGTTAGGGAGTGAAACAATGCTTATAATGCCTATATTACTGCTTGAAAACCAATATACTCTCATACTACATATAAATTCGTACCAAGTAAATAAATAAATACTGTTTATGAGTGGATAAAATAGTTACCCTCCCATAGAACTCGTTTTCTTTGGTGCCAGGATGTTAGAAAACCCAGTCAGGTAAGGAGGAACTCCTACCTGGACTGAGTATTTTAAACCTCAGGTGAGTGATTTCTCTATGAATTTTCCATGTTTCTCACCAAAAGCGAAGGTTTTAGCCAAAAAAAACAAAAAAATCGAAAATACCTCGGGACTGGGGGATGTCAGAGGTGCTGAAAACCTCAGGACGTGATGGATTAAAGTTCATCTCTACAAAAAGCAACACGTAGTGACGTTTGCGTGAGAATCAGATTAGCCGATTCTGCAGTTAAACCTACTGAGCATTCTTGCCACTTTTAATTATTTTCTTCAACTTTTGAAACGTCACTTAACGCTAAGAGATTATGAAGGCTTCAAATAACCCCCGTCATTGTAGAGTATTGCCAATTTTGAACACAGTGAATTAGAAAGGAAGAATAAAGTAAAAATTGTCTTTAAAGTGTTTACATCTATCTATATAATTGTATAGGCTGGTTCCCCTCTAACGGGGGTTAGCTAACACAGGACGACACATTCACCAAAATACTCATCCATACACACACATGTACTCGTATCTTAGCCTCTAACCTAAAGGGAGAATGGTTTGCTCCTCACAGCACCACACCGCACGACGGTCTGCAGAGCAGTGCAATCCAACGATATCTGCAGCAGAGCTGGTTTACCCCTGCCACATCATAATGGACCCATCACTTTCCCAGCACCTTACCGGATCAGCTGGTCAGACCAGATGTGAGAGAACATCCCGTCGGGATTAAATACAACGAAAAAAAAAAAAAAAGCGAGACGTGAAAAGGAAACCGAGCATGTGGGCTAAACCTCAATGTACTAACTTGGTAATCCACGGAATAATCACTGCACCGTCGATATTATGTTTTGTCTGTGGAATGTTGGCCGTGTGACGCTGAGTCATAAATTTTTATGGCGTGAATGATCAGTGAATGAGATGTATGGCTGATTTTTTTCACTGTACACAGTTTTGATTGTTCCCTTAATGTCTTCGCTTGGTGGTAAACATATATCCAGATTATGGCGCCTGGTGGTTTAGTGGGTAATTACGGCCGCTCCAATCGGATTGAGCCGGAGAAAGTTTATATCCAAGGGGTAGTTGGGGATTATTGCTCACGTAATGCCGCTCAGGGATGAGTGAGACTGGTCACTCTTATCTTAAATGTCAGGACCAACTTGCCTAGCCCAGGTCTCCTAGGATCCTCATGGGAGAAATGGGAGAAATGGAGTTCCCCCGAGCTAAGCCCTGTATTGGACTATATAGCCCCGCTAGGGTTACAGGAGCGAGCTACCACTCCCGGCACGGCAGCCCGGGGAGGCTCGAACTCGCAATCCCCTGATTACGAGTCCAGCGCGCTACTACTGTGCTACCGCCCCCCCCTAGGATCCTCATGGGGCAACGTAGGATTGGATGATGGATGGATGGATTCACTCTTTAGGAAATAGGGTTCAAAATGATGATGGTGACGATAATGATGATGAGAATTATCTTGATGATGATGATAATGATGATGATGATGATTTGGCGGTGATGGTGGTGATGATGGTGACTGTAGTAAGAGAACTGGCGGCAGAAAAGGATGGTGACTTAAGACAAGGACTGTGGAAGAAGGCAGGTGGAAGGAGGAAATATATAAATAAGAAGGACAGAAGGAAAATAGGAGGGTCAACAAGCCAGTGTTTGGATGGGAAAGCCATTATAATGAAGCAGGACCTGAAGAAAGACAAGGGGACGGGGAGGGAGGGAGAAGGAGTAGGAGAGAGGGAGGACGGGAGAAAGTGGAAAGACTAGAGAGAAAGAGAGAGAGAGAGAGAGAGAGAGAGTTAAAAGGCAAAGGGGAAGTAAGCAAAGGAAGAGGCGAAAAGGGAGATAGGTGTATTGGTGAAGATTTATTTATGTACAACTTACCGGCCACCAGTGTATTGCCGAGAATTTTAGTGAATATCTCACCGCTAACTCCAGTGTATTGTTACAGAATTTTAATTATATCTCACTATTAAGACATCAGAGTAATGTTACGATGATTCTGATCCCACAAAAAACTTTGATGTCACTACAATCTCTCCTTTTACAATAATTTCTCATATCACCGCTTAGTGTTGGAGTGTAAATCACCAGGATGCGCACTGAATTCAAAGTTGAGATTACAAGGGTGACTGTTGGTAATGGGAATTTAGCATCTGATGAAGTTTCTATGCTGGTTCTAGTCGTCTTAGTTCAATTCAAGGTTGTATTAGAATTTATGGAGGATGGTAGGTGTGGTAGCATGATATTCTTTATGGATGGCCATCACTGTACTGACCTTGAGCATAACACTTTTGACTTACCAATGTGGCTGCCATTAAGTTACCGAGCCTGTTTTAGTGTAACCCAAACCAACTGGGGTGTTTTACGCCCCTACTACTCCGGAATAGATACCAATGACTTACCTGACTTATGTCCAAACTGTAGGATCAGGTTTCATACTGAATGGGTCAGCATGAATTTAGGTAGGCTTCGGTTCTCGAGTTGTTATTCTCCCTAGTACACCTTGCTGGCCGCCCCATACATAGCCATCAAAGCATGGTAGTTGGAAACCCGAATTTAAAAAGTATAACATTGATTTTAATCATACCCAAAATTAGATAAATGTTTAAATCCATAGATTTACATCCCTAATTAACACTGATCTAATACCACTTGGAACAGAAGGACCAAACGAGTTATGAGTAGATGTCGTTCTCCTTGGTCACTGAAGGACTCAAGGAGGGACGATAGTAAAACGATATAAAAACCACTGACTCAATAATACATCCTGCACCCCTCTGCAGCAATAACACTTTCCCTTCAATGGTGAGATTTAACCATACACTCTGTACAATTAATGGTAAGACCCAAAATGACCTAACTTGATACTTACACAACTTCCGAGAATGAGATAATCATTTTAGACTAATGAAATACACTTCGTTTACATTATTTCCCTTATGACTCATAATACAGAAAAATCCCTGACTTAGAGTAAGGCACAATGATTAAGATCTTTACCTAACACAATTAATGGGCGGGGGGAAGTGTATGGTATGTAAGTGTGGTGACGCATTTGGCAGATTACGACTTGATGATAAATCTGCGAATCAAAGGCGGTGGAGTAAGTCACACAAAAACTTTGCTATTGAACACATTATTAATCACTCTATTCTCTACGAGTATAACCCTCAATGTGAAAACAACGGAAGGGGGAAGATTGTGAGGTTTAAACACTGACCTGCGAATCAAACAAAAGCGGTGGAGTGAGTCACGTAGTCATACCTCATATGCTCGCCCACGCCTTATAATTATAACCTCGGATCCCCCAGTCCGATTGCATGCGAGGATGTCACCGCTTTCACGTAAACAAGTATGTCTCGCAACACTCATTTGGGAATAGACTTCTTTAGAGCTTATCGTATCTCACCAAGATTACACGACGATGGAGAAAAGTTGAGCAGTATCGAGAATGAGCACATCACTTTATATTAAGCCTTCGTAATGATGTTCGGATGCTATTTCATCAGTTAACCAAACATGGGAACGCACAATGATCGATATTTCGAGGTAACTAAATATATAGAATATTATGGACTGTTTCTCCCTTTCTGGCACTTTCTCAATTAGCATTTCTAACTCTAAAAAGAATTGAGACCGAAAGCTATCTTTGAATTTACTCTAGTAAGAGGTTACGAAGATTAAGCCAATTTTAATGTTCGTCAACTCCGCTATCAGCGTATTTTATGGAGGGGGGAATTGTATGGAGAGGAGGGAGTGAGGTCGGTTGAAGTAATACTTAATGCGAACTGCATAAAACATAGATGTTCACTTCTAACTTATCTCTACGATACAAAAATCATTCTTATTTTATACTTATAAAACACTTGTACTAGGTTATAATTATTCACACTTATAGTAAATTGTCCTTAATTACTAAATTACAACTATCTTACAACTAAGTTACACTTATATTACATCTTAACCCTGGAACGCATTCGAGGACACTATTGTGACCCACGCAAACTTTGGCCATATGGCCCTTGCTTCCTATGTGGCCCAAGTGGGTGGTGTTCTCAGTGGCTTCCTAAAATGATGCTCTGTGTCGGGTGAAGATAGTTGGTGCGCGCTCCTTGGCTAGGTTTTTCTTATAACACAGGTGTGGGCTAAAAAGTGTCCACGAATGTGTCACAGTACTAGACATATAGTGCATGGACAAAATCATGTTTTTCTGCCAGGAGACTGGGAGTCGGCCTGCTGCCCCCCCACCCCCCACTGCCCACTGGTCAACGGACATCGGGATCCATTCATTATAGGCTACTTGTGCCTATAGTCTTTACTTAATTTTTAAAAAATTGTCTTTAGTTACCCCTGGAGGATTATACTATTGTTTGATGGTTTTTCTCTGTCCGACTGCAGTGTGAAGCCCTGTAAGTTTAATAAAAATAACTCCAGGTATTTCTTTTTTTTATTGGTACACAATAGTGACCACGAATGTGGTAGCGTACAGAAAAACATCGAATGTTTACCAGGGTTAACCTAACTTACTGGTACTACATAGGTAGGGAAGAGGCGGAAAGGGTTTAGGAAGGGAAAGGAAGACGGAGAAGGAGAAGGAAGCGACGAGAATGAGATGGAAGGATGAATGGGAGGGGAGAAGATGGGGATGGCAAAGAGGAGGGAGAGAGAAAATGATGAGGAACACAGGGAGAGAGGGAGGGAGAAAAAAGGTGGATCGGGAGAGGGTGCCAGAGGAGAGGAAGAGAGGGATAGCATGAATGTGGAGGAGCCTGGAGGGACTTAAAACAGGAAACAAAAGAAGGAGGAGGAGGAGGTGATAAAGTGGAAGATACTTGTAAGAGAATTTGCAAAGGAGGGCAGAAGATAGATAGATAGATAGATGGATAGAGAGAGAGGGGGGGAGGGAGAGAGAGAATTTTCTTAACTCAAAATTGAAAAAAGTAGCAAAAAATTGTACGGAAGAAAAAAAATTGAGCGTGGTACAGAGACGGAAATTGGGAGAGAACGAAGACAAAGATGAAGAAGAAAGGAAGGAGGAAGAAAAAGGGAATGAGGAAGCTAATATCAGGGGTATCCTCACAAGTGTGGGAGAACTGACGCACAATTTTGTCATCAGGCGTAAGACTGACGTGGTAATAACAGTTGAATGACGCTGCCCATTTTTGGGAGGACACTTGGATACTGCCACTGGGAAAGACGAGATCGGCAAAGGATGCAAGGAGGAAGCATAAGTGCCTGTTACAAAGAAACTCATAAAATTCAGCATCTACCAGTGCATATAGCAGACAGGATGGAAATTATAGTTTTTCTCATAACCCTGACAGATAACATTGGACGAGTTACTCTGTGCTGTTTATCGCCCCCATTGGCAATGAGGAGACCCACTGATATATATATATATATATATATATATATATATATATATATATATATATATATATATATATATATATATATATATATATATATATAACAGATCACCTGGAGTACATTATGGAGACACACAACTGCCAAAATGTAATATCTGTGGGCTACCTGAAGCAACACTTAGTTAAGGGTACTTTCAGTGAACTGTTGGTTGTACATGGGTTGAAAATCACGTGGACCTTCCCACACGCAACCTTGGTGGTTCACTTGACCCGGTTCTCACGAAATCACCCGACGGAACAGTTCAGTGCAGACCACTAGACTGTGTTGGAACATCTGACCACAAGACAGCCTTGTTGCAGGTCCACCTCGCTGCTGTGCTTGATGAAAATACCCAGAGGAAAATCTGGCTTCGGCAACATGCAGACTGGACATCAGTGCAGAAGCTACGTCACATCAACTGAAATACACTATTGACACGAGATGCAAACCATGATGCCAGAAAAATTACATCATACGTCCTCAGCCTGCAACAGGAGTTTGTCCCAAACCGCATCAATTGCACAAGGCATGATGACTAGCAGTGGTTTGAGTACAGTTGCAAACTTGCTACTGAGGCAAAATACAAAGTTTGGACCCTCCCCAAAAACACTCAGCACAAAGAAACAAACAACTGCACAAAAATGTCTGCCAATATATGAAGACCACAGGTGAGAATCTGGCCTCAGAAGAAAACTAAGAGGTAATCAGTTTGGCACAAGACAGTGGTGGTCCTTAATAAAGAAAAACAAGAGCTTGAAAAACAAGAAAGAATCCTAACTCTATCCAACAGTGACATGACATACATGTCCAGCAGCAAAGACAAGGTAGAGTTACTGGCATGTAGGTTTAGTAAGATATGACAGTTCAGAATCCTGACAGACCTACCTTTGCTATGCCACAACTTTGTAATGACCAGCTGGAATAATACTGAAATAAAGGAGGTGTTAAAACAACTCAAGGCAATAAACACCAGAAAGACCTTGGCCCTGACGACATCAATCCATACATACATGAGTACGGTATCACTAAGCTTGCCCTCCCATTTATTAAATTTTTCACACTTGATTACAGACAGTGTGGCAAAAATCGAGGAAACATGCCAGTATTTAACAGTACAGAGGAAAAACTCGAAGTCAAACCCCCTAAAATATCGTCTGATATCCCTGCTGTCGGGAGTAAGCAAGATAATTGAGAAATTAATTCAACAATGACCTTCTAAGCTATACATCTAACCCTATGCACTCATACGCTAATGATTCCATCCTTCACCTGTCCATTCGGTTCTCACAAAGTCCATCTCAGCAGTTAATTCAACAAACAAAGGATGATTCTATGGCACATGTAATGTCTGGCTTGTATATCTGACTGGGGTATAAATAATCTTTTTTTTTTTTTTTAATACATCAAAGACTCACTTTTTACGCCTATCACAAAGATCAAATCTTACACACGAGTACCCTCTACTGTTTAATAATATCCAGCTCAATCCTGCATCATCCTTAAACATACTCAGAGTTTCATTCTCTCGCGACTTATCTTGGAAAGATCTATTACATCTCTTGTGAAATCTGCTTCCACGAGATTGGATGTGCTAAACCGACTCCGCACCATCCTTACCCCTGCACGGATGTTGACTTTATTCACGGGTTTTATTTGCCCCTTTGTAGAGTACAGTATCCTTTTCTGTCCAGCTCTCTGATGCAGTAGTTAACCATTACTTAGAGTCCTTCATTTATACAACAGGTCATCTCTGGAACTGCCTCCGTCTGTCTGTATTTCCTACTTCCCATGATCTCCAGTCTTTCAAACGGAGTGTGTCCAGGCATCTCCAAATGCACAGATCTTGAATTTGACTCTCTTTTGTATTGTTTTTGTTTTTTCTTAGAAGGAAAGCTTTGCTTGCTTCTGGCCTTTGGTTCTTTCTTCTTTGTATTAAAAAAGTCGTTCGAGTGTGTATTACCGGTGACCTCAAACGACCTCTGACCAATGACCTCAAATGACCTCCAAAGTCAACCTCACAGAGCCTATGTCCAGATTAGAGGTCGTCTATATAATATATATATATATATATCCATCATCCAGACCTGTTTCGCCCCACGAGGAGCGTAGGAGCCCTGGGCTAGGCAAGATAGTACTGACATTTAAGATGAGAGTGACCAGCCTCACTCATCCCTGAGTGGCATTACGTGAGCAATCAACCCCAACCATTCCTTGGATACAAACCTGCATGGGCTCAATCCGATTGGAGCACCTTAATTACCCACTAAACCACCAGACGCCATAATCTGGTTATATGGTTACCACCCAGCATCGTAAATGATTTCCTGATGTACAGGAAACCATTTGGTTTGTCATTCAGTGTAGAGTCACATATAGGCAGAGGAAAGAGGAAAGATGAAGGAAAGAAAGAAAGAAGGGGCAATGTAAAGTCATCCATAGGCAGAAGGAAAAGGAAATAATGAAGGAAAGAAAGAAGAGGAAGGAAGGAAGGAAGAGAGGAAAGGGCTGCTACCCAAAGCAGCACTACATCTAGTGAGCGGATGGTGAGCGCCCCCACCTACCAGACAGTTCAGAGGAGCAGTGACCATTAATGTAGCGATAGAAAAGAGATAAATATGCAACAGTGCGGTGAAGAGACAGAGGTTGAAGGGAGCCAGTAAGAAGGGGAGTGTTAATGAGACGAAAAGCCATCGACCCCACCCTATTGCGAATAGTTGTATGTGGGGAGCTTCCCCTCACGTGATAGTTGTACTCTACACAGGGGCGAATAAACCCGTGCATAAAGTCAACATCTGTGTAGGGGTAAGGATGGTACGGAGTCGGTTTAGGTAATATGATCTTTCCAAGATTAGTCCAGAGAGAATGAAACTCAGTATGTTTAAGGATGATGCAGGATTGAGCTGGATATTATTAAACAGTAGCGGGTACTCCTGTGGAAGATTTGATCTTGTTGATAGGTGTAAGAAGTGAGTCTTTGATGGAAAAAATATATATATATATATATATATATATATATATATATATATATATATATATATATATATATATATATATATATATTTACCCCAGTCAGAGATTTAAGCCAAGTCAGACATTACATGTGCCATAGCCTCATCCTTTGTTTGTTGAATTAACTGCTGAGATGGACGTTATGGGAACCGATTGGAAAGGTGAAGGATGGAATCATCAGCGTATGAGTACATAGGGTTAGATGTATAGCTTAAAAGGTCATTGATGAATTAATTTCTCAAATATCTTGCTTACTCTCGACAGCAGGTGATATCGGACGATAATTTGGGGGGTTTGACTTCGAGTTTTTCCTCTGTACTGTTAAATACTGGCATGTTTCCTCGATTTTTACCACACTGTCTGTAATCAAGTGTGAAAAATTTAATGAATGGGAGGGCAAGCTTAGTGATACCGTACTCTTGTATGTATGGATTGATGTCGTCAGGGCCAAGGTCTTTCTGGTGTTTATTGCCTTGAGTTGTTTTAACACCTCCTTTATTTCAGTATTATTCCAGCTGGTCATTACAAAGTTGTGGCATAGCAAAGGTAGGTCTGTCAGGATTCTGAACTGTCATATCTTACTAAACCTACATGCCAGTAACTCTGCCTTGTCTTTGCTGCTGGACATGTATGTCATGTCACTGTCGGATAGAGTTAGGATTCTTTCTTGTTTTTCAAGCTCTTGTTTTTCTTTATTAAGGACCACCACTGTCTTGTGCCAAACTGATTACCTCTTAGTTTTCTTCTGAGGCCAGATTCTCACCTGTGGTCTTCATATATTGGCAGACATTTTTGTGCAGTTGTTTGTTTCTTTGTGCTGAGTGTTTTTGGGGAGGGTCCAAACTTTGTATTTTGCCTCAGTAGCAAGTTTGCAACTGTACTCAAACCACTGCTAGTCATCATGCCTTGTGCAATTGCTGCGGTTTGGGACAAACTCCTGTTGCAGGCTGAGGACGTATGATGTAATTTTTCTGGCATCATGGTTTGCATCTCGTGTCAATAGTGTATTTCAGTTGGTGTGACGTAGCTTCTGCACTGATGTCCAGTCTGCATGTTGCCGAAGCCAGGTTATCCTCTGGGTATTTTCATCAAGCACAGCAGCGAGGTGGACCTGCAACAAGGCTGTCTTGTGGTCAGATGTTCCAACACAGTCTAGTGGTCTGCACTGAACTGTTCCGTCGGGTGATTTCGTGAGAACCGGGTCAAGTGAACCACCAAGGTTGCGTGTGGGAAGGTCCACGTGATTTTCAACCCATGTACAACCAACAGTTCACTGAAAGTACCCTTAACTAAGTGTTGCTTCAGGTAGCCCACAGATATTACATTTTGGCAGTTGTGTGTCTCCATAATGTACTCCAGGTGATCTGTTATATATATATATATATATATATATATATATATATATATATATATATATATATATATATATATATATATATATATATATATATATATATATATATATATCAGTGGGTCTCCTCATTGCCAATGGGGGCGATAAACAGCACAGAGTAACTCGTCCAATGTTATCTGTCAGGGTTATGAGAAAAACTATAATTTCCATCCTGTCTGCTATATGCACTGGTAGATGCTGAATTTTATGAGTTTCTTTGTAACAGGCAGTTATGCTTCCTTCTTGCATCCTTTGCCGATCTCGTCTTTCCCAGTGGCAGTATCCAAGTGTCCTCCCAAAAATGGGCAGCGTCATTCAACTGTTATTACCACGTCAGTCTTACGCCTGATGACAAAATTGTGCGTCAGTTCTCCCACACTTGTGAGGATACCCCTGATATTAGCTTCCTCATTCCCTTTTTCTTCCTCCTTCCTTTCTTCTTCATCTTTGTCTTCGTTCTCTCCCAATTTCCGTCTCTGTACCACGCTCAATTTTTTTTCTTCCATGCAATCTTTTGCTATTTTTTTCAATTTTGAATTAAGAAAATTCTCTCTCTCTCTCTCTCTCTCTCTCTCTCTCTCTCTCTCTCTCTCTCTCTCTCTCAATCTGTCTATCCATCTATCTAGCTATCTTCAGTCCTGCTTTCCAAATACTCTTACAAGTATCTTTCACTTTATCACCTCCTCCTCCTCCTCCTTCTTTTGTTTCCTGTTTTAAGTCCCTCCAGGCTCCTCCACATCCATGCTATCCCTTTCTTCCTCTCCTCTCGCACCCCCTCCCGATCCACCTTTTTTCTCCCTCCCTCTCCCCCTGTGTTCCTCATCATTTTCTCTCTCCCTCCTCTTTGCCATCCCCATCTTCTCCCCTCCCATTCATCCTTCCATCTCATTCCCGTCGCTTCCTTCTCCTTCTCCGTCTTCCTTTTCCTTCCCAGTCCCCCGCCGCCTCTTCCCCACCTATCTCCCTTTTCACCTCTTCCTTGCCTTACTTCCCCTTTGATTTTTAACTCTGTCTGTCTGTCTCTGTCTCTGTCTCTCTGTCTCTGTCTCTGTCTCTCTGTCTGTCTGTCTGTCTGTCTGTCTGTCTCTCTCTCTCTCTCTCTCTCTCTCTCTCTCTCTCTCTCTCTCTCTCTCTCTCTCGTCTTTCCACTTTCTCCCGTCCTCCTTCTCTCCTACTCCTTCTCCCTCTCTCCCCGTCCCCTTGTCTTTCTTCAGGTCCTGCTTCATCGTAATGGCTTCCCCATTCAAACACTGGCTTGTTGACCCTCGTATTTTCCTTCTGTCGTTCTTCTTATATTTCCTCCTTCCATCTGCCTGCTCCCACAGTTCCTGTCTTAAGTCACCATCCTTCTCTACTGCCAGTTTTCTTACCACAGTCACCATCATCATCACCATCACCGCCAAATCATCATCATCATCATCATCAAGATATTTCTCATCACTATCGTCACAATCATCATTTTGAACCCTATTTCCTAAAGTATGAATCCATCCATCCATCCATCATCCAATCCTACGTTGCCCCATGAGGAGCCTAGAAGCCTACAAAATTTAACTGAAATTCATTGAGAACTTTTT
The DNA here is from genome assembly GCF_032717465.1 of Coenobita brevimanus. Taxonomy (NCBI): domain Eukaryota; kingdom Metazoa; phylum Arthropoda; class Malacostraca; order Decapoda; family Coenobitidae; genus Coenobita; species Coenobita brevimanus. Next base: position 25,966,109 of record NC_137065.1, on the reverse strand, counting down.
GAGATATTCTGTGGAATACATTGGAACCTGATCCGGATCCGGTCCAAAATTTAATCATTCCTTTCTTGGTCCATGGCAAACTATCTATCTATCTATTGCCAGACGCCTCAATCCCGTTCGGGGTGGCCACAAACAAATCGCCTCCACGTCGCCCTATCCCCCGCCATTTTACTGCCCTGCTCCCAACTCACATCCTTCTCTCTCATATACCACTCTACCCCATCCCTCCATCTCATCCTCGGCCTCCCCCCCCTCCCCCCTCCACCTCACTCACATACACTTTCCTCGTCAGTCTTTCACCCTCCATCCTCTCCACATGGCCAAACCACCTCAGTGCATTCCTCCTAACGCTTCCTATCACATCCACACCCACACCACAACGCACCTTTATATCCTCATTTGTCAGCCTGTCTCTCCATGTGACTCCACAGGCTTCTCTTAAATAACTCATTTCCACTGCTTTCACTCTTGACTTGTGTCCCTCCAACAACGTCCAAGTTTCACTTCCATACGTTAGAGTTGGTATCACAATACTGTCATGTAGTGACTTTTTCACTTCCATGCTTACTTCTCTGTTTCTTATCACTGTTTTCAAGGAACCAGCAACCTTTCTTCCCAGCTGTACCCTTTCAAGCACTTCACCCTCCAAACCTCCATCCTTACTCATCACACTACCCAAGTACTTAAACGTACTCACATTTTCCAATTCCTCACCATCCAACCTCGCTGTACATTCACTGACTTCACCTCTTTCAAAGACCATCACTTTACTCCTTCCTACATTCACCTTTTAATTCCGTTTCTTACACACTCTCCCAAACTCATCCACCAAGCCTTGCAGCTCCCCTTCGTCTTCACTCAACAACACAATATCATCTGCAAACAACGGTACAGGGAGTTTCCAAATACTGCCCTCTCTCAACAGGGCCACTCCAACATCCACTACCCTACGTTGTACCTCTTTTATTACCCCATCCATGTACAGATTGAACAACAATGGAGACATGACGCATCCCTGTTTCAACCCAACTTTCAAAGAGAAAAATTCACTCAGTTCACCATCTATACGCACTGCAGCCTTAGCACCATCATACATACTCTTCACAGCATTCAACAACTTCCCAACTACTCCTTATATTCTTAATACTTTCCACAGTCCTTGTCTATCCACCCTGTCATATGGTTTCTCCAAATCCATGAAAGCCGCATACAACTTCTTTCCCTTCTCTAGAAACTTTTCCACTAAAGATCTAAGAATGAATATCTGATCTACACAACCTCTTCCCATCCTAAAGCCTCCCTGTTCTTCTCCAACTAATTCCTCTGTTCTTTCTCCAACTCTGTCAATAAGTATTCTACCATACACTTTTCCTATTACACTGAGAAGACAAATACCCTTTTGATTACCACACACTTCTTTTTCCCCTTTTCCTTTGTACAAGGGAATAATTATACCTGACTTCCAATCTTCCGGGACTCTACCTTCCTCCCAGGCCAATCTGCACATCTTCCACATCCATTCTACTACTATCTCTTCCCCATGCTTCAGCATTTCACCACACACTCCATCAATTCCTGGGGCTTTCCCCAATTAAACTTTCTTCATTGCTTCCACAACTTCTATCCTTCTGATTTCTTCCTGTCTTCTCACCTCCCTCCTTCTCCCAGCCATTCCCCAGCCACTTATACTCGCATTACTTCCATCCTCTATGTTCAACTATTCCTTCCACAAAATTTAATTGAAATTAAGTGAGAACTTTTGAAGACAGAGTCTGGAAAACCAAACAAACAAGCAGGCAGACATAGGTGAATTCATAATCTCATCCAACTTCGTTGACGGAGGTAATAAATCGCTGGCTCCTGAAGAAGTTCCAGCGAACTGCAAAGAGGAAAATGTGACCTCCATTTTCAAAGAAGGAGATCGCCATTGTCCAGGAAAATACTCTTCAAATGATCTTTTCCTGTCGTAAAAAAGGAATTAGAGGGCATAGTTGCACTTCAGGTTGTACATCACCTACAATGAAATGAGGTATTATATGACTAGCAGCATTTCTTTAGGCGAAATCGTTCATTTTTCCCAGTTCGACTCAGCTGTTGCACTGCGTGGTTTCTGGATTTGACCAGTTCCGGACAATTAACTTTCTTTAACTGGGCTTCTTGGAGGGATCGATAAAGCATCTCATACATGGTTACTGGCAAAAACTCGTGCACTGGAAACTGGTGGAGAACTTCCCGCACGAAATGAAAATTGGCTCACTTTTCGACGCCCAAGAGTGGTAGTTATTGGAGAAACCCCTGACTGGACATCAGTCACATGTGTAGTTTCCTGGGGCTCAGTTCTAGGAAAATATTATTTATCATTTACATTCATTTTATCGATATCGAACTGCAAAATTTTCAGACGACACAAAGCTAGGAGGTACTCGTAATACCTTATCACTCGAGATGAATGAAGGACTACGTAAGGACATGGTTAAAACCGGAAAATGGTCTGGACAGTGACAAATGCTGTTCCACCTGAACAATTGCAAATAATGCAAATCAGTCATGCTAATCCAAAAACAACAATTCTTTGTTACCAAGTGGGAGCAATAGTACTGACTTGGAGAGCATGTATACTTATCAGTAGTGATCTCAGTTCCTTAACCAAACACACTGAGGGAAAAAAAAAAAAAAAAAAAAAAGGCTTCTAGGGATGTAAAGAGGCAGTTTAAGCACAGAAACAAGGAGGGCATACCCGCTTTTTTCAGTCCCCTGATACTGCTGCATCTGTATATGTAGTGTAGTTCTGGACGCCAACCCTGAAAAAGGATATTGCGTGCCTTGAGAGAAATCAGGTGCGGGCTGCTAGCCTGATCAGGTCAGTTAGGTACATCAAATACCAGAGAAGGTTGCAGACATTAGGACTCCTATCGTTAGACAAAGCGTTTGTGTGGACAGCTAACGGAGATTTTTAAAAATGTATTTCTACGTTGATAACAATGATTACCAGAGCATACAGTATTTATCTTAAACAGCAACTCCACGAGGAACCATGGATGGAAGCCTGACTTAAAGCATTACAACCACGATACAATAGGTAATTTCTTCATGCAGGCTGCCTTACTAGGAATCTGTAACTGTCTCCTATAACGCTGTTCGGAGCAACGCTAGACAAAATAGTGCTGAACGTAGATTAGTGGCACGCCGAATATTTTTTCCTCTTTTGCAAAATAACCTAGCCCAGCCTCATATTTCCCTTCTCTATTACGGTTCGGCATCACCGCTCTCAGCCAGGCAGCCCTGGTGGAATAGGTTAATGCTCGGCTGGGTTAGGTTAGTTTAATAGAGAATGGCTATTTTTGCCTGGGCAAAATATTTCCGAGAAAAATCTAGGGTTAGTTTTGAATCGACGGTGCGAGCGTCGTTCCTTGCTGACGTTCCCGGTGCTGGTGCTGAACTATAATACTGAGGGAAGTATGCAGCTCGGAGTTTTTCTCCCGGCTTACTTGCACTTAATTTTCCGTGTCAGTTCTACTGGTGAGGGAGATACCCTTATAGTGCTATTATTTTCTCTTACTGGTAGAGTAGCAGCACAGCATGTTCCCGACACTTTTATGTGTAGTAGCTCCTCAGTACGGATGTAAGAGTGTTTGTGGCACAACTAACCGCTGTTAACTCTGTCTCTCTCTCTCTCTCTCTCTCTCTCTCTCTCTCTCTCTCTCTCTCTCTCTCATCGTGTAGGTAAGATGGTTAAATCTCGGTACAACAAAGTATATTCTCGTGCACTGAAGCTGGAAAAAGCATCAAATACTGTTGGGGAAAGTTGAAGAGGGAAGGGAAAGAGAGCCAAATGAAAAAGAGAGAGAGACAGTGGGGGAGGTGGGTAGGTAATGGAGAAATGAGAGGATTCTCTCTCTTTCACGAGAGAATTCTCTCTCTCTCTCTCTCTCTCTCTCTCTCTCTCTCTCTCTCTCTCTCACACAAACACACACACACACACACACACACATTCACACACCGCATATTACCAAGGCAGGGGTACCTTAATTACTACTTACTGTAGTACGCACAATAGGCCATTGGTAAGAGTCCAGCCTTTTCAAATTTAAGTCTGACAGTCGGCAACCGACTAAGGTTAAGCGTATGCAACTGAAGAGTCTCTCTTTCTGGACTCATTCCTTTTTACTCACCTCGATAAAACGAATGTAATTTAACAATCACTTATTTTATTTCTTATTTGAATTTTAAAAAATCACATTCAATGAAAGGAAATGTAGAAAATTTATGAGAAAGTAAAAGGTGTATTATAGTCCACAATATTTTTCTGACATGAACATATACATAACTAATTATTTTCGTGTAATTGGTTATGCCTGTAGAGATTTTTTTCCCATGGTCCTCAGGACACTAAGCTTAGTGAGGTATTTTTATTATATATTTGCAATCACCAGACGGTGTTATTTAGTTATCAGAGGCTTTGCAAAGTACATATTTTCAATATAGCTTCATTTGTCACTTCAGTATAATAAGTCTTTCCCAAGTTCAAAATTAATGTAGTTAAGTTAAAGGGGATAAAACATAAAATAAATATGTTCAGTGCTTAACCCTAGTCAGCTTGAGGTTACCCAGTGGTAAGTAAAATTCTGTTGTATTAGCCAGACTGAAATTAATTGTTTATTAAAGGCTAAATCGAAATACTTTTCTTAACCATGCACTTTAATGAAAAAGTTTCTAGAGAAGGGAAGGAAATTGTATGCGAACCCCATGGATTTGGAGAAAGGAATATGAGAGTGGACAGACAAGGAATGTGGAAATATTAAGAATATGGAGTAAGTGGGAAGCCGTTAAATGCTGTGAAGAGTATGTATGACGGTGCAAAGGCTCCATTTCGTGTGGATGGTGAACTAAGTGAATTTTTCTATCACAATGTTGGACTGAAACAGGGATGTGTCATGTCTCCATGGTTGTTCAATCTGTATATGGATGGGGTTATATAAGAGATACAATGTCGGGTAGTGGATGTTGGAGCGGCCTTAATGAGAAAAGGAAGTGTTCGGAATGTAATGATGTTTGTAGACGATCCTTTACTGTTAAGTGAAGACAAAGGGAATTGCATGGCTTGGTGAATGTGTGTCGTGCCCCACTTGTTTGCTTTACTCTTTATCTATTCTTCTCCTATGGAAGACTAAGTTCAGTTACATTAAGTCCAATTAAGTTAGTCAGATTTAATTAAGTTTCATTAGGTAGCGCTGGATAAGTCCAAGTGGGGAACCCGACATAACAACACATCAAGTAAACACAAGTCCATTTAAGGCCGGCGCTACGTGGGAGCGTCTCGTTCCTTATTAAGAGGAAGGGATTCTAGGGTTACTCAAACAAATTTTTCTCTTTTTGTTTATCTACAATTTATGTACAATTTATACACTAAGTCAAAGCAATCAACTGATTTGGTCCACTCTATGAACTCCAAAGTTATGCAACTATTTTATGATCTTACTCTACAACAAAACTATTAAATTATGCCACTTTACAATGGTAATCAACAATACAACTACGTTCCATTAAACAAGTAACAGTTCACGAATATTATTACTCGTCACTGAAGATAATACTCTCTCTTACTAAAATAAAACCAAGAGTATTATGGTTAAATATAAGGTAATACTAAAGGTAATATTCTCTTACACATAGGGTAATACTAAGAACCATACTCTAGCACACCATCATCTCCTCTTTGCATTATTACTACTAGAACATTAATCTCTGTAACATTTTATTCTAGTATCACTTCACCTCAAGTTATTTCAATATATTTCTGCAAAATTAATATCACTCTTTAACACAGTCATGTACCCTAACTCAATACTTCTCCATAAAGACACTTAACTTTTATATAATCTTTGTTTCTTTCACCATTGAGCAAATAAGTTAATTTAACAATCATACAAACTATCTGGCCCGTCCTGTTATACCCTACCACGAATCTACAGTATACTCTCAATATTTTTCACAGTGTATTTCACTTTCTTCTCCTTTCTCTCTTTCCTTCTTTAGTTCCACTTTCCTCTATGTTCTCTAACAAGAATATCTACTCACTGATACCGTAGAGTACCAAGACATCACCAGTCTCCGTCGTCGTGGTAGGGTGCTCAGGCGGCCTTCTCGCTAAGATCCTCCCCAGGTTCTTCTCGACTCTTTGCCCTCTCTGCTTCTTCTGACTTCCAACCTTCTGCTTCTCCCTCAGGAAAAGTACAGTGGCCGGAAGTAGGCGTGCACTCTACATATCCTTCGTTCACTTCTCTCAGTGTTCTTAGTCGGGTCTGGTCCGCAACAGTTTGAAATAATGTCCATTGTATAACGTTAATTCACACTAGACATTGCTACCTTTTAGTTTTGAATCACTTTTCTCTTATCTCTGTATATGTACGTAGGATACTACTCCATTAGGCTGTATCTAGCTCTTCCGTTCGGAGCAAATAAATTGAATTAAGCGTAGACAGTACAGGGCTGTGAGAGTAACTGTGTGCCTCGGCACTCCCTCTTATTATTACTCATTGTTCATTGACTTTTCATTTTTCATTCTTCACCATTCACTGATCTGCGGCTTCTTCCATCTTTTCAAGGTGCCGCAGGTAACGATATTTGTCGCGTAACGTTTTTCGATATCCTTTATCCCTTACTGATTGTTGTGGATGACGTGGTTGTGGTATGGGTGGTTGTGGTCGGATGGTGGGTGGTCTGATGGTGGGTGCGTCAGTCGCAGCCGCGTGTGTTGTGTTCTCATCGAATGCCTGGTGTAAGTCGTCATCACCATCATCAGCGTCATCAGTACCGTCGTTGTCTTCCGTATTGCTGTAGTTGTTGCCGCAGCTTGCCGTGCGGCGACATGTGTTTGGGAGAGTGTGTAAGAAACTGATTCTAAAGGTGAATGTAGGGATGAGTAAAGTTATGGTCCTCAAGAGAAATGAAGTCACTGAATGTCCAGTTAGCTTCGGTGATGAGGAAATGGAAAATGTGAGTGCATATAAGTACTTGGGTAGTATGATGAGTAAGGATGGAAGTTTGGAGGATGAAGTACTTGAAAGGGTACAACAGGGGAGAAAGGGTGCTGGGTCTTTGAAAGCAGTGAAAAGAAATAGGGCAGTGAGCATTGATTTTAAAAAGTTGCTGCATGGTAGTATTGTGATACCATCTCTAGTTCACGGAAATGAAGCTTGGACTTTGTTGGAAGGATGCAAGTCAAGAGTGAGAGCAGTGGAAATGAGTTATTTGAGAGGAGCATGTGGAGTTACATGGGGAGAAAGACTGATAAATGAGGAAGTGAAAGAGCATTGTAGTGTCGATATGGATATGGCAGGCAGCGTTAGACGAAATACACTGAGGTGGTTTGGCCATGTGGAGAGCGAAAGACTAACGAGAAGAATGTATGAGAGTATGGAGGAGGGGGGGAGAGGGAGGAGGAGGCTGTGGATGAGATGGAGCGAAGAAGTACAGAGGTAGATGATATAGGTGGGTGTGAGCTTGGGGAAGGGCAGTGAAATGGCGGGGGACAGGGCGATATGGAGGAGATATGTTTGTGACCACTCCTTACGGGATTAAGGAGTCTGGCAATAGAGAAATAGACAGAATTTTACAGACCTGTGATATCTATGATACATTTTTCTCTTCGACAAGGGGAGTATGTTTTCATCCCTGTTTGTTTGTTCGTTTGTTAGTATGTCTGTAAGTAGGATAGCTCAAAAACTAAAAGAGAGCTTTGGACCAAATTTGCTGGTTAGATAGCCCATGTCCCAGGGAACAAACGTTTAAGTTTTGGGAGAGATCCGGATCGTAGTACAGATTATGGACCCAGGAAACACTTCTTGCGAAACCCTAATCAATGATGAGAAAACTTAACCTGTTATGATGAGTGGTTTAGCAGTTACAGTACATTGTCCTTGTCAGAGAGATGCACTCCAGTGAATGCCCCTTTAGTTTATAATGAATTTTACAAATCAAACAGTTAAAGGAAATAAGACGGTGTTAATTACCTGACCTGATAATGAAATATATTACTGAGAGTCGTAAAGGCTAGTTTTAAGGTCACTGAAGACTATTTCATTTACTGCATAGTATTGTAGCCTTGCTCGTCCTGCTTTTACGAGTATGTAAGTGGAAGATACAGAAAAGGCAAGATGGAAATTGCTAGAGTTTTCAATTATTTGAACGGATTACAAAACCCACCGTGTATAATTAGAAACAAAACATCTGGTACAAAAGATATGAAATACAATATGTTCAGCAAAAATGTAGGATTAAAATTTTTTGTAATATTAAAAAGCTTTGACAAGAGAGTTCCTCTAATCTAACAAAATTGTCATCTCTCCATCTTGAATGATGCTAGTCACGAAAATGCTACTGAAAGACTTTAGAGCCATACTATCATCTATTTCTGCCGCTGGGAGATGCAAAACGAGTAGTAGAAAGACTGAAATCTCCGCCATCTTCAGTCAAGCGAAGTGTTGTTTTAGTGAAGTGCCACTGGTTCACTGCCACCTACCCAGGATTTTGCCTTTAAATTCTGTCTCTCTCTCGTCTTTGTTAGGCAATTTTGCCAGTCCTGTATAAATGCAAAGTAATGTGTAACCAGTCCAGTCAACATCCTTATGTTTCTGCCTGTGGCATAGAATAAGTAGTCCGTTCCCTAAGGCTAAATAGGACTTCTACGTGTCACTGTCCTCCATATATCTCAATTTCAGTGCTAATGCTCAACGAATACTTGCAACAAGTACCTCATCAGGATTAGTTTAATACTGTCAGATAGGATGTTTTTGGAAATATCGACTGGTAGTGTGTTGGAATAGTAAGATTTATTTATTTATTTTTTTCGAAGAACTTGTATAAAAAAACTGTTCCGTATTCCGGACTGGGATGGCGTAGCGTCCTTTCAGACAAGAGCCCACTAATCCATCTACTATATATCATTTCTGTTTTGATAGCTTTGGAAGCATATGGAACATATTGTTGTGTAATGCAGAACAACGCTGATATACATCAATAGACACAGTTTATTTCTGCCACTGTAATAGCCTCCTGAATATTTATCCCATCTCATCAAGAAATAAAATTTTGGTGCAGCCTGATGAACTGGTTTTGAATTATTAATAGTTCATCTCGGGAGCCTGACTGCCTTCAGCACGCTGATGCACCACCCAAGCCACCTGCATGTTATAGTGTGCTAATTATATATATGAAAACATTGTTGTAGAAAAATGAAACGTATCCAGTCGAGGACAAAACTTTACCTGCTGTTTAAGTGTTATTAACTCACACTTAAGGAATGTGTGTTAGTTTTCTGTTTGATGCTTCATTTAAATGAGAATCATCTATGGACAAGGAAACATACCAAGCCTCTCATTTTAGGAATGCAAGTGAGCAGAGATAATTGAGAAGTAAAAGAGAATATATGCAAATTTTTGTCACACTCTGCATTGTATAGAAGTTAGTCGGATAGAAGAAGAGAACAAGTGACGGGTGTGATGGCAGTGATCATAACAGGGTAATAAAAACTATCAGGTGATATCAAGAATACGAGTAAAATTACAGGACATAGAGGAATGAATAAAATAATCGTGTGTGGTTGAAGCTAACTAAATGTATGTGTGTGTGTGTGTGTGTGTGTGTGTGTGTGTGTGTGTGTGTGTGTGTGTGTGTGTGTGTGTGTGTGTGTGTGTGTGTGTGTGTGTGTGTGTGTGTGTGTGTGTGTGTGTGTGTGTGTGTGTGTGTGTGTGTGAAGATATAATTCACATTAGACCTTTCTTATATAGAAGAATATAGTAAAGAAACGAATAATATGAAAATATCTAGTTATCGAATTTTCCTGAGCGATAATAGGTAGATATGAAGAATGTAAAATAATCCTATTCCACATTCTCTCTCTCTCTCTCTCTCTCTCTCTCTCTCTCTCTCTCTCTCTCTCTCTCAAACTAATCTAGGAGAAACCCAAGCAATGAATGAATGAACAAATACTACATCAGACAATCCTTTCTCTGCTATAAACTTGTTGTGTATTATACTGAAGTTAAAAAGGTAAAGGCTGCGTTGAAGAGAGAGAAACGACTAGCTGTAAAGTAACGCCGGGAATTATTTTTCTATTTGGATACATGATTTTCCAAACAAACACGAACGCTTTGGTGTTGATGAGAGAAATCGTAGCATCAAAGTGTTAATGAAAACCTTACTTTCATATCTTTTTCTAAGTCAACAAGATGCGGAAGCTGTTATATCTACTAATGTTCAAAACTGTACCTCGCTATTTCCTGTCACACAATACGTGCACACATCTCTGGGTTAGATAATCTGTAAAATGATCCAAAGCCTCAGGGCTTCAGTATGTTCCGGCGTTGTTAGGTGCCAGTATGACAAGGAATACTGGTTCATGGTTTTGCTACAAAATGTAAGTTGAATACAATAAAACACTTCTACTGGACCGAAAAGATATTTTGATAAAAGTCCTGCACTGTATAGGCTATGAATTTAGGGTCAATAACGACACTGAACCCAGATGAGACATCAGTATTCAAAGATGACACCGTAGGGTAAAGGTTCATTCGGAGCGTTTACTCGAGACAGAACAAGCCGTACATATATATATATATATATATATATATATATATATATATATATATATATATATATATATATATATATATATATATATATATATATATGCAGTGTGTGTTTATAAAGGCCTGCTAATAGAGACTGTTTGAGATTTGTTTATCCACTTAATTAGTTAAGATCGCTAATAAATTGTACCTCAAGAATTTCATACACTACATTGCTAGGGCCAATTACTTTAATCAGTCAACCGTAAACTAAAGAAAAAAACACCTTAGGAAAACTATCGTAAAATTTAGTAGTTGGCATGCCGCAGGGATCAGTTCTGGCACCAACCCTGTTCGTCGTTCATATTAATGATCTCTTATCTGTCACCCACAATCCCATCCATTCATATGCAGATGACTCAAAACTTCAGAATTCATTCAAACTCACACATCCATTGGCAAAGTCCGATATCTCTAAATCTCACCCCAGTTCACCCATCTCATTAAATCAAGACTTATCCACGATCAGTGAATGGGGACAAAACAACCCGGTCTCATGTAATGCTAGTAAAACTAAATATATACAATTTACTAATAGGCAGGTATTGCCAGAATCGTATATTACCTTCGATGCTACAAATATTCCCATTTCCAAAGGTATTGAAATTCTCGGAGTCTCGCTTAACAGTGCCCTCAGCTGGACCTCTCATGTCAGATCACTTGCTAAAACCGCCTCAAAGAAACTTGGATTATTGTACAGAGTCAGTAACTTCTTCACTGACGAGCAGTTAGTTATAATTTATAAGAGTCATGTACGCTCTCAGCTTGAATACCGCTCACCCTTGTGGAGCGGATGTGGAGAGGTTGCATTAAAACAAGTAGACAAAATTCAGAACAAAGCTGTTAGAATTATTAATAACCCAGCTATTACTAATAAACTACCTCCCATACAAGTAAGAAGGAATGTTGCCTTCCTTGCGTTATTTTACAGATATTTCTACAGGAAATGCTCAGACGAAGTTGCGTCCATGATGCCACCTTTCCATGCCTTCCCTCATGGTACACGGGCAGCTGGCAGTGCTCATGACTGGAATGTCACTCAGCCATACTGCAGAACTTCTGCCTATCAGAATTCTTTCATTCCCCGAACTGCATCTCTCTCTGGAACTCGCTTCCCCAGAGCTGTTTCCCTCCAGACTTCAACCTACTGCTGTTCAAGTCTAACTGTTACAGATATTTTTTGAACAGGGGACACCAGTAATCTGGTGCATGGATTTTTTTTTATTTTATTCATTTGTTTTTCCTTCCTCTGTTCTGTTATTAAGAAAAAAATAAATAAGTCTGAATCTGGATTCACAACTATACCTGTTGTCATCTCTCGAAACTCAAACCATTTTTCATTTGCAAGAAGAACAAGAAACAGGGGATATTCCGTTATCTTTATTCCCTGTCCTTCATGTAAGTAACAACAACGGCAGCAGCAGCAGTAACAACAACAGTAACAACAACAACAAAAGTAGCAACAACAACAATAACGATGACAACTGCATCTACTACTACTACTACTACTACTACTACTACTACTACTTCTACTATACTTCTGTTGTTGTTGTTGCTGCTGCTGCTGCTTTTTTTTTTTTTTTTTTTTTTTTTACGTGTCCGACGCTGGGCAAAGGCTCAGGGCCTATTTCTTGGGGGCAGTGGCCTATCCCAAGGCCCAGTAGTCCTCCTACACCTCTTGTACTACTACTACTACTACTACTACCGGTATTGATAATAACAGTAACTAGTACATTATAAAATTCTCCAAGGACAATTTTGATAAAGAAAAACTGCCCATAGCTGTTGCCTACTAGAAGCCGTGTTATAAAAGGATCTTGAGGTCAGGGTCACTGATCGTTTGCATGTCACCTTAGATCATCACAGTCTATAAGTCCACCAAGTGTGGTGGTTCTAGTTTTAATGCTCCATGGAAAATTAGGTGGCATCCTAAATATTCGGAAAAGTCCCAATTTTGCACCTAGCGCGATTTCAGAGAATAATCAGCCAGCTGGAACCATACTCCTTTTCACGTTGCGTCCGACTTAATTCTATATTGTATTAAAATTTCAGCATCCTTGCTTTAGCGGTTCTTGAGACAGCATGGCAAACTCACTTTTCTGTGATCCGGATGATAACTGAAGGTCCGGTTGAAAGATGCCATCATATCTGGTCAAAAGGAGCGGACAGCTATTCAACTAAGTTGACCAAGTTTGAAGGCTCTAGGCCAAATAGCCTTTGAAATATCGCAATTATATAATAAGTAACAACAACAACGATAATACTAATAATATTATTATTAATAATAATTATAGTAATAATAATAATCGTAATAATAATAATAATAAAAAGCTGGTAGGCGACGATGGCTAGCTCTAAGCTGGCCATTGCGGATCAGCCTATACACAAAAAGGAGGACGCTTGTCTGGTTAGAGCCTAAAAATACCATCTCTCGTCTCACTTTGGATACAAACTAAACCACCCAGAAAAGAGAATTAACTCGATACTTGCATAAGCACCAATAAACAGGAAAAGCTGTGAATATATATATATATATATATATATATATATATATATATATATATATATATATATATATATATATATATATATATATATATATATATATATATATAGCCTCCCATATTATGTACTGATTTTGTTCGTGATAAACCTATCTAATCATTTCAAACCATTTCAGCACAAGTGAAATCTTTTGGGAGTGAAAATATGGATATTTCTTAATGCCATGTATTTTCACTACTCTCCTTTGTTTTCACCGAGGTGTACGCAGTCATTCTGCAAACACTTTCGTGTTTCATTGCGAAGCATAGGATGGATTTGGAAAGCTAAAAGTTGCATTTTCCGGTTCGCCACATGTTTCTCTTGAATTTCGTTAAAAAATAATCGATTTTTGACATCTGAATAAATGGTGCCGGGGCTGGCCACTGGGTCCCGACAATTGACCCACGGCCACGGAGGGGTTAAGCAGATCGTTCTAGTCCATAAGTAATTGCCTAGCAAACAAAACCTTGCGGGCACAACTAGGTCTTAGGCTGGTCATTGTTTCCAGGTTTGGTTGGAATTGGTTACCTCTGAAGGATAGAAGTGCCTGCCACAATTAAAGAAGACTGTTTGCGATGCTGAGGCCAATCTTCACATGGTTGCAACTCGAAAACTAGAGAAGAGGGGGAAAAATGAATGGAACACTTCTCATAGGGAATGACCTCAAGATTACTCCTGAAGAAGCCAGAGCTCTCTATACTCATTACTAATGTTTCTACAGCTCATAACGTGAAAAGTACAAAAAAGCGGTTTTCCGGCATTGCTAGGCAACAAGAGGTTGCCTAGCAACCAAAACCTCCCAGACTCAACTAGGTCATAGGCTGGTTATTGTATCCAGGTTTGGTCGAGAGCAGAAATGCTTGTCATTATTAAACAAGATAGAGAGAATACAGGAGAGACAGAAAACGAGACTAACAATAAGGGCAGCATGGAGCTGGCCAATACTGACTAAACAAAACTTTCAGCAGGGATGTGGGACTTTTTAATAACAATAACAACCATATGGCAAATTTCCTTTTGCTCTTTAGGTTTTGGTTGCTGCAATAAGAATAAGGAACAGTACATAGGAAAACTGCCCATTGTCCTTCTCCTTCCTACAAATATTAAATATGAGTAACGAGAATTGGTTGATCGTCCGTTTATTGGTGAATCAAGGCTCTTGTCTTCCAGTGTTTGTTTGTTGTCTGCCAATTCTCAGTCGTTACAAACGTACGCCAATAGTTTAATATCAAATAATTGTGCAACAATTTTCTTTCTTTTTTTTTTTTTTTGCAGCTTAATCCCCAGTCACATGTATGTATAAAAATGCCATGTATAAGCAAGTATGGCTACATATAAGAAAAAAATCGTGGTCATGCGTGGTTGTACACCGTGGCATTTTTATGCGTGGCTATAAGAGGTCAAACAGGCATACCAGAGTATACCTACGACAAAATACGTACGACAAGCCATGCATGGATAAGAATGACTAACGCATACCTTGCGTACTACCTCACATAAGTTAGGTATGGTCCAGAATTAGCTGCGTATTATCACGCATCTGTTGCGTATCTGCTTTTCCGTGGCCACCCATACGTAAATTTTAAACACGGTAAAATATACGTAACCTTCTCCTGCATGCCAACGCATGGCCAGGTATTTTCGCGTAGGCCTATGTTCAGGTAACCATTGTGATTTACCGAGAATGAGATAAGTATTACTTCATGTATTCCCACGCATTTCACACATAGCTCATTCGTGGCCTCAAAATACGCACGTGTGACGGGTTTTAGTATTTTCCTCCCAGTCGATTACTCGCTGTCAGCTGTACGACATCATTTGACACTAGCTGGAATAGACTCTTCAGACTATTACGGCACTGATGATACCAGCTTTAATATTTGGCTACTATGACTCATTATCAGCTTAGTAAAATCGTCTGGCGTTAGTTGTAATAGGATATTAAAGATGGCCCTAGCAACAGAGGGTATATAATAACTGTAACACTCTTTAGTCTCTTTTCATTACCACCATCTGAGCAAAGTCATCTGACGACAGTAACTGTTGTAACACGCTACTTGAGTTCTTATGGCCATGAAAGTGTTAATGTAACCATTGCTATCACTGAGCGTCACATTTTCTTTTCCACTCACTCTTGCCGGCTCTTTCATTCTTGATCACGTCTCACTATCATATAATTTGTCATTCATTTTCCAACACACACTCTCATTATCACTCATTAGACATGTGACTCTCACGCATTCTCACAGCCACTTTTGCCACGGCATGTGACTTCCCAGATTACCGGATTTAGATTTCACGGATGTATTTTTTTGACATGTTATATAGGAGAGGCATTGTGTTTTGAAGTATAGATTCAGCAGCAAATTCATTTCTGGCTTCAGAGAACTTGGTCTACCCTATCCAATGTATTATCATTACGCCGGGAATCGAACCAGGGACTCTCAAGCGAGAGCCAGGCAGCAATCCACTACGCCACGACCAGGTAAAATTTATCTCACATTGTCACAATCTTCTAACCAATGTCCCTCTGACCCCACAATGGGCCTGAAGAGGGTGAGATAACCCCTTGACACTCGGGCAAGCACTTACAGCAAGTCAGAATGATGAGAGAAGCCTGTACTTTACACAGGAAAAATGATCCAATATATTACCATAGTGCAAGGAATCGAACTTAACCTAACGTAAACACACTCTTTTCCGAAGCAACTAAACCGAAAATGAGTTTGCTGCTGAATCTATGCTTCAAAACACAATGCCTCCCCCGTATAACACTCGAAAAATTGAATCCGTGGAATCTACTGTAAATACGGCAATCCGTAAAATCACATTGCCGCTCTTGCAGCACACACTCTCGCACTCACTTGTTCACTGTATCACATACTTATTTTCTCTCATTCTCATTTGGGTATTTAGTATCTCATAATCTCACAATCCTATTCAGTATTCACAGTCACCTCGTCTCTCACTGTCACTTTCAGACATAGCGCTTGAGAGTTTTCAGGAAGTGGCAGAGCTTGTACTATGATCACTCTTGGATACTTCTACGAGGGAAGAATAAGTAACTGTGCGAATAATAACGCTGAACCACGTCGTTTGAAAGTTGGGTCGTGTTTCCTCAGCGATATATTGTGCATATGATATCTCGGTATTCCGTTTTAGATAATTACTGGAAACTATGTCCTTATTAAAAAGATATAAATAGCATATAAGGCAATGAAGATGTGATATGCAAAGTAAGTCACTTAGGAATAGGTGACAGAACACGACGTCATACCACTTTATGTACGTATCCGTCCAATAGTACCAACAGCAATACATTCCATTCCATATTTTCCTTTACTCTTAAGACGAAAGCATTTTTATACATTATGCAGTCACCACTAATGTACAGTATTCATTTCTTTACGTTAACGTTCATCTTGCTATCAATCCACTATTACTATCCATCTATCAATAGCCCGACGCCTTAATCACGCAAAGCGTGCCGGCATGACTTCCTCATGGCTGACATTGAAATTTGTTCAGCTGATGTATTTTCTGCCATCACTGGCCTGAATGCTAACAAGGCATATGGGCTTGATGGGGTCCCTTCTGTTGTCCTCAAGAACTGTGCTTCTGTGCTTACACCCTGCCTAGGTAAACTCTTTCGCCTTTGTCTATCAACTTGTACCTTTCCTTCATGCTGGAAGCTTGCTCTCATTCAGCCAGTCCCACAGAAGGGTGACCATTCTCAGCCCTCTAACTATCGTCCAGTTGCTTTAACATCCTGTGTCTGAAAAGTTTTCGAGTCTATTCTTAACAGAAAAATTTCAAACCATCTTTCCTATCACAACCTTCTTTCTGATCGTCAGTATGCGTTCCGTCAGGGACGCTCCAATGGCAATCTTCTCACCTACCTTTCAGACTCTTGGTCATCCTCCTTTCGGGAGTTTGGCGAAAGCTTCGCACCTGACATCTCAAAGGCTTTCGATCGAGTCTGGCATAAATCTTTAATTTCCAAACTGCCTTCTTACGGTTTCTATCCTTCTATCTGTGCCTTCATCTACAGCTTACTTTCTGGTCGTTCAATAGCCGCTGTTGTAGACGGCCATCAATTTTCTCCTGAATCTATCAGCAGTGGTGTTCCTCAGGGCTCTGTCCTATCACCAACTCTCTTCCTTTTATTTATCAATGATCTTCTAAGCTGTACATCTGGACCAGTCCACTTGTGCACTGATGATTCCACCCTTCACATTTCCATTCAATTCCCACAGTGACCATCTGTGCCTTCATCCACAGCTTACTTTTTGGTCGTTCAATAGCCGCTATTGTAGAAGGTCATCGTTCTTCTCCTGAATCTATCAGTAGTGGTGTTCCTCAGGGCTCTCTCCTATCACCAACTATCTTCCTTTTATTTATCAATGATCCTCTAAGCTGTACATCTGGCCTTGTCCACTTGTGCACTGATGATTCCGCCTTTTACCTTTCCATTCAGTTCCCACAGTGTCCATCCCAGCAGTTACTTCAGCAAACAAGGTATGAGGCTATGGCACATCTAATGTCTGAATTGGTTCATATCTCTGACTTTGGTAAAAAATAATCTTGGTGTTTTTAATGCATCAAAGACTCAGTTTTTACACTTATCAACCTGACAGAATCTTCCACAGGAGTACCCACTAATGTTTAATAATATCCAGCTCAAGCCTGCATCATCCTTGGACATGCATGGGGTTTCTTTCACTCGGGGTTTATCTTGGAAAGATCATATTACATCTCTTGTAAAATCAGCTTCCAAGATACTGGGTGTGCTAAGCCGACTCCCTACCTTCTTTGCCCCTGCACAGTTGTTGACTTTGTGCATGGATTTTGTTCGCCCCTGTGTAGAGTGCAACTCTTACATGTGGAGGGGCTCCCCACATGCAGCTCTTCTCAATGGGGTGGAGTCAGGGGCTTTTCGTCTCATTAGCTATCCTCCTCTTGCTGGCTCCCTTCAGCATCTGTCTCTTCGCCGCACTGTTGCCTCTTTATCTCTTTTCTGTCGCTGATTCCATGGTCACTGCAGTTCTGCTTGCATCCCTCCACCTGTACGACGGGTGCATATAAGTACCCGTCTAGCAACAAACTCTCATCCCTTTTCTGTCCAGCTCTCTAATGAAAGAGTTAACCGATGCTTCCAGTCCTTCATTTATGCAACAGGTCAACTCTGGAACCGTCTCCCTCTGTCTGTATTTCTTACTTCCTATGATCTCCAGTCTTTCAAACGCAGTGTGTCCAGGCATTTTGAAATGAACAGATCTTGAATTTGACTCTCTGTTGCTCTGTTTTTGTTTTTTTTCTTGGAAGGAATTGTTTGCGGACTCCTAGCCTTTGGTTACCTCTTACTTGCATTAAAAAAAGACAAAACGCCTCCAAGTCGCTCTGTCATCCACCATTTGACTGCCCTCCCTCCAACTCACTCTCCTTCCTCCCTCATATGCCTCACCTCCATCCCTTCACCTCATCCTCGGTCTCCCCCTCCCTCTCCCTCCCTGCACTTCACCTACATTTCCCCTCTTAGTCAGTCTCTCACTTTCCATTCTCTCCACATGTCCAAACCACTTCAGTGTATTTCTCCTAATTTTCTGATTCACATCCACATCCATCCCATAACGTTCATGCACTGCTTCATTCGTCAACCTGTCCCCCCATGTCACTCCACATGCTCCTCTCAAGTAACTCATCACTATTTTTTGCCTCTCTTTAGGGTCAATAGCTAGATCAGAGAAGGCCAATCCAACTAATTGCTCTGACGAACACCACAAGTGACGACCAACCTGCTTTCAAGGAGACTTGTGAGATGTCCTTATCAGGATAAAGTGACAATTCCTGGAGTAGCCTCAGATCGTTTTCTGGAGCTAAAGCTAATTTTTTGCCATGAACCATGATTTCAGGCACTGCTTCATGATGAACATAATCCGCTTCAATCCTCGGCCTTGCTTCAGTGTGATGCTTGTCTGATGATGGACAAGATAGACTTTCATGCTCTATATAACTTTAGCCATCCATCTGGCATGGTGGCAAGCACCGGTGTGCTGAAACCGTGTTCCAGGGAGCGGTACACCATCCATGACAACAATGAACAATTCTAGCAGTTTTCGATGATCATCTCGAGGTCGGCTTCTTGCAACTGTTTCATACAAAATGCTATGAGCTCACATTGCTCAGTATCAATCACCGGCATTTCCTCATTGTCATTCAAGGTCTGAAAGCGTGTTGTGTCAACAGTATTCTACTTGGCTTTGAACTGCTTGAATATGTGAATGTCGGGACCAGAGGTCGGTCCAAGGCAAATGGCGAAGGCCTTTTGAACAAGGATCTCTAAAATGTGATGCCGACAAGCCAGGTGCAGGACGTCCTTGTGCAACTGTTGTTGGATAAGGGTGCACCCCCCTGTCCATAATCCGGTATTGCCGGCAGTAGCGTCGAATGCCATTCCTACCACACATTCAGATATACGAGTCATTCAAGGTTTCATTGATGACATTCGTCATGGTCTTTCCTGTCCCTGATTCCAAACTGGGTACATTTAAAAGCTTTGAAACTCCATCGCCTGAGACAAGAATTGGAAGGCATTCAGTGACATTTGCTACTGTTACATCGGGAATTAGTTTTCCATCTCAGTGCACTACAAGTAGCACAGTTGGATGGAATAATTTCTTCATCTATTCTGTAGATTCCCTCCGACTCTTGAAGCTACCTCGGCTGATATTTTCCCTGTTGATAGTATACATTAGTGGATTTTGTTCACGGCAAAAATGGTTGCAGAAAGCAGATGTACTGCAGCACGGTTTGAAGTCTTGGTCCAATCTAAGGCAGCAGCAACTGACGAAGTGACAACTGCTTTTCATGCTCATTGGCGTTTCGGAGCAGAAGCTGCAGCCGAAAAGGAAGGACCTGCTACATCTGTATAATCGTCATCTGTTTCGTCTTCATCAGTAGTTGGGCTTTCCTCCGGCTCCACTGTTTCCTTTCTTATTGCTGGATGACATTCCTCACGCTCTCTCCTCTCCTGTTCAGTTTGTTGTCTCTCTCCCTGTCTTCGTTTTTTCCGGTGGAGTTTGACATCAATACTCAGCGTAGAACCTCGCCTCCCTTCCTTCCTCTGAGCCACAAGAAACTCCTTATCCTCACGATTTTTGATAAGGTCGAAGACATTCCCCTCTGCGGTGTCAAAGAGATGTTTTATCTGTTACTGGTGGTTCTTTCTCTTCTTCTCCCCTCTTTCTGTATTCCGGCTCTTACTCTTCTCCAACTTTCTCCATTCTTTATAAATATATTTTATTTTGGGGATACGATTCCGTGGCTCAGATGCAGGAATGCGAGCTTTCTCCCAGAATCCCCGTAGTTCTTCAGACAGAACACATGCTGAATCCCTCAGTGTTCATGTCTCTGTTCGCATCAGGAAGAAAAGTCGCACTATCACTTTTCCACAAGGAGGTAACTGACTTCCAAGTAGTCTTTCACTGGGCTGGCCAGCAAGCCAGATCTTGGTTTTGCTCGTGCTTTTCATCAATGGCGTTGACAATTTCACTTCAGTCATAGTAAATAAGTGCTAAATAATAGTTCAAAAAGGAAATCTCTGAAAAAAAAAAAAAAAAAATACGGGTATTACTAGAAAGTAGCCTCAAATGAAGATTATTATCACAACAATAATTTTGCTTATTAGGCTCAAACTCAGGGAAAGATGCGGCACAGGTAAATATTATCCAATTCGGCTAAAATTGTCTCAAGAGTTTACACCTAAACTCACAATATACACTTCCATCAAACAAAATATTTTAGATTTAATTTTTCCCCCTTCGTAATATGGATCATCCTATACCTATCTATCTATCTATCTATCTATATATCTATATCTATATCTATATATATATATATATATATATATATATATATCTATATATATATATATATATATATATATATATATATATTGTATATAAATGGAGAGTGAACAAGGGAGAATTAGGGAATGAACAAAGACAAGGTACGGTTAACAGGGAGTCAAGAGAGTGAATAGGGAGAAAAGAGAGAAGGAGAAGGAAGGCATCATCTGATGAAAGAGGTTCCAGCACAATAGGATAAAGGCAGGATCATCGTTTCCCATTAGGAGGATCGAATTCCTCTTTTCTGCTTGTGAATGAGACCATTAGGATCAGTATAATATTTCTTTATATGCCTCCCTCTCGCATCATTCCCTCTTTTCTTGTTACATGTATGTTTTCATCCCATCATCTTTTCATATTTTAGTACTTCTGTGATATTTTTAAACTGTTATATATTTGGTATCTCTCATCCTTGTTACTCCCTGTCCGTATCTCACCTACATACCGTTGTTGTCTCTATCTGCTAATGTGCTGCTTCTCTGCCTTGTTATGGATTAGTCTTTTCTTATCCTATCGGTCCTCTGTTTTCTTCCTCCGTTTCCTCCCTGTCTTATTATCAGATCCTTCTCTCTCTCTCTCTCTCTCTCTCTCGTTTCTTTTATCCCTCTCTCATGATCGTGTGCCCTCATTTCACTTCTCACTCTCACCACGGATGCCTCTCCCCTTTTTGCTCACTTTTTTCTCTTCCTCTCCACCTCCTCCTTGACCACCTCGGGTTTCCTGTGGATCTGGCTCCATATTTACGAATCATCTTCAGCTTAAGGGCCATTTCTTATTTATTTTCATTTCGTTCTCCCTCTCAATCTTTCTTCTATCCCCTCTTTTATGCATAATTTTTTTTCTCTTTTCTCTCCTGTTCTCTCTTCTACTGACTCTTTCTTTCTTCCTTCATGCCCTTTCTTACTTTCGCCACTTTCTTCTACTCTTTTTCTCTCAACCCCCTTTTCTCATTTTCTTTCCCCTCCATCTTTTCCACCAACTTTCGTATCTCCTTAATTATTTTATCTTTCTTTCCCCTCTTCTTGAAAATAAGAAGACCGCATTTTCCATGTGCATATGTGTGTGTGTGTGTGTGTGTGTGTGTGTGTGTGTGTGTGTGTGTGTGTGTGTGTGTGTGTGTGTGTGTGTGTGTGTGTGTGTGTGTATTTAAAGTTACACAATTAGTGAAATACTGTCTCCACAAATAATTATGCATTAAAGTAGATTTAGGGTTGAACCCAGAAACAAAAGCCTAGAAAATCTATGAGCCTGGCCTTTACCTTTGACTTAACATGTGCGAATAGTAGATCGAACAAAGATGTCTGGGTTACTGAAGCATGATATTCAGAAAGGTTGTGATAGATGGCGGAGTGTGCGGTAAGAAGGAGGAACCTGGGTTTCAGAAACTGTGATGCGTTGTGCAGACAGTGAGAGGAAGGATGCCTGTGGAATTCTGAAAACCATTAAACTTAAGTCGTGTTGATTTTCTTTCATTACCAGGCAAAATTTTTCAACTTGGGAAAGGCTTCCCAAACTGAATAGGCTTACAAAGGTTATTCCAACCCCCTTCAGATCGAAAAATTTATCCGTTAGGAAAAATGCTTCTGTCAATTTTGCCAAGAAAAATTAGACATCACCTATAAACATTTAACCTCAAAAAAGGAAAGTCATTACGGATTCACGCAAGGACTATACGGCCTCATAAACATATTATCATTATTCTCGGAGATCTATGAGACGGCAGACAGTGATAAAGCTTATGATAATTATCTGAACTTTAGTGAAGGTTCCGATAGGGTTCTCACGAAAGATTAATTATGATGTTGCAGCACATGTTATAGACGGCGGTATCTGAAAATGGATAGAATCCTGGCTGAAAGGACAAAAACAAAGGGTTCTAATGAGTGGCACTAAGTAGGACAGGGTATTAGTAACTACCGATGTGCCTCAGGGATCTGTAATGGGCCCCTTATTGTTTACTTTATAAAAATTACCTAGGGATAAAAAGCACTATTAGTAAATTGCCCAGATTACAAAGAAATTAATAAGTTGAAATGCTAGAGGGATCTACAGAATAATGATTAATGAAGATCTTAACCAAGACAACAATGTATTAATGCAAGAAATAAAGTAAAAAGGTTCTCGGATATATTTTGCCAAGAGCGACCAATAGGGCATGTAAAGTAAAAGGGCAACTTTAACATTCTTATGACAACAATTAGATTATGCCATGGAATGGTACATGTAATATAAAATGCACATGAATTTGCTAGAAAATATACAGAAAAAAATGACTTTTATTTGCAAACTGATGAAAAGTAGGAAATTGCTACTCACAAGAAAGGCTCACAAGAAATTACTACTCACAAGAATACTTAATTGAGTGGTTAAGTATATAAAGAGAATAAGTATGGGAGGTATTTGGAAGACACTTAAAGTGAGCGTACATGATTAAAACTGGGACGAATGGTTTCAAATCAGATAGACTCCATTTTTGAAAGGAGAGGGGCAGAAATAGGTTTAATAAGAAGGTAGTTTACGACTGGAATGAGCTACCTAGTGTTACAGTTCCTGCCCTTCCATTGCGAGTTTCAGGCACAGGCTAGATAAGCGTATAACAAGAAATTCTCGAGTATCTGAAATCACCTAATTACTAATTAATTCTTTTTCTGTTTCATGTTACATTACGAATAATCTTTTGTTGTCATTTCGACCTTTTCATGGTGTCCCATCTTGGTTTTCCCTGCTGTTGTCAGCTGGAAGGTTTGATGAACTGGGGAGAGCCTTCTTCTTTGTTATCCTTGTCTTATTTTAGTCACGTAGTTTAGTCTCACTCCTGTAGAAGCTGCCTAGGTTGAGCCAAGTGGTTTACTGAAGGTATCCTTCTTCAGGTAAGCTGAATAAACTTGTCAGGAGTTGGGAAATAAAGAGAGAAAAAATGATATCCCTGGACACAGTGAGTGAAGCTTGTCCTTCATTGTTGGCGTACTGCATGTATAAAGGTGCACCACGAAAGCTGGCCAGGTTCCTATGATAATTATGGTGTGCACCACCTGTGATGCATGAAAGGGAGAGGAAAGGCTGGGGTGGGAGAGGGAACTTTATGAGGACAGAAGGAGGTTCTGGGGTGAGAGGGAAATTTTGGAGGGGATAAGGGAAGTGACTGGGATAGAGGAGGGATCTTGGACATGATTGGGAAGGGAGATCTTGTAGAGGAGAGGGGGGTAGGCTCGGGTGGGAATGGATCTTTAAATCTTGATAATCGACAGTCTTATTCTTTCCCGCGATATATATTTTGTGTAATGTTCAGCTAGCAATGAGGGCCGATTCACTGATGTGCAACATGTAAAAGATGTTGTGTGATCCAGAAATCTTTAAAATGACAAAGTTTAACTTTTTGAATTTCTTCCGTAAAATTCAGTGGTAGAAAAACACAATACAGCGACTCAAAAAAATGTCCATCACATTTCTTTGCGATTATCACCACACTCTTGATTACTATCTCCTACAACAGAATAATCAAGATGGAGAAGTACTAATTTTATGACACAATAACATAAAACGAGCACAAACGATATAATATTCCTCCGGTCAGTAGAGATGCAACAATGTAATACCAGGCACTAGCATCTTACCACTGCATTCACATAGTGTCACATATGAAATAAATAAGGCTGAGAAAGAAACTGGAGAAAGAGTACACTTGGTAAAAACAAGCAAGTGATGTGAAAGAACATTTTGTGAGGTGGTGGGCAAGTGCTTAGAGACTTGATGAACTGCAGAAAAAAAGAAAAAAGAAAAAAAGCAAAGTCCTTCCTGAATGGGACAGCCCTAGCATGTACTCAGTACAGATGTTGGGTGTCATCGACGAAGTGGTGTTGTGTGAAGGAGAGTTGCAAGTACAGGGAACTCTAAGCCTCACGGAACGGTATACTGTATCTTTTTATATATTCTCGTATGTTCAGAGTCAAATACATAAAGGAAAGAGAGCTCTACTGGTTTAGCTGTAAAAGTGCAAGAATCAAATATAGAAACAGGACTCGACATGAAAAAGGTGAAGAGGAGTGGGAGGAGAGGATGTGTGAGAATGTTGATTTTACTCTGTGTGGGAGGTAAGGATGGAGATTGAATTTACCATGGGTTGTTGCAAATATTTTGCATAAACAAAATCTCCAAAGCACTTTACTAGGTTCGCAAGTGGATTTTCTTTTCATCTTTTCACTTTAAAATTCACCGTAGTTCTCCACAATAGACACTTCTCCATAGGAACATACCATTGCTAGAAATCGTTTTGTGATTCGTATTCTGTCACTGTCACATTCACTCTGATTTAGTTATGTAGTGTATGGTTGATGCATGCGTGACCACAAAAGAGAGAGCGAACGATCCTATATACAACTCTGGCTCATACTCTAAGCGACTCTAGAAATTCTCGTATCACTTCTTCCAAAGTGATTTTTTTCTTCACTATATACGTCAACATCTTCTTGTGTTTGAGGAGGCAATGAATGTCGATTCATTTTTTTAACTGTCTCTCTTCTTGAAAATATAAAGACATCACATTTGCCATGTGCTGAATGTGTGTGTGTGTGTGTGTGTGTGTGTGTGTGTGTGTGTGTGTGTGTGTGTGTGTGTGTGTGTGTGTGTGTGTGTGTGTGTGTGTGTGTGCGTGCGCGCGCAAGATAAAATCGCTAGATAAGCCCTATGATTATCCCTTTGCCACCTAAAATACGGCCCTTAAACTCAAGATGATTCATAACTACGGAATCAGAACCACAGCGAACCAGAGGTGGTCTAGGAGGAGGCTTGGGGGGGGGGGTGAAATACGAGTAAGAGAGAGGAGGCGAGGCATCAGTGGCGAGAGTGAGATGAGGGCACTCGAACAAGGGAAAGGACTGAAACCTTTCTAACAACTTTACCCCATCATCCTTCCCTCCTCTTTTATACTCTGATGGCTTTGTACCTATTTCTACCACTGATAAAGCAGTTCTCTTAGCTCAGTCTTTCTCCTCCAATTCAACCTTAGACGATTTCGGTGCTGTTCCTCCATAACTTCCCCCTCTGACTTCCTCATGGCTGACATTAAAATTTCTTCAGTTGATGTATTTTCTACCGTCACTGGCCTCAATACTGACAAGGCATATGGGCCTTGTCAGTGCTTCTGTGCTTACACCCTGCCTAGGTGAACTCTTTCGCCTTTGTCTATCAACTTGTACCTTTCCTTCTTGCTGGAAGTTTGCTTTCATTCAGCCAGTCCCAAAGAACGGTGACCATTCTCAACCCTCTATTTATCGTGCAGTTGCTTTCACATCCTCTGTCTCAAAAGTTTTCGAGTCAATTCTTAACAGGAAAATTTTAAAGCATTTTTTCAATTACAACCCTCTTTCTGGTTGTTAGTATGGGTTCCGTCAGGGACGCTCAACTGGTGATCTTCTCACCTACCTTTCAGAATCCTGGTCATCCTCCTTTCGGGACTTTGGCAAAAGCTTTGCCATTGCACTTGACATCTCAAAGGGTATCAGTCGAGTCTGGCATAAACCTTTAATTTCCAAACTGCCATCTTACTGTTTCTATCCCTCTATCTGTGCCTTTATCTATAGCTTCCTTTCTGGTCGTTGTATAGCCACTGTTGTAGACTGCCATCGTTCTTCTAGATCTATCAACAGTGGTGTTTCTCAGGACTCCCTCTTATCACCTACTCTATTTCTTTTATTCATCAATGATCTTCTAGGCCGTACATCAAATCCTATCCACTTGTACACTGATGATTCCACTTTCCTCCTTTCTGTTCGGTTCCTGCAACTTTCATTTCAGCAGTTACTTCATTGAACAAGGATGAAGTTATGGCACATCTAATGTCTGACTTGGCTTGTATCTCTGACTGGGATATGAATAATTTTGATTTTAATGCATCAAAGACTCACTTCTTACATCTATCAACCTTATAAAATCTTCCAGAGGACAACCCACTAGTGTTTAATGATATCCAGCTCAATCCTGCTTCATCCTTGAACATGCTTGGGGTTTCATTCACTCGGGACTTATCTTGGAAAGAGCATGATATCTCTAATAAAATCTGCTTCCAAGAGATTAGATGTGCGAAGCCGACTTCATACTTTCTTTATCCCAGTACAGTTGTTGACTTTTTACACGAGTTCTATTCGCCCCTGTGTAGAGTACAACTCTCATGTGTGTGGGACTCCTCACATTCAGCTCTTCTCAATAGCGTGGAGTCAAAAGCCTTTCGTCTCATTAACTCTCCTCCTCTTACTGGTTCCCTTCAACCTCTGTCTCTTCGCCGCACTGTTGCTTCTTTATCTCTTTTCTATCGTTACTACAATGGTCACTGCTTCTCTGAACTGCCTGCTTGCACTCCTCCACCTTTACGACAGGTGCGTAGCATTCATCTAGCAACAAACTCTCATCCTTTTTTAGTCCAACTCTCTAATCCAAGAGTTAACTGTTACCTCCACTCCTTCATTTGTGTTTCATGTCGATCCTGGAACTGTCTCCCTCTGTCTGTATTTCCTACTTCCTATGATCTCCAGTCGTTCAAACGCAGTGTGTTCAAGCATCTCGAAATGAACGGGTCTTAAATTTCTCTCTCTCTCTCTCTTTCTCTCTTTATTCTTGCAAGGAACGGTTTGCGGGCTCCTGGCCTTTGGCTTCTTCTTCCACGCATAAATAAATAAAAAAAATAGGTAAAATCACAGCACCGCTCTTGCCGCACACTTTCTCACACTCCCTTGTTTACTATATCACGTATCTTCTCTCATTCTTATTCGGGCATTCATTATCTCATAATCTCACAATCCTACTCAGTACTCACAATCACCTCGTCTTTCACTGTCACTTGATAGTTTTAAGCGAGTGACAGAGCTTTTACAATGATAACTCTTGTTACATCGCTCGGACGGAGTCAGGCAAGGTTTTGTTTTTGGTCGTTCGTGTGTTTGTTTGTTTGTTA
Source organism: Coenobita brevimanus (assembly GCF_032717465.1). NCBI lineage: Eukaryota > Metazoa > Arthropoda > Malacostraca > Decapoda > Coenobitidae > Coenobita > Coenobita brevimanus. Next base: position 25,938,084 of record NC_137065.1, on the reverse strand, counting down.
GCAATATTACGGAAAAGCGGCTGAATTAAAGTACATGAAACTTTCAGGATATGTGGGCACTGGTCCCAAAAGAAATGTATTAAATTTTGGATGTGATCGAATGACCCTGAAAGTTCAAAATCAAGTTCATGGATTTTCAGTGGGCTATAACTTGAAACCGGTTGAAGACAGAGATATTTACCATTTGAACAAACGGGAACTCATAATAGGGACTCTCATTTGACACCAAGACCTTTGACCTTGAGTGAACTTGAAGGGTCAAACTCTACAGTAGGTCACGGATAATCAGGGGGCTATTTCTCAAAACTGGTGGCAGACATATATTTACTATTATCAACATGCAGGAAGTCCCACATGGTCTTTTAATTAGTACCATGACCACTCATCTTAAGTGACCTTGAAAGGTCAAACTGAAGGTCAAGCTTACTCTGGGGGCTCAACTCGAAGCTGGTTGAAAGTAGATATTTTCCATTAACATATAGGAATCCCATATGAGTTTTCAATTGGTACAGTTGCGGAAAGGAGTTTCTACACCCCCGCTACTACCTCCCTACCCTACCCCGTGACCAAATGTGGCAGCGTGGCAGTAGTACTGTAAGTTTCTACGAATGAATGGGCATCGTCCTGTTACTTGGGTCGGGAGTGATGATTGAGTTTTGCTATTGCTGATGCCGTTAATAGTTTGCAGTATGACCTTAAAAACAATTATGTGACTCCATGAATCATTATCAAATCATTAAATGTAAAGTGAATGCTAATTCAAAAGGCTTAAAGTAATACAAGAGTATGGTGCGCAGACAGTAGCCATCATACATCAGCCAACCTTATCACACCAACGTAGAGTCTGGTGAATTCGATCTGCTTCTTTGTGAAAGCGATTCGAAACGTCCATGGACGACGCGTTTAAAGACTGTTTATAAGAGTAATGCAAAATATATGGCCAAATTACTGGTTGCAGTCTATCTTCATCAAAACAGATCAGACAATGATTATGCGGGTGATTGATAGGTGCGAACCTTGGTAGCATAAGGAAATTTTGACGGCATGATTAAATTATGATATGCAGTTTAAACCGATATGACACGCCTAACAAATGCAAAGGAGACACATACACATCATGACAGGGAGTAAAATAAGCCCATTTGCAACGTTATTTCCAGTATAATGGACATCATTTTCTTAGGGTTAGACACATATACTTACATACCCGCCATCGAACGTTGACGTACATGATATCTTGCGTCTACTCGTCCTGTATACAGCCTGGATTTATCATCATCATCATCATCATTATTAACTATTTAGAGTCCACTGCTGAACAAAGGCCTCCCTTTTCCTTTGCATGAATTCTTTATTAGGGCCAGTCTGTGCCAGGTTTTGCCTACAATCTTCTCTATTAACTCAATCTCTTATATGGTCGTTTTCTACTACGCTGCCCATCTTTTGGAATCCAGTCAGTCATTCTTTTACTCCATCGGGTTTCCTTTAATAATGCCACGTGATCTGTGCATACATATATACCGTGTATATATATATATATATATATATATATATATATATATATATATATATATATATATATATATATATATATATATATATATATATATATATACACGGTTGTGCGTGATGCTAAAGTGGCAGCAGATGAGAGGTGGGGTAGGCGGCTGACAGAGAATTTTCAACAGAATAAGAAAATGTTTTGGAAGGAGGTGAAAAGGGTGCGAAAGGGAGAGTCTGGGAAGGAAGAACGAGTAAAAGCAGAGGATGGAAGGATGTTAACTGAGATGGATGCAGTAAGGAAGAGATGGGCAGAGTATTTTGAAAGATTGTTAAATGTAGAGGAGGAAAGGGTGGCTGAGATTGTGGCGGATGGAAGGATGCAAGGAATAAATGTGTTGGGAGTTGAATAATTCTTTGATCACGAAGGAGGAAGTGGAGAAGGCAGTAAAGGAGATGAAAATAGGGAAAGCGGCAGGTATGGATGGGTGTGCTGTGGAATGCCTGAAGAGTGGTGGAGTGACTATTGTTGACTGGTTAGTAAGATTGTTGAATGTGTGCTTTGAGAAAGGTATGGTGCCAATTGACTGGGCAAGTGCTTGTGTGGTCCCGTTGTATAAAGGCAAGGGTGATAAGTATGAATGTACTAGCTTTAAGGGTATAAGTCTGTTGAGTGTTGTAGGTAAGGTGTATGGTAGAGTGTTAATTATGAGAGTTAGTGAGGGTACAGAGGGAGTGATTGGTGATGAGCAGTGTGGCTTTAGGAGAGGGAGGGGATGCGTTGATCAGGTGTTTGCTGTGAGGCAAGTGTGTGAAAAGTATTTAGCGAAAGGCAAGGATGTGTTTTGGGCATTCATGGATTTAGAGAAAGCGTATGATAGAATTGATAGGGAGGCTTTGTGGACTGTTTTAAGATTGTATGGACTTGATGGTAGGTTACTAAAATGGGTGAAAAGTTTTTATGTAAATAGTAGAGCGTGTGTAAGAGTGGGAAATGCTGTGAGTGATTGGTTTCCTGTGAGAGTGGGGCTGCGACAGGGATGTGTGATGTCGCCTTGGTTGTTTAATATTTACATGGATGGTGTTGTAAGGGAGTTGAATGCAAGAGTTTTAGGTGGAGGTCTAAGTCTGGTGAATGTTGATGGTGGAGAGTGGAATCTGAAGCAGCTGCTGTTTGCAGATGATACTGCACTGGTGACTGATTCAGAGAAGAGATTGAGACAGTTGGTAGAGGAGTTTGGAAGGGTGTTTGAAAGGAGGAAATTGAAAGTAAATGAGAATAAGAGTAAAATGATGAAGTGTACGAGGTTGATAGATGGTAGGGGGATGAATAGTTTTGAATGGTGAGTTGCTTGAGGAGGTAGATTGTTTTAAATATCTAGGGTCACATGTTGCTGTGGATGGAAGAATAGATGCAGAAGTGAAGTTTAGAATAAATGAAGTAGGAAAGGTGCTTGGAGGAATGAAAAAAGTGTTTAAATGTCATTCGCTTAGAATGGATGTAAAGAGAAGGCCGTATGAGGGTGTTGTGGTACCGACTGCGTTATATGGGGCTGAAACATGGAATATGGGTGTAGCAGAGAGGAAAAGTTTGAATGTAATGGAGATGAAGTGTCTGAGGAGTATGTGTGGAGTGACGCGTATGGATCGAGTGCAAAATGATGAAGTGCGAAGGAGAACTGGAGTTGTTCGGGAGATGGCTGGTAGAGTTGAGCAGAGGGTGTTGCGATGGTTTGGGCATATGGAGAGAATGGATAATGAGCGATTGATGAAAAAGATAACTAGATCTGATGTGAGAGGTGTAAGGCTGAGAGGAAGACCAAGAATAGGATGGATAGACAGTGTGAAGTGAGCGCTGGATGCGAGAGGGATGTCTGTTGAGCATGGAAAAGAGTGGCTGTGCGTGACAGAAATAAATGGAGAGAAATTGTGAATGAATAAGTAAATGACGCAGCCCTGAGGGGATATTCTCCTGCGTTGGGTCTGATCAACTAGTCAGGTCAGGTGCGGGTAAGGGGATGGGTCTGTTATGATGTGGCAGAGGTAAACCAGTTCTGTTGTCGGGCCCTGCTGCAGATGTCACTGATTGCATTGCGCAGTTGACCCATGTGCGGTGTGGTGCGGTGAGGATCTGTCCGTTCTCCACTTTGGGGCAAAGATGCGAATGAATGTGTTTGAATGGATGAGTAAATGAGGAGTGTGTCGTCCTGTCTCGGCTACCTCCCTTTCCTTGGGGGAAGCAGCCTAGGTATATATATATATATATATATATATATATATATATATATATATATATATATATATATATATATATATATATATATATATAGTACAAATTACTTATAATTATACATCCAAGTGCAACCCCCGAATCAAAAACATAGGTATGCTATGATTAATATTTTCACCTACTCTTGACTTGCGAAACTTACTTTAGATCCACGACTGAAATTATGATTATTTATAGGCTACTAATACAGTATTGTCTTGATAAGTATATGCAGTGCAGTACCAGGAAACATATTTATCAATAAACTTAACAGGGGTTGCCATTAGCCAATCATTCCTCCCCCCCCCAAAAAAAAAAAAAAACTAGGAAATAACTCCGCTACTACCTCATTCTTCACTCGAAACAGTTGTTCAACGCACCACCGCTTTAAACTCGTAAGCAGATTATATATATGGAAAGCATTAGTCTAATGGATTATGGCGTCTGGCAATAGATAGATAGATAGATTAGTCTAATGTTCATAACGTTAGCATTAGCATACCCGTATGTATAAATATCATTTATCTATCCATATCATGTTTCATGTATATATGACTGATAATATGTAGCACAATATGCTTAGGAGGTCAAAATTATTTAACCCATTAACCCATTATAATTTTATTAGATAATTATACAATGTTTTCCAGCGGAAGTCGCAATGATTTATTGCCACCTGGCATACTATTTTTTTCCTGCACACCTTTCTAAATACACTATACAATAGTTAATAAAGAACTATCCTAACTGGTCAGTGTTACCACAATATAACCCTGTTATCTATCTGTCTATCTATTGCCAGACACCTCAATCCCGTTTGGGGTGGCCAAAAAACAAATCGCCTCCACGTCGCCCTGTCCCCCGCCATTTCACTGCCCTGCTCCCAATTCACATCCCCCTCTCTCATATACCTCTCCACCCCATCCCTCCATCTCATCCTCGGCCCTGTTATCAAAAGTAATAATATTTACATTGCTGATGCCCACGGCACCACCTGACACTCATTCCCCCACATCCGACTCCGCTTCCACCACACCCACACCACCTGATCACCCCATCCGCCACACCCATACCACCTCACATCCCATCCCCCACACCACCACCACCACATACCCCATCCCCCACGCACACACTACCAGCACCTCACACCCACACCATCTCACACACACAAACACACACCACAACCATTTCACATCCACATCACCATCACTTCATACATCATCCCCCCCCCCACACACTACCAGCACCTAACAGTAACACCCACACTACCTGATCACCCCATCCCCCACACCCAACCACCTCACATCCCATCCCCCACACCCAACCACCTCACATCCCATCCCCCACACAACCACCTCACACCCACACCACCACCACTTCGAACCCCATCTCTCACACACACACTACAAACACTTCACACCCACACCACCTCACACACACACACACACACACACACACACACACACACACACACACACACACACACACACCATAACCACCTCATATCCACATCACCGTCACTTCATATCCCCCCCCCCTACACACACACTACCAGCACCGCACATCCACACCACCTCACACCCACACCATCACCACTTCATATCCCATCCCACCACCCAAACACACTACCACCACCTCACACCCCATCCCCTCACACACACATATCACCACCACTAATTTTATACTTAACACATAGTATATACACTTCTTGTAAATAGATATTTGTGTATGTAAGCAGATTACATTTATTGGCAATGAACTTATAGGCCTACTCCTAACAAATCAACACTTTGTCCAGCCATCATCATTTTGTATTACAGACTGTAACCTGCTGGGCAGGGGCGAGACGTGGTTGTAAGTAAAATGTCCATTATGACAGAACAGTTTCCACTCCTCCATGGTGTGCTGGAGGAGACGTTAGCGAGTTCGTTCCCTGACCTCCTCCCACGAGTTGACAATATTCCCCCAAACATTCCCAATGGGGTTGAGGTCGCATCCTTTGCTCGGCCACTGCAGCAATTCAATATCGTGTTGCTCAGCAAACCATGGCTGAACAATGCGTGCAATGTGTATGGAATAATTATCCTGTGGAAATTTTGCATGAGATTAGGTAAACTGTGATAGCAGGTAAACAGACTATTATTGTTATGGTGGGAAGTTGCGTCCTAACGTGAAATTTTTATAAGTGCTTTCATTACATAATAACTTGGGCTAATCCATTTCAGTTATATAATAACCGAAGATAATCCGTGTAATTTAACATATGTTCTCATGACTGAGCTTAATCTTTATTAATAAATGAATTTAGTGTCAACGACAGGTATTACAAAGTATCGTGATGTTGAAACAATATATGCAGTGATTTACACTGATATAAAGCTACAGTATTAAACTTAGATATTTAATAACTGCCAGAGCTACAAGGTTAAAGTCCTTTGATGCATTACACCTTCAGTGTCCCATCAAGAGCGTAGGGGCCCGTGGCTACACTATGCGGTCCAGACATTTAAGGTGCAAATGGACACTTGCCATCCCCTGACTGGCACTATGTGAGTGCATTTAACATCAACCATTCCTTGGATTTAAGCAAGTCACTAGATCATCAGGCGTCTATCTGTTGGCTATATGACCACCATCCAGCCTATTTTCTGGATTACGGATAACCATTTTGCCTGTCTTTCACTATAGAACGCCTGAAGGTAGCACTACATCGAGTGAGTGGATAATGGGTGCCATCACCGACCACATATATTAGAATAGAGAACACTGCAATACTAAAATACCTATATGCGATGTGTTGGTCCACGTAAAACCACACCAGAGGAGGACAGACAAATACTCGAAGCTAACAAGCAATTTCCCTTACAAAATGCAGATGCTATTAATGGAAAGACTGCAGTTGCAGGTCCATGCAAAATCTGTACGAAACAGACTATATAGATCGAGAATTCATCATTGAAAACCAGCAGTTAAGGGGAAGCTCGAGGATCGTCATAAACAAACACGGTTGGCGATTGCTCAAGAATGTGTTAACAACGGTCTCGATTACTGGGGCCGCGTGATCTTCAGTGATGAGGAAAGCTTAGCATCAAATACCCACGGACGTCTCCACTGTTGGCGACCTAACAATACGAGATGTGAGACCCAAAACGTTCATGAGGAAGCTAGAAGTGGACACATCACCCTTAATGTTTGGGGTTTGGTGCACCTTTATGGCATAGGAGGGCTGACAGAGATACATGGACGCCTGACCGGTGATCAGTATATCGAGATCATGGAGGAGGTGATGGTGCTTTCTGTTTGCGCATATGCACTTCCGTATCTTGAATGTATCATATTCATGCAGGTATGTTATTTATGGTATGCATATAGGTACGGTATTATGGTATTGCAGTGTTCTCTATTCTAATATATGTGGTCGGTGATGGCACCCATTATCCACTCACCCGATGTAGTGCTACCTTCAGGCGTTCTATAGTGAATGACAGGCAAAATGGTTATCCGTAATCCAGAAAATAGGCTGGATGGTGGTCATATAGCCAACAGATAGACGCCTGATGATCTAGTGACTTGCTTAAATCCAAGGAATGGTTGATGTTAAATGCACTCACATAGTGCCAGTCAGGGGATGGCAAGTGTCCATTTGCACCTTAAATGTCTGGACTGCATAGTGTAGCCACGGGCCCCTACGCTCTTGATGGGACACTGAAGGTGTAATGCATCAAAGGACTTTAACCTTGTAGCTCTGGCAGTTATTAAATAATTAAGTTTAATACTGTTGCTTTATATCAGTGTAAATCATTGCATATATTGTTTCAACATCACGATACTTTGTAATACGGTACCTGTCGTTAACACTAAATTCATTTATTAATAAAGATTAAGCTCAGTCATGAGAACGTGTTAAATTAAACGGATTATCTTCGGTTATTATATAACTGAAATGGATTAGCCCAAGTTATTATATAATGAAAACACTTTTAAAAATTTCACGTTAGGACGCAACTTCCCACCATAACAATAATAGTCTGTTTACCTGCTATCACAGTTTACCTAATCTCATGCAAAATTTCCACAGGATAATTATTCCATACACATTGCACGCATTGTTCAGCCATGGTTTGCTGAGCAACGCGATATTGAATTGCTGCAGTGGCTGAGCAAAGGATGCGACCTCAACCCCATTGGGAATGTTTGGGGGAATATTGTCAACTCGTAGGGGGAGGTCAGGGAACGAACTCGCTAACGTCTCCTCCAGCACACCATGGAGGAGTGGAAACTGTTCTGTCATAATGGACATTTTATTTACAACCACGTCTCGCCCCTGCCCAGCAGGTTACAGTCTGTAATACAAAATGATGATGGCTGGACAAAGTGTTGATTTGTTAGGAGTAGGCCTATAAGTTCATTGCCAATAAAATTAATGTAATCTGCTTACATACACGCAAATTACACAATATATATATATATGCCTCTTCTTCCTCTAGCAGTCCACTCTGGCATGTCCTGTATTAAACTGCCTTCTTTTCTATATATGTGCCTCAGCCATTTCCAGCGAGATAGTCTCACATATCAACTGATTCAACCCTCGTAATATCCCTTACTGTTTCATTCGTAACTCTATCTTGCCACTTTACCTCAAGAATCCTTAATAAGTCTTTGATGCATTAAAAACAAGATTATTTTTACCCCAGTCAGAGTACGAGCCAAGCCAGACATTAGGTGTGCCATAGCCTCATCCCTTTTTTGTTGAAGTAACAGCTGAAATGGACGTTGCAGGAACCGAATGGAAAGGTGAAGGGTGGAGTCATCAGCATATGAGTGGATAGGGTTAGATATACAGCTCAGAAGATCATTGAAGAATAAAAGGAAGAGAGTTGGTGATAGGACAGAGCCCTGAGGAACAACACTGTTGATAGATCTAGGAGAAGAACGATGACCGTCTACAACAGCAGCTATAGAACGACCAGAAAGGAAGCTATAGATGAAGCACGGATAGAAGGATAGAAACCGTTAGAGGGCAGCTTGGAAATTAAAGATTTATGCCAGACTCGATCGAAAGCCTTTGAGATGTCAAGTGCGATGGCAATGCCTTCGCCAAAGTCCCGAAAGGAGGATGACCAGGAGTCTGAAAGGTAGGTGAGAAGATCGCCAGTGGAGCGTCCCTGATGGAACCCACACTGACGACCAGAAAGAAGGTTGTGATAGGAAAGATGCTTTAAAATTTTTCTATAAAGAATAGACTCAAAACCTTTTGAGATACAGGATGTTAAAGCAATCAGACGATAGTTAGAGGGTTGGGAATGATCACCTTTCACTGGGACTGGCTGAATGAGAACAAACTTCCAGCAAGAAGGAAAGGTACAAGTTGACAGACAAAGGCGAAAGAGTTTGCCTAAGCAGGGTTTAAGCACAGAAGTACAATTCTTGAGGACAACAGGAGGGACTCCATCAGGACCATATGCCTTGTTTAGTATTGAGGCCAGTGATGACAGAAAATACATCAGCTGAAGATATTTTAATGTCAGGCATGAGGAAGTCAGAGGGAGGAAGTGATGAAGGAACAGCACTGGAATCATCTCAGGTGGAATGGGAGGAGAAAGTCTGAGCAAAGAGATCTGCTTTATCAGTAGAAGAAATAGCTACAGAACCATCAGAGTAGGAAAGAGGAGGGAAGGATGATGAGGTAAAGTTGTTAGAAAGGTTTTTGGCAAGATGCCAGAAGAAGCGGGAAGAATTCGAGTTGGAGAGTTGAGAGCATTTAGTACAGATGAAATTATTTTTAGCAGAGTGAAGAACAGACTTAGCATGATTCCAGGCAGAAACATAAAAAGATGTGATTCAGGGGTGGGTTGGCTATGGTACCTTTTATAGGCGGTCTCCTTGTTGTGGACAGTATTAGAACAAGCGTGATTAAACCGAGGCTTTCTTGCATTAGTCAGAGGATATGAGAAAGGAATATATATGCTTCCATGCCCGAGAGAATAACCTCCGTAATGCGCACGGCACTCTCAGATGGCTCACGGCCATGGAAAGAATAATCATTCCAGGGAAAATCAAAGAAGTAATGCCTGAAGGCCTCCCAATCTGCAGCTCCAAAGTGCCACAGACAACGTTTCTTTGGAGGATCCACAGGCCATACCAGAGCGAAAGGACAGGTTAAGGTAATAAGGTTGTAATCAGAGGAGCCCAACAGAGAGAAAAGATTAACAGTGTATGCAGACGCATTAGTTGTAAGGAAGAGGTCAAGTATATTGGAATTCTCATTCTGTATGGAACAGAAGACTTTCATTGTCTCATGTCCTTAGAGAATAACAAGGATAAATATAAGTGTACATTGGTGATTGCGATGCCCACACCTGGTCTGGTCAAAATCAGATCAGAGAGCACCGTTCAACCCTCTCTTTCCCAGAAACAAGAAAATACACTTATTCGTATGCATTACACCTATACTTATGTATATTTGCACACCAACAGATATAATTACACATTTATCCTCGTAACTATGTAATTCATATCAGTTCAAGAATGCATCTTTTATCTCTTTTTTAAACATATTAATAGTACTGATCTCAACCACATTAACAATGAGTTTATTCCATTTATTTACAGGGTAAAGAGTGAAGAAGTCTTTTCGTTGTATCTAGATTAGCCTTCCTGGCTTGCAGCTTCATGCTGTTTCCTCTAGTTTTGGTTTCTGTAATAACGTAAACAGCTTCCTTCATTTGATATTAATGAAACTGTTAAGTGTCTTAAAACTTTCATTTAGCTGTTCCATAATTTTACACTTTCTAAGAAGGAATTGATTAAATTCCTTAAGCCTCTCGATATATGGTTTATTGTAACAAGTGTTGATAGATGGTACTGCTTCTTGATTTACTGAGCCAAGAAGAACAGGTCTGGCGTCTATGAAGTCTAAACTGCTACTGGTGAGAGGGGGGGCAATGGCTCAGAGTCGGTAGGTTCTGTTGTGCTTGCAAAACATTCTGATCTATATACAACAGATTTTCTAACAGCTTCACTGTGCATTCCTACAGCTGCATCATACAATTTACTATATTCTAAGGCATATATTGTACATTAATATTCTCCCCTGGGTTGATTAAATGTCACTCTATCTAACCCACTGCGTCCCGATCGATTTTTCACCACTGAGACCCCCCCCCAATCCCGGCAGTTTTTTTTTTTTTTTTTTTTTTTTTTTTTTGCTCAAACCTCCGCTTTTTGTGAGAAACATTGGAAAATGCCCCCAAAAGTGCTCACCTGAGCTTAGAAGTGGCCTAAACAGGTGACAGTTTAACCCACCACGTGCCGGCTATTTTTAGCCCTGTGGGTTACCCCAGTTCCGGCCATTTTTCGACCTTTCTCTTTTTTTGGCTAAAATGATAGATTTTGATGTGGAAACAACGAATTTCGCCATTAGAATGCTCACCAAGGCTCGAAAATGAATTTTATTGAGTCCTGCATACTCGTGTACATGTATAGCTGCTCTCTCACGCTCACCACATACGTGAGAGAAAGCCATTTTATATGTGAGGTATACTCAGGAATCTATGCTGGAAAGATATAGCAATGTTCAGTACACTTTTCTGATCATTTATTACTTCAACATCTACCAAAATTTGCGTGTCTTTCTCACTGTGAATGCATTATCTTACACTTACTTGAAGATGGGTACAACCTGACTTCATTACGTACAGTCCTGGCACTTACAAGAAAGTATTTACAACTTGACTTCACTATAATTTATAGTCCTTACACTTACACGAAAATATTTACAACTTACACTTACATGAAAATATTTACAAAATGCCTTCACTATGTATAGTACTGGGTGAGGCACACAGGCAGAGTGAGGCAGAGCGAGCGTAAGGGGGGGAGCGAGTGAGTGTATGGCCTTGACAGCCTGGGGGATGGTAGAGGAACAGTTACCTTACATGCCTACCAATTTTTACCTGCAAATCTTGAAAAGTGCGGTCACAGTGAAGTTTTTAATTATAGACCGATTTAAAACAGCACTGGCACTGGCCATGGCATTATGTCACACCCTTTAACACGGCATTGGCATACGGTGGGTTAAACACCTGGTACCCTTTTCTCTGGAGCTGCGCTGCAGGTGTCGCATTTTCTATGGTAGTGGTAACTGTTGCAAACCACTCAGAATAGGTAGATATTTGATCATTTGGTTCGAATTTATATTTAGTACAAGAATATATTGGTTTTCACACAATAATATAGTCGCTATAAGCATTGTTTCACTCACTGAACACATCAACAAACCACACCTTCCTTGGCGATGTTACCTCCTCATCACTTCTGGTCGTTTCTTCCTCTGGTGCCACTTAATCCTTGTTCTCCACATTGTCATCGATTGGAGAACAATTTTCGCCTTGAATTTCGTACCGTGGCACAACATGTCTTTACTGGCCAGGTCACTGGTAACAGGTCAGTTGCCGAGACAATGGCGTGCAGGGGAGGGGAAGTCACGTAGAGTAAGGCAGCGTCCCTGCCTGGCGGCAGATAGAGGAAAGTGTCCTGCGTCTATGTACCAAAAATCACGCTCAAAATTAGAAAATTGTAGAAATGAAGGCCCTTGCAATAAATGGATATGTTATTGGGATTCGCCTTGACAAATCATTGCAACATATCCATACTTTATCGGGACGCCTCTGGTTAAGATGGTAAAACTATTAAAGAAATACTTATAAATAATTATAATCCTTGAAAAATAATGATAATATAAAAGGATAGTAATTAGATAATATAATGATAGGAATACCAGGTGACCATGAAACTAATCAAACAGTATACTAGGTCAACAAGGAGTTGGTCAAGCTAAAGTTAAAGGCAAGTTAATGGGACAGTAATGGGAGTTCATCGAAAATTTAATATTAGGGAATAAAACGAATATAATATTGAATATCTGTATGTATATAAAAATGAAAGTTATTAAATCAGATAGCAATATGATGGAATAAGCACAAATAACATTATTTATTGCCTGATAATAAATATTAGTGAGTATACAAAGGGGAATGTGGTAGTATGGATGATAAAATTATTGATACAATATAATGATAAATAGTAACACTACAACAAAATACAAGATTGTCAATGTCTTCACGAAGTGCTAAGGTGTCATATTAACTTGGCTTCTACACAAAATGTTCAGAACATGATGAGTCTTTTCCAGCTTTTCCAAGAGGGTAAACAAAACGTTCCAGACTTTCCATAAAAGTTTAGTGCATTGTATAACACTGTGAAATTAACTGCAGGTGAATGTCCATGACAAACAATTCGAGCTGTTTCAGAACTACACCGGGAAAAAAGAAAACTATGTCAAGTTAAATACTTTGCACAGGTAGTAGTGTAGCTGGTGCTGGTGTCGCTGATGGTTTTGTTGGCACTGGAGCAGGTGGCTGGGACAGGTGCTGTCATATTTCCAATTTAAACCACCTCAAACTTAGGATCAGACTGTGTATTCATATCATTTGAAGATTCAACAAATTTCACATATTTCCTGATCCATCTAACTTTGTAGCAGTCCTAGTATCATGCACTTTTTTTTTTTTTTTTAAGCCTGACAGCAGCAAACAAGAATTGTTATGATCAGGAATCCTACAAGTGTGAACACAATAGAAGGCTACACATAATGAGAGTTCAATATGGAGCATTGAAGGAAATGAGACATTTGAACATTCATGAAGACTGAGCTGTTCAGGTTATCATGTCAAACTGAGAGGAGGTAAAATATACTAGATCAATTGGGATGGTGGAAGAGATGTAATAGAAAGAAAAATATCGAAATTATGAGAACAAAGGCATACTGTGGGTATGCTGGGTATACAGAAAGGGAATGTGTATTAACGGGACAATAGTCCGGAGCAATGTAAAGACCAAAAGCTTCGAGTGACTTAACAGAAATGTTTGAACAGGTAACACTAACAAATAATGAAGTACAAAAATAGAAGTCGCGGTCATGGTACGAGTGTGGACTAGAACATTCTTGCAGGAAGCAAGAATGCTCTAGTCTGTAATCTTTCAATGAAGACTATTATTTCTGAGTGGTCCTTCGCATGCAGAGGCGGTGGCTCAATCGGTAGAGCCCCGCTGGGGCAAGGAACAGTTTAAGGATTTGAATTTCATAAAATCAGGCTTAAGTGATCTACCTGAATACCTGCTGACATGTCATAAAAATACCCCCGCTAATACCAATACACCAGCCGTGTATGAGACAGCCCTAGCATGTATTCAAAATGGACAGTGGGTGTTAGCGCCAAAATGGTGACATGTAGACGTGTATGGTATGTAGGAGGACTACTGGGCTTAGAAGCAGGCTGTGAAGCCTATGCCCAGAGTCGGACACATAAAAAAAAAAAATAATCTGCTCTAGATTTACCTGTTTTCGACACTTGTAGTATGACAGGGGTAGATGGAGCTCTCATTTCATCGATCCTCAGGAGTAGCTTCTGACTATCCTCCTTTGCTGAACTTTTTTGAGTGGTTCAGGAACCGAGAGAGTAGGCCAGCATGCTTTCCAGTACAAGTTCCTCTAACTGTCACCACCAAACTATATGCACGTTGCACACTCCATTTCCTTTTCAAAAAACACAAAAATGGCATCTCTTCACAAAGCCTTGTAGTCTGGGGGGGTAGGAGATCAAAGCCCCATCATCTGCCCCTCTCCCAGAGACGACCAAGTGCGATGCCAGGAACTACTGTCTTAGTCACTTCTTCATTTCTGCAATATTAGCTGCCTTTCCTCTAACTTTCTCTGTGTGGAACACTACCTCTCCTTCTCCTACATGCCTCACCTTCTCTTCCTCACTGAGACTCAGGTGTCTGAGACAACTGATAGAAAACCCATATCTGTATCCTCCTTCTTTCTCTATACTCGTTTCTTACCAAAGGTGGCTGTTGTGTATATGTATGCAACAACATATCTTGCTCTCATGTTCAGGTAGTTGAATCTTCTGAATTCTCTACTCTCTGGCTTCAGCTTATCTATCATTCTGTGACAAAATATATCTGTGCTGTTTACTTATCCCCTAATTCTACTAACTATGAAGAATTCTTCGACTGTTTTACTTCTAAGATGGAACACATCCTATATATTTCTCCATTCTCTGAAATCTCCATTCTACAAGATTTCAACGTTCACTACCACCGCTGGCTTTCCTCTCCTTTCATTGATCCACCTGGAGAATAAAGCCTATATCTTTTCTATCATTAATTACCAGGAGCAGCTTGTACAGCACTCTACCCATATCCCTGATCGCATTTGAGAGAGCTCCAACGTACTTGACCGCTTCCTTACAACGAATCCTTGTGCTTACATTGTTAATGCATGGATTGCAACATATTTCATTTTAGGATTGTCTCGTAAAGCGAGGTGTTCAACAGTGCACCAGAAAGGCTCAAGAAGGATCAGTGTGACACAAAACTTAATGGGGTATTAGAGTAACTGGCAGCTGTCATTCCCACCCCCTATCTTAAGCCCAGCTGCTAAGTTGCACCAACAACGATGACCCAAAGGTATGCAATTTGCAACGCATTTTCCACAATAGTATCACCCCAGAAATAGCATTGGTGGGTCAAAATTTTTTAGAATAACATAAAATCAAATGTAAGACCAATAGGAGGAAATGAAACAGAAGTAGGGTGGCAAAAGATCAGTGTAAAATTAGCGCCCTAACCTCGTATTACAGCATGTGGAGCAGGCTGGCAACCCACCTGGAGAGTGGGGAGACTTGCAAAAGCCTATTTACAACCTGTCTCATCTGCCTCAATAGGCATTACATTCTCTCTCTCTCTCTCTCTCCCTCTCTCTCTCTCTCTTTCAAGCCATAGCTTTCATGTTCTGCCAGGAGTGCAGTTTCTGACAATTATTTCTCCAAAACTATGCTGATTTCAATTTAAAAAATTCTGTGGGTAGCTGCATCATGCAGTTTCCTAGCCACTGATATACTTTTCACAGAAATCTGTAAGAGTGACCAAAATTGCCATTTTGCCACACCACAGGGGATGTCTGCACGAGCCCTTGCCGCATGCCACAGGTTAATCTTTTCTTTCCATTGATCTCCTCCGATCACAACCTTAATACCTTATCGCCTTAACTTATCACTCCAGTAATACCTATGGACCCTCCCAGAAGTGGTTGTTGTGGCAATTTGGAGGTACTAATTGGGAGGCCCTCAGGCAGTACTTCTTTGATTTTCCCTGGAATGATTAATGATTCCATGGCTGAGAGCCATCTGAGTGTGCCTTGTACATTATGGAGGTTATTCTCTCAGGTATGGATGCATACTTCACTTTCTCATATCCAGTGACTAATGCAAAAAAAAAAAAAAAAAGTTTAACTCCGCGGGGCATCACTTTCATGACACTTGGGCGCAAGGGATCATACCGCAGGGTGTCACTTTTGTGATTCTGTGTTATTTTGAATTTGCCCGGGCTTTCAAGTGGTGGCTTGTATCATCTGTCAGTACTGCCAGTGTCCAGCTATAGTCAGTGCTGCTAATGTCATCTGTACTCCCATCCATTGTTGACAGTTTAGCCATTTTTCCCCTGTCCTTGACTGCCCTCCTTACCTCCCCTCCACTACCCTCTTCTCCAGCCTGACCAGCCGTGCCACGCTATGCAAATCCTGCCAGGATTTTTCCACTCAATTCATCCATTGAAATGTGCCCTAAGCCCTATTCGTAATGAAAATATATATATATAAGAAAGGAAGGGAGAAGCCTAAGTGATATTTACATTCACCTGGAACTACCTAATTTATTATGTATTGTCTAGATTTCTTGCCAATCGTTTCACAGCATATAAATCAGCAGCTGTCACCATGCTGACATTGTCAACCCTTCACTGCCCATATACGTCATCTGTACTCCCATCCATTGTTGACAATTTAGCCATTTTTCCCTGTCCTTGACTCCCCTCTTTACCTCCCCTTCATTACCCTCTCCTCCCGCCTGCCCAGTTGCACTGTGCAACGAAAATCCTGCTCGGAGTTTTCTACTCATTTCATCCATTGAAAGGTGCCCTATGCCCTATTCTTATACAAAATAATATATATAAAAAAGAGAAAAGATAACTGATACTGCCATACACCTGCAATCGGCTAATTATCACCTGGCAACACCCCACATGCACTCGTTCGCTAATTTTTCCTGTTTATTTACCCTTGAAATATGCCGTATGACCTGTTCTCGTAATAAAAATATATATAAGAAAGGAAGGGAGAAGCCTAAGTGATATTTACATTCACCTGGAACTACCGAATTTATTATGTATTGTCTAAATTTCCTGCCAGTCATTTCACAGCATATAAATTAGGCGGTCACCATGCTGATATTGTCAACCCTTCCCTGCCCATAATACGCCACATCATTCAGTTTACTGTCGTCTTTTGAGGTGAAACCCTGTTGGAGTCGCGTCCCTCCATTTCCGCTGCTTCTGAGCCTACTGCAAAGGGCCCTGTGACCTCTACCCCTACTAAACCTCGTTTGGGAAGGGGTAAAGGAGTAATTGACTCTGCTGTGGAATGTGAGCTGGCTAATTTATCCATAATAATGATGGACAGTGACTATAATCTTTCTGGTGAATCGTGTGATGAGCCAGTGGAGGAAATGGTGACAGAAACTCCCTGTATGAGTGCTTCAGTGTCCCAGGTTCTTCCTGGCTCCAAGGGAAAGGAGCCCTTAGTTACTGCAAGTGACAGTGCATAACACAGTGTAAATAAAATAGAAATGTAAATAATGTAAATAAAATAGAAAATGTAAATAGAAATGTAAATAATTACTAATATAAGAATATGAGTATAATTCCTTGGAGTAATGACAGTGAAAGTGAAAGCTTCGCTCACAACGCTAGTTGACTGAACGGGAAAGTGAATGCCTAGAGCTAAAATAAGCTACTAGTAGTGAAGGAAACTTATGGATAAATACTGTATATAAAAATAAGTGTAATTAAGTACTAGAAATATAAAGTGTGAGTGTGTTTATAAATAATAAATGATAGCTCCACCTCAGAATACCTGCGGGGAACGAGTGCGGGTGGAAAGCTTGTACACACATAATTTACATTGCTTTCATGGTGTTTTTTTTTTTTGGAGTATGGATTCCAAACTACTTGTAATTCATAGAATAGTGTTCCTAGTGATAATATCAGACAGTGGTAATCATATTACGGGGTGTTGGGAAGTGTAAAGTGGAGACTTCGTTACCCCACTTCAGAAGTCTCCACAAGCCCTAATGTAGTTCATGAAGGCTCAACAAACATCCCAGGAGAAAGCTGAAGGTATGTGCCATAAGCATATTTAATTATAATATTCTAAGGCTAAGAACTGATTATTGGCAAATATTTTTAAAAAGTCAGTCGAAGCGCGATTATCTCCGCGGCACGGGCACGGAGCGCTTCCGACATCCCCACAGTTAAGGGGTTAATCACGCTTATTTTAATACTGTCCACAACAAGGAGGACTACAAACGTTACCCAAGCGAATCCACCCCTGAATTTCATATCTTGTATGTTTCTGCCTGGAATCAATCTACGTCTGTTCTTCGCACTGCTAAAATATATTATATTCACACTTATTATTCTGAACTATTCAATCCAAATTCTACCTGCTGCTTCTGGTACCTTGCCAGAAACCTTTCTAATATCTGTACCTCATCATGGCTTCCCTCATCTTTTCCACTCTGATGGCTCTGTAACTATTTCTTCTACTGATAAAGCATAGCTCTTCTCTCAGACTTTCTCCAGTAATCCCACCTTAGATGATTCCAGTGCTATTCCTTCTTCACTTCCGTCCTCAGCAGACATCCTTATGGCTTACATTAAAAATTCTTCAACTGATATATTTTCTGCCATCACTGTCCTCAATATTAACAAGGCATATGGGCCTGATGAGGTCCTTCCTGTTGTCCTCAAAAACTTTGCTTCTGTGCTTACATCCTGCCTGGGTAAACTATTCTTTGTCTATCAACTTGACTGTCCTTGCTGGAAGTTTGCCTTCATTCAGCCTGTCCCAATGAAGGGTGACCATTCCCAACCTTCTAACTATCGCTCATCTGATTTAACATCATGTATTTCAGAAGTTTTTGGATCTATTCTTAACAAAAAAAAAAAAATAATAATAATAATAAAGCACCTTTCCTCTCACAGCCTTCATTCTGATCGACAATATGGGTTTAACTTGGAGTGCTCCACTGGCGATGTTCCCACCTACTTTTCTGACTCTTGGTCATCCTCCTTTCAAGACTTCGACCAAAGTTTTGTCATTGCACTTGATATCTGAAAAGCTTTCGATTGAGTCTGGCATAAATCTTTAGTTTCGAAGCTGCCCTTTTACAGTTTCCGTCCTTCTATCTGTAGCGACACCTATAGCTTCTTTCTGGTCATTCTATTGCTGCTGTTGTAGATGGCCACCGTTTTTCTCCTAGAGCTATCAACAGTGATGTTCCTCAGGGCTTGTTCAATCACCAGGTCTCTCCCTTTGATTCATCAATGACCTTCTAAGCTGTACATCTAACCCTACATCTGATGCACTGACGACTCCACCCTTCACCTTTCCATTCGCTTTCCACAGCATCCATCTCAACAGTTACATCAACAAGCGAGGGATGAGGCTATGGTACACCTAATGTCTAACTCCCCTCATATATATGACTGGGGTAAAAGTAACCTTCTTTTTTTTAATGCATCAAAGACTCAGTTCTTATATCTATCAACTCAACAAAATCCTTAGCAGGAGTATCCTCTATTTTTTTACAATATATAATTAAATTCTGCATCATCTGTAAACATACATGGGGTTTCATTCTCTCGAGATTTATCTCGGAAAATCATATTCCCTGTCTTGTAAGATCTGTTTCCAAGAAACTAGGTGTACTAAGTCGACTCTGCCTTTTTTACCCTGCACAGTTGTTGACTATACACGGGTTTTATTTGCCCCTGTGTAGAGTACAACTGTCACGTGTGGGGAGGCTCCCCACATAAAGCTCTTCTCAACAGTGTGGAGTCAAAGGCTTTTCAGCTCATTAACTCTCCTTCTCTTATTGGCTCCCTTCAACTTCTGTCTCGTCGCAGCACAGTTGCATCTTTATCTCTTTTATATCACTATTTCAATGGTCAGTGCACCTCTTGATTCTCTGCTTGCATCGCTCCACCACTATGGCTGGCTTGTAGCATTCGTGTATCAACAAACTCTCATCCTTTTTCTGTCCAGCACTCTAATGAAAGAGTTAACCGTTACTCCCAGTCATTCTTGTATGCAACAAGTCAACTCTGGGACTGTCTCTCCCCAGCTGTATTACCTAATGCCTATGACCTCCATCTCTCAAATGCAGTGTGTCGAGGCACCTCGAAGTGAATAGAATTTGGCTCACTGTTTGTTTTTGTTATTTCCTGGAGGGAACAATTTGTTTGCTTCCTTTAGTTTCTTCTTCCTTGCTTAAAAAATGAAGAGGAACACCGGACAAAGATGATAAGACCGTGCAACTGAAGGCGAATGTAAAAGGTCCGACGAGGCAAGACAACGGATATATGATTGCGGGAGAGAAGGAAAATTTCGATGTACCCATATACAGTATACAGGGGACTGCTGGAGAGCAGTGGAAAAGGAGTTAGTTGAAACAGATCGAAGATGGCTGAGGAACTTGATATTTGTGGAAGAGAAAATGGCTTCAAATAAAGGATAACAAAATTTTTGGATAGAGAGTAGGAAACTATAACGGGGATGAAATTAGTGTAAGCCAGTTCCAAGACAAAGGAAAGCTGTAACGTCAGAATTTGGTCTAGAGCTGTGGTTCTCATCCTATGTACTATCACTACCCACCTTAGTGGTGGTTGCCCCTATACCCCTCAGTAGCGCCGAAAGAAATCAAATGACAATACTGTACATAGTGGAACAACTGTTTTTAATTCAATTCTTACATTCCATAGTTACATTATGTAATATGTACATGTTATACAGTTATAGTCAGTACATGAGTAAAGAGAAAAATAATAAAGG
Source organism: Coenobita brevimanus (assembly GCF_032717465.1). Lineage (NCBI taxonomy): Eukaryota > Metazoa > Arthropoda > Malacostraca > Decapoda > Coenobitidae > Coenobita > Coenobita brevimanus. The sequence goes on along the minus strand of NC_137065.1, from coordinate 25,917,301 downwards.
GCTAAGCTAAATTATATCAAAATCATTTCAATGGCATATAAATAATAAATCTATCTATCTGTCTATCTATCTTCTATCGTTTTATGTCTATCTATCTACTGTACCTATCTATCTATCTATCTATCCAGAGAGAGATTCATGTAATTTACAGTGTTACATGAATTCATGAAGCATCAACATCATTTCTCATTAACAAAGTTAATATGTAAAGCTTTATTTGAGAAAGTCAGAGATGTACCTTTTAAACAACAGGATTAAATGTATTAAGGAATGTTATATTAAGGAACGTTATAAATATACAAAAAAACAAGACAATGCGGTCATTCAGAAATACCTCCACATCACTCTGGAATAATGTAAATAAAATATAATGAAGTATTTTGCAATGGTATTCACCCACCATAACAAAAAAATAAATTTTCCTGGATTTTTTTGTTTTTTTGCAACAGTATTGTAACTAAACTACATAAATGGAAAACTTGACCATCCTTCTTTACAAGTACTGTTAATCAAAGTGGTGTGAGACTCAATGCACATTTTAAATCTACCTCACTGTCCAGTTTATTTCATGATCATGTCTTTATTGCCAGCAAAAACGAAAATGTAGACTCACACAGGTACAGTAAGTGGGTGAGAACGACGTCAAGACTCAAAGAGGTACAGAGGAGATCTTCAGGTACACAGGGAGTAATCTGACCAAGAACGAGAGGGACCCAGCAGGGTAAATTCAGACATCATAGGAGTTTCATTCTTAAACTCTTCTTAAATTTCTTCGGGAACATTGGTCACTTAACCTCTGAATGGGTCCCATGTGACAGACATTTCAATGTTGTCTGTGTTAATATCTGGTAAGTAACACTTGAATTCATTATCAAAAGCACTTATATGGTTTCTGATGTCTGTCTTCAGATCATCATTAATGGACTCATCATCCCAAGTTTCACTCAGTTTGCAACATTGAACATTTTCATTTATCCACTTTTCTTCCCCGAAGGCAAACTTTGGCTTTGAATGTCTAAACGTGGTTACTGCGACTAATGATACTGGACTCCCTGTCGTGTAGCCTGGTATTCAAACTAGTCAGTGCATCAAATACGTTGAATTTGTATCAAGTTCATCATGTAGCTCCAAAACCCTTGCAAGCATATTTCATTTAGACAACCACCGCACTATAGTGTGAAACAGCAGATACTGGTGCCCAGAGTACAAATCTCCACATAACTAGCAAAACAGTTTAGTAGTAAGTGCCCCACATGTGACATAGTTCATGATTTTGACAACAATTGCCAAGGTGGCTTTGAGACTTTCAGGAAGTTTGATGCATTTATCTCTTGGTGGATAATACAGTGTGTTCTAGTCACGTCAGGATTCTTCTCCCTGATAAGCGTCATAAAGCCAGATATAGAACCAAGCATGGCTGGGGTTCCATCAGTGTACACACAAACAAACCTATTTATGACAACTGTGTTTCCACAACAAAATGAAATGCATGATCCATTACTTCTTGTGCCACTGAAGTAGACTCCAAAACTCGACAAAATAGTTAACTTCCTCATTGGTGCTTTCGTATACATATTTTACAATAATCATGAGTTGTGAACATTGAGCAACATCAGCAGTTTCAAAGAATTCAATAAAAACGAAAGGCGAGTTACTTTTTTGGCCACCTGTTCCCTGATAAGTCCTACTATCTATGTATTCAATGCATCACTGTGTCATTTGAAAGTAAGATTTGCTTCATTTTGTTATAGCTTTCTTCATTGAAAAAGAGGTGCACCACTTCAAGGAGACAAGGTTTGATAAGATTTTCCCCTTTTGCTTGGATTTTCTTATTTCTTGTGATCTGTAATATGTAACATCTTGTCTCCATGAATATGTTTGATTTTTGCTGGATATCTCACCTGCGTCAAGTCTTCCCTTTTTTAATCCAGTAGCCTTACTTTTGAAGTAATCAGCTCTCTTATTCACATTCTCTGAGTGAACCTTGTTGAAGTGCTCCTTCAATTTTGATGCTTCATGGATCCATTTGTCTGTACTTGCAAGTAGATGATGCACTAAAGGGTCTGATTACCATTATTAAGTAAGAAAACTGTCATAATATCTTCTCGTCTTTTATGTTGAAATCGTGGCCCCACAAAACTACAAAAATGTAATCACCAGTAAGCTTATCGACGATACAGTATAAATCATGTAAATACAGGATACAGTTCATGCAAATACAGATTGGATTACATTAGCTGGTGACAGTAAAATGTTGCCAGCGAAGCAATGGCCACCACGGTACCAATGTCACCTGTCTAGTTATGCAGCAACAAAGCCATGCACTGTTTGGTAATTGCTGTCTTCATTTCTGTGTGTTGCAAAATATCATTCATACTCTTTGAGGTAGTTACTTGAAACACGGATGATTCAACCGTTTTGTCACTGCAAGAGGAGGCCTCATGTAGTACAGCAACATCGTTCTCTATATTTCGCGCTACTAATACCTGTGAAGCAGAAGTTAATGAAGGCTGTGGCGCCGAATTTCCCTGTGAATGAACAGGGTGTGAGTAAACTATATCTGGTAGACAGAAATCATCTGCTTTAGTACTACACAAGTGGGTATCACACAAACAGTATGGTGAGTCATGACGTCAATACCACTCAAAACATTTGCAGGATACCGAAGTTTATTTGTGACACTACTCAGCTGTGAAGGGACCTACTAAATCACGAAGTTGTGTTTCAAGAATTACCTTGTCCTTCACTTAATTCTGTGCCAGCATCACAAAGCTTTACGTCAGGTAGCTGAAGTATCCAAATGTCACGAATTAAATTCGCGACATTTTCCTTTTGTGAGAAACCACGAACTATTATTGGAAAACTCACTGTGCATTGTTCAGTTAACCGTTTCTCTCTCCATTTCGGTGGTATACTTTTCAAAACATTCGTCACTGCTTCAAAAGTGACCGATCTAATGCACGTCATTAAGTGCTCTACTGAGTGATATTATTGTTTCTTTATTGTTCGCCCCTGCTTGCCTAAACCGGTGGCCACGCCTTCTTCCGCTGGCCTGTGCACATTCCTACCACACACATTGTATTTGAATTTAGTCTTTTGTCTGTCGCAACGGAGTGAGGTTCTTTGCTCCAGTAGTGAGAGGGAGAGAGGTCATCTAGCACCCAGACTCCACTAGACTACAGTTTTCCAGGCTCCCACCCTTCCTTGGTGATACGCTACATTGACCAGTATTTTCTTTTCATTTTCCTAGACTTAGGAGTTTAGTTAAGTGTGCAGTTTTCCTCACATGCTGGCCGGCTGCGCCGCATGTTGTTTTTCCTAGGCGAAAGAATTTAGCTTTTGGGTTAGTGAGTGAGTGCGATCTCTTTATTTGAATTCATTTTGAAATGTAACGTTAAATTTAATCCTTTGTAATCAATAAATTTAACAGTTCTTTTTCTTTGAGCTGAATGTAATGTAAACTCGTGTTTCATTTCTCCATAATTAAACTTATTTCCCTTATAGCTCCTAGCTTGCATAAACGCTTTGCCATTCATAACTGGTACTTAGGCCAGTATTGTTGTATTAAGCTTAAAATCCGTTGTGTCTTCTAGGAGTTACGCATCAGCAAGAACCTGATATTATTAATAGTATTAGTTATTTATTGTCAGAAGTGAAGTCACTTTCACCAGAGGCTAACAGTACTAATAAACAGCAATTGTGAGTAATTAGTCTCTGCTGTGTACTGTTGAGAAAGTTTATAAATTCTCGTTCTGAGAGAATCGGCGAAGAGAGCCGATATTAAGTAATCATTGCCTGATTTAGCAAGACAATTCATTGTCCCTGCTCTCCAGTAATATTGAGAATTATCATTTAATTTTGCATTTATTTTAAAAACCCCGTGACACCAAACACGTCTTATGTTCTTGATGATTTAAAGGGAAGATTTTGAGATTACGTTCATAAGAGACCCAGAATCCATAAAAAATTATGTATCTCTATCAACTCTTTCACAATTACTGAAGACATTTACGTCGATGTAGGACAGTGGACCAACCTGAAGCAGGGGAAACTCATTATTAGGTAGAACAGACTTATTCAGTGCCATTGTGGAGGTTATTGCCAGTTCTGGCGTGGGGCTTCCCTCGACTGTTTGTTGGCAATGACACGTCATGCGTTGGTACAGCGATAAGGACTCTTATGGTAGGTGCAGCACATACTACCTTGTGACTGCGAAGGTGAGCTGCTATTGTACGGGCTACGAGATGACTGCAATGGTTATTTGCTAACACGTCTGTGAGTGCCTTCATCATCTGCAAGTTTCTTATAGCAGCGAACTACTCGATGACCTGAGTGCCGACAGTACCAACAAACTGTTTTGATTCTATGCTGAGATCTGGTACTGATATAAGCAGATCTACAGTATCTCGTGATGCAGGCCTTGCAAGCAGCATGGACTGTGAATGTTTCATTGCATGATCAGTTTGTTTGTTGGCTGGGCGTGAACGTGTCTGACTTTGAGACAGGCACAGCAGATGTGGATAGGTGACTCAAGTAGGCAGGCTGTGTTGGTGAAACACCAGATTTCTCTTCTATCTGTCTAGTTAACGAGGGTAAGTCATCACCAGGAGAAAACTGAATCTCTAATGTGGTGTCCAATTCTTCTGCATTAAAGTGATTCAGAAACCATAGATAGCTGGAGTAGTGCAACGTAATTTAAAGGTAGACCGGTTTTACGATTATTGTCTGCTTTTGGCTACTGATTATTTTGCAGGAGATTGGTTAACTCAATACCTGTGGCTGCTTCGAGCAAGGTGTTTCTCTCTGGGCGGGCATACTTATCCTGTCACATATTTTGCAACAGTCTGTTAACTTCCTTCACACAACAAGCCTTAGTGTGGGTGAAAAAGAACTCTAAATTGGTCACAGTATTCACCAAAGGTCTCAGACTTATCCAGATATTTTGACCTTATTTGAGACCCAACTCTCGAACTGCCATAATCTACTCTACTCTTGAAGTAATAAATTTTAGCAGTGTTTATTGCAAGTTTTTTTGGTAGTAATTTCAGATTTAATCATTAACCCGCGCCGTCCCGGCGACGTGAATTAACGTCCGCACATGATGTGCACTCATTTCCCGGTGACACGAATTAACGTGGCAACATTGCAAGGTCCCTAATTTGCACGATTTTCAATTTTTGCGAGTGATTTCGCCAGTGATTTTTGGCATGTATACACGGGACACCTTCCTCTATTCCCCTACAAGACGCCAAGTAGGGACAATGCCTTACACCGCATAACCTCTCCCCCCCCTGCACGCCATTGTGTTGGCAATTCACCTGTTACAAGTGACCTGGCCAATAAAGACATTCAGGGCCAGAGTGATTCCCCAATCGATGACAATGTGGAGGACAAAGTTTACATAGCATTGGAGGAAGAAACAGTCAGAAATGATGATCAGGTAATGTGGGAAAAAAAAGGTTATGAATGGTGATGAGTTAGTGAGTGAAACAATGCTTATAATGCCTATACTGTTTGAAAACCAATATACTCTTGTACTACATATAAAATCGTACCAAGTAAATAAATAAATACTGTTTATAAGTGGATAAAATAGTTACCGTATCCTTCCATAGAACTCGTTTTCTTTGGTGCCAGCCTGTTAGAAAACCCAGTCAGGTAAGGAAGTACTCGTACCTAAATCGAGTATTTTAAACCTCAGGTGAGCGATTTCTCTATGAATTTCGATGTTTCTCACCAAAAGCGGATGTTTGAGCCAAAGAAAAAAAAGGTCCAAAAATGTCGGGACTGGGGCGTACCACTGCCCAGAAAAGGTCGGGATAGGGCGGGTTAATGAGATCATCAGTGGTAATAGCAGGATCCATCCTTGTCAGTTCTGGATGTGATTCCTCTTCCAAAATTATAGTCTGTGGAACAGGATCATTCTGATGCTGAGCAGCAATGGTGATAGAAATGGAAATAGTAAGGGTGGGAGTGGTGACTGGAGCACTAGTTTTAGCCACAGTCGCAACACTAGTAGTAGGAGCGGAAGGAGAGGTTGGAGAAAGAGAATCTTTGTCAAAAGATGAAGAAGAAATATGTGAAGTATTGGGGGTAGGGAATGAAACAACTACATTGGTTAGGTGACTTGAAACAAGAGAGACAGTTGTTTGATCTGAGGATGGAGAACGAGAGATTGACGAGGAGAGTGTATGTGAGTGCGGTGGAGGGGGAGAAAGGGAGGGGGAAGCCAAGGATGAGATGGAGGGATGGAGTGGACAGGTATATGAGAGAGGGAGGTGTGAGCTGGGAGCAGCGCAATGAAATGGCGGGGGACAGGGCGACATGGAGGCAATTTGTTTATGGCCACCCCTTAAGGGATTAAGGAGTCTGACAATAGACAGACAGATAGTCATGACAGTGCTCAGCTTTTTCTGTAACCAGATGCTTATTCATCTCCGGACAAAGGTGGGTCATCATTTTCAGTGAATGTAAACTTCTTAAAGTTAGGGAAAGATGTAAATTGTTAAGCTGGGAGAGATACAATGAAAATACGGAAGCAGGTAATAACAGGAGAAGGGAAATTTTTCTTATGAAAATAAACTGTTTTATACAGAAACGACTAACACTGGGGATACATATAAATTTTTTTTACAAGTAAATAGTTCATATGTACACTGGATCTCTAAAGTATCCGTGCACAGGGGGGCTAATGCCATCCAGAATTATTCGACCATGTGGCAGTGACAGCCCCTTAATACCTGTATATATTATAACATTTACGGCCATTCTCTACTCATTACGAATGACACAAGAGGTATCTGAAATGGCAGTCATCCATTGTCAGAGATGCCTGCGTGTGGGAGGACAGAACCACAATTTCCAGTTCCCATTGTTCCGTGTGTCATAATATTTAACACATATTCTGTACCGATACTCTCTGGAGTGAGTATACAGTCGTAGTCACAATTATCTTCCTCTCTAAGTCCAAAATAAAATAAAACCCGACAAAATATTTTGCACTCTCTACCTTTCATACTTCTGATCAGTTGGTATGCCTGATTAGGTACTTGCTTCGATTTTACATGAAGCGTTATAAGTGATGAGTTGAAACATATGAAAATTGCATCGCGACTTGTATGAGTCATATTGGTAGGGTTTACCTCGCAGATACGATGCCCTTATGAATTCGGAGCACGAGTTGTGGGAGACTTACAGAAGCGACGAGAAATCTAACCAAAGTCATGTTGATTCTACGCCTCATAGAGTTCAGGCCACTACTGATGCCAGCGGAGAATATACAAAGGTCTGATGTAAGCACAATATACAGTAAATGGTAATAAATAAAGTTTTTGTTGGGGGTCATGAATCGTAGGTCTTGCTTGTATACGGTATACCTTACTGTATTTAAGTCAAGTATGACACTAATTTAAAAATTTCTTTCTTCTGTCCATATTTGGTAACCCGCATATACTGTTGTTCTCCTTAGACATCTTTTACAACACTTTACAATAAAGCACACAAACAACAGGGTCTACATATGATATTTCCGCCCATGCTTAGAGTTTGGTCCGCATGTGAATCTCTCAAACGCTACCATAATTATGATCTTTGCACTGACCTCTCCAAAATGATGAATGTAGGACCTTCCACATGAATACATACTACTGTCCCTATTATACTGGGCGCCAAGCTATAATTTCTGTATCCAACTGTAGACAATAATCATAGTAAATACCTCAGGCGTTCTGGGGAAAAGCCAGCCTTCTTGTTGACATTTTTTCAACAGACTCAACCCTAAATACAGAAAATCACAATATTCCTTTACTTGATTTTGATTCCCCTGAACTACCTCCTTTCATGATTCACGCCAGATACGTACAAGATGTTTTTCAAAATCTCTCAGCAGACAAAGCTACTGGTCCAGATGAAATTCCTTCAGTAGTACTTTAAAATTGCTCCTCAGTGTTGGCTCCTGTATTGGTAAAATTTTTCTGCCTATGCATCCGTACCTCATGTTTCCAGCCTCTTGGAAAGAAGCAAATATCCACCCTGTTCCTAAAAAGGGGGCAACTTCTGATCCATCAAACAATAGACCAATTGCAATAACTTCCGTTCTTGGTAAAGTTTTGAGACACCAGTTAACAAGCACATAACCAAGCATCTAGAAATCAATAAATTAATCAATGATCGGCAGTATGGATTAAGACAAGAACGTTCAACTGTAGACATTCTTTGCCTTCTTACTCACCGGATTAACAAAACAATAGACCAACACTGTGAGACACACACAATAGGACTTGATATTTCAAGAGCATTTGACAGAGTATGGCACCGGGCCTTACTGTCTAAGATGTCACACTGTGGCCTTGCACCAATGGTTCCTCTAATTTCATCTTACCTTCATAATAGAAAAATACGGATCATGGTAGATGGAATTTATTTTCAGTTTCATTCTATAAATGCTGGAGTACCTCAGGGATCAGTTCTGGTGTCAACCCTCTTTCTCATTCATATAAATGATCTATCTGTCACTCACAACCCAATACACTCTTATGCTGATGACTAGACCCTTCATAGTTCTTTCACATTTAGTACCTCTTGTACACAATTTGATATTATATATTTCCAAATAAACACAACAGTTTCTCTGAACCAGGACCTTTCTAAAATTAATCAATGAGGACAACAAATCTGGTTTCATTTAATGCTCAGAAAACTAAATACATTAATATCTCCAACAGAAAGAATCCCTCAGACTCTCAAATATCCAGTACAATTGATATCCTAGGTGTTACACTAAACCCCAACCTAAGCTGGACAACTTATGTTAAATTCCTAGCGAAAAATGCGTCTAAAAAATTGGTACTTATCTACAGAGTTCGTGAGTTCTTCACTGACGAGCAGATGGCCACAATATACAAAAGTCATGTGCGTTCTCAGATCGAATACTGTTCACCACTGGGAAGTGCATGTGGACCGGTTGCACTGAGGCAGTTGGACAAAATTCAAAATAAAGCCATTAGATTAATCAGTAATCCTGTAATTACGCAGAACCTTCCCCCATTATCTCTATGTAGAGATGTTGTTTCTTTAGCATTATTTTATCGATACTTTTACTGTAAGTACTCTGACGAACTGGCTGCAATTGTGCCTCCCCTTCACATTTTCTCCTGAAATACTCGGGCAGCTGGGAGTGCCCATGAACTCATACTCTCTCCCCCGCAGTGCAGAACCTCTGCTTATCAAAATTCAGTTATCCCCAAGACTACTACTCTCTGGAATTCACTTGCTGCGAGTTGCTTCCCACAAACATTTAATCCATTCAATTTAAATCCAGTTGTTTTAAATATTCTATGAATGGTGGATGCCTTTAGGCACATGGACTTATTTTTTTCCCTTTGTTTTTCCTTCCTCCATTCATTATCTAAAAAAAAAAAAAAAAAAAAAAAAAAACGGGACAAGTGATTTGTGTAATTGAAATGACATAATAACATGACATTCCAATGGTTATCCACGAATGTTTAATGAAATGGAACTCGCAATCATTCATCATGGCTGCAAACGCTTCATAGCGTAAATACATCCGTGTGTCGGGTGCTTCACTCCCTCCATATTATGTTAGTCATTTAGGGGGAAGATAATTATGACCTCAACTGTACAGGAAGGCAAAAAAAAAATAAAAAAAAAGGGAGGTGAACTGGGTAAGATGTTTTAAGCACAGTAATGCACTACAATGTTGCATCACAACTGTAAGAAATGCACAGTAGGAACTAGTGGTAGTCTAGACATATTATTGTCAGATGATGGCCAGCAGTTATGAATAAGCTCCGCATTTAATAATTTCACTCAGAGCAAACTCTTACAGAAGATTATACAACCTTCCCATAATAAAGTTACTGTGAAGCACAGAGAGTGTAGAGCAGGAAAGTGCAGAGGCAAGTTGATGTGTAGATGATATGTTCACACACTTAGCTGGAGCAGTGGCATACACAAAGGCCCATAGATGAAGGTGCATACACACAGGCATGTGCATACCAGGGCATTGCACAGTGCAGTGGCGCTGTGCATTTTTGCGGTGCCACTGCACTGCATGCAGTGCAGTACAGTGCAATGGCAGTGTTTGGCATGCAGTTGCAGGGCAGCTGCAGTGCTGATGATAAAGTTCTCTGCATAGTGCAGTGGCAATGCTAACTGTGCAGCTCACGTGCAGTGGCCACACACTGCACTCACGCTGCAAGTTTTTTTCCAACTAGATTTTATGTAAAGCTGTATTTTCACTGATGTAATATAATTAATACGTTTTTCCTAGCGTCACTATATAACATCAAAGTTTCATCTATGTAGCATTATATATGTTTATAATATTATTATAATGATAGTTGCATATTTTATCAAATTAAAAAGAATACAATTTAGTCAGCACACGTGTCAGCCTTTGCATGTCATGGAATTTTGAGAGAATGTCACCTTCATCAAAAAACTCCATGCTGATGGCTTCTCAAAACATATAAAGTATACACACAAATCTTAATCACTGTATCGATAACTAGACAGATAATTCTTGTGATGTGGTTTCTTATAGGTTTAGTGAAATTAAAATATGCTTACTGCAATTATTTACGTGTTGGATCGTTTGCAAGTGATTATCTCACTTTCTATAAATTAAAATTGGCATACTTTTGGGGTAATTATTGTCATGAAAACACGATATGCCTTCTTTATTAATAGTGCTGTCATCTAATTACCACAGAATAATGGAATGGGGAAGTGGCTTCTGGGTCTGCTTGAAGTATCGTGATGCTGTTGAGGATTAATCGCAAATCATCTTGTTTGTCAATTATATGCACATATTTATGCTTAGGATACCTTTACAATGGATGATTATGTTATTACAATGGATAATTCAGTGTGGAAAGCATTTAATATAGTGACTGATAGTGAAAATTGTGATTTAGAGACCTCTGCATGTAAGAATAATTGTTATCACTTGTACAAATACAACGGCAGATCTACAACTACAGCAAATATGGCTAAGCATAAGTGCAAACTTACCACTGGACAAGTTACTCCCAGTATCTAAACCCAACAAACAAGCTCCTTCATCATCAAAGAAGAATTCTGTGACTGAAGAGTGCGTCAGGTTTGTTTGTAGGGACATTAGGCCCTTTGACACTGTTACTGGAAAAAGCTTTAAACAGCTCATTCAAAAGTGTGTGTTTTTTTTTTTTTTTTTTTTTTTTTTTTTTTTTTTTTTTTTTAGTATTTCCTTGCCAAGCCGGGTAGAGGATGATATCGAGCTTTAAACTGAAAGCCCTTTCTTGTGTATTAAAGTACTGGCAGCCATGATCACAGTGTTTCGTTGTAGTTAAGTTTCAGTCCGAGAATTAGCTATTAAGGCTAAAAGAAAGTCACATGCCTGTGCAGTTTCACTCAGACAGTTTAGCAGCTTACTTGGAAGGCATGCAGATGTTAGTGCAGTATTATGTTCTAAGAGTTTGAATAGGCAGGATATGGTTGCAGGGTACAATGACAGTTGAAATAAAGCAAGCTTAGTGTAGTTCTTTCAGGATTAATGTAAAGTTCATTCTGAGGAAATGGTTATTATGCAGTATGTGATGATAAAGGTTTAATTAATGAATAGAGGACCGTTTCAAGGCACTTTTTTTTTTGTTCAGGCGTATGAACTTCAACATCAAATTTCTGAGCCACTATATGCCAGTCACTATTTGCCTCATCCAAGAGCAGTAAGTCGTCACGTGGCAGCAATTGTAGAATCTTCAAAGTTGGAGTTAACAGCTGAACTAAAAGATGCCTTGCAGTCTGGGGCTTCACGACAGGCATGGGGACTGACAGCTTTCGCCAGCAAATATATTCCACCATTACAGCTCACTTCATCATCGAGGACTTTATTTTAAAAAGCAAGGTCATGTGTACTGACCACTTTGATTCGTCAAAACCAAAGATAGGCCACATTATAAAAGATCAACTAGTGGAGTCTTTTGCCAAGTTTGGGATTAATTCTTCACAGCAAGAGAATGCTGTTTTCACAACTAGCCAAAGTAGCAACATTATTTATTTCCAAAGAGATGAAGAGAGACTGCTGTGTCGAGCCTGCTTTAAACCGTGTCCTCACACAGTCCCATGAACAAAAGAATTGCCCAGCAATGATATTTCAGTTGCTTGTGTCTGCTAAAGATCTAATCAGGTATGTGAAGAAAGCTGGTTTTCAAGGAAACCTACATACTTTTTTAAAGTTAGCTTGTGACAAACGCTGGAATTCCAACCATGATAATTATGAAGCTCAGATAAAATAGTTTACAGAAAAGAAGCCAAAAGATATGAACAGAAAAACAGCTATTCACCGGCATCTGCCTGTCTGCCTCCCTTTTGTCCTACAGCCTTTCAAGGACACAAGCAAGCTCATGGAAGGGGACAAAGAGCCTACCATTCAACACGTCAGCAATATCATCTTCAGGCTCAAGAGAAGACTTGATAAATTATCTTGTTTCTTTCTTTGTATCTAATAAAAATATAATCCAGGGATACTTGATAAATATCTAGTAGTTTAAAACTTCACTTTTTATGAACACTGACAATGAAATATGCTATTTCATCATAAAATGTAAGGCAAAGTAATGATCGTGTTAAAATATTACCAGGTTAGCTAATGATATGTACTAAATGCATTGCTTCTCATATAACCTAATATAAACCTTGCGTGATTACAGATATCGGAAGAGGATTCAGTGGTAGTAGCTGATGAAGTCAATGTCATCCAACTTGGACAAGAAGTTCACCCCACACTGGATTCACAAGAAAGCCATCTTCTGTGACCCGGCAACAAAGAGCATGCATACACATTCCCCAGTCGATAAACAACTGGAACTTGACCAGGTATCAGATGAACTCAGTTATCTACCACTCACCAACCTCAAGGCTCCCACTCCCCACCAGCCACCAACCAAAGGACCTAGCGCGTCTGGAGAGTTTCAAGACTTGCCAGAAGATGAAGTCCCATTGTGAGTTGTAACAATATAAGTCCCTTTCGACCTCATCATGCAGCTACAGCAACATCCCAGATTGGTGCAATGAGCACTGTGCAGAATTTCCAGCTTTAGCAAAAGTAGCCCTGAGCACACTTTGTATCATGCCAACTAGTGCACTCAGTGAGAGAAACTTTAGCATGGCTGGGCACATATCAAATGCACGCTGGACATCTCTTAAGCTATCAAGTGTCAATAACATTTTGTTTTTGAACGGTGCTTGAATGTAATGTAACGATTTGTGTGAATTGTGATTAATTGCTTAAACTGGAGAGCAATAAGTCCTTGAATGGATTGGTATATTGATTGTGAATGTCCATGTGTGATTAAACCATACGTATGTTGATAAAGATTCTACATTTTATTTCATATTTTGTTTGTCAAAATGGCATGATGTACATTGATTCAGCCATGAAAAAAAAAATAGTAAAGCAGCAGTATTAGTTCTTAATAATTCAGTATGAAAATATATATTTTTAAATTTACATATTAAACAATCAACAGATAAGTAAAAATACACAAATAACTAAATCATTATGCCAATACACAGCAAAGACAACTGAACAAAAGTAAAAATGCACCAAAACACAAAGTTTAAGAAAACTTCAGTGTAGTGCAGTGCAGTTTTCCAGCTTGCAGTGAAGTGCAGTTTCAGTGTAAGTTCTACAGCTGCAATGCAGTGGCAGTGCAAAATAATAATATGCATGCAGTGGCAGTGTCAAAGTACTGCACTGCACGGACCTCTGGACACACATATACACACAGGCATATGCCCAACATCATTGAGTGGATAGACATTCTGGCATGGGAAAGGCAACACACACACACACACACACACACACACACACACACATCTGCTGTGATTCACCGCTAATCCTCGATATGAACAGAAGGTGGTGAGATGGATGAGGTAAGCGTGACGTCACAGCACAATCACCTCACAAAACATGGGAATGACACTGTAGCTGACTGGTTGAAGCTGACTGGCTCTCTGTGAGGGACTTATGAGGCAACCACAGGAAAACGACGAACAATAGCCCATAGGCTACATAACGCCAAGTTATCAGATGGCAAGCTCCAGAAGAGATATAGAAAACAAACACTTCATGCTTTGTCACTGACGTTGGGTTTGGTCGGAGTAGCAAAAAAGTAAAAGTGCAAAAGAAGTTGTCAGACTGTAGGGCCACCATTTTGTATCGGGAGTTGATAGATAGTAGGGGTGCAGGTGGTGTAAGCAAACTTAGTGAGGAGTTTCTTGATTTACTGAGCCAAGCACCACAGGTCCGGAGTCGATTAAGTCTTGACTGCTTCTGTTGAGAGACAGACAATAGCTTGAAGCCAGCCAGGTTATCTTGTGCTTGACAGTATTCCGATCAATTCAAAAATAATTCCTTATAGTTACACTGTGCATTCCTACGACTACATCATGCATGAAGCATATTCATTACATTATTCTTTAGGCTTGGAATTAACTTAGGTAGCCCTACATTGCACAGCTTCAAGCTTCTCTGTATCCTTGATCTGATATAATGCCCATAGTTGTGTCCCAAATTCCAAGTGTTGCCTAACTATGCTTATGTATAAAGGGATCCTAATATCTTTTATTTTAAAGTTAAAATATCTTTTGATGAATCGTAAAGGCCTTATTGGCGTTTTTAGTGGAAGAGATGCACTGACTGGAAAATTTGAGATAACTGTATCTAATATTATTATAGCTAGATCCTTAAATTGTAAGAACTATCTAATTCTCTGGCTTTTGCTTTCGTAATTGTACTTTTTCCTCCTACATTCTAGTACTTAGCATTTAGTAACTGTACAGTGACGGGCATTACCATTTTTCTGCCCATTCCAGAATTTTCTTAAGGTAATACTGGAGGTTCATCCTGTTGTCATCAGTTAGCACAGTAATACCCATTCATCATCCAAGAATTTAGCAATGAAGCTATGTAGCTCAACACTGATACTATTGATCTACATTATGAACAATACTGGTCCCAACACTGATCCCTCAGGAGCGCCGCTAATTACAGGGGCCCAATTTCATCCGACTTCGTTTACCATGACACGTTGTTTTCAGGTACTTTAACCAGCTACCTATCCACCGATGAATGCGAGCATCGATTCCTAGTATTGTTATTTCTTACAATAATTTCTACTTTGAAAAAAGGCTTTCTGGATATCCACAACGATAATATCTAGAGACCTGGTACTATCATTTCTAGAAAAAATAACTCCTATCGTACGGCTAAATTAGATTCGTGATGCATGTGTGTGTGTGTTTGTACTGAAGAGGTGCAGAAACTGAGAAGGTGCTAGGATATCTGTTGAAACCGTGCACCTCTATCCCCTCCACGCCATCCAGTTGCCTTCCCAAGCTTGAGGTAATCTGACTTCACATTAACCTCCCCCCAACAGAAAAAAAAAAAAAGTTGAAAACTTTGGACCTCTTGAGTTGGATATCTATGGATTACAACTGGTTCCATAGATTTTCTTCCTCTAACCTTTCTAAACTTCAGCAGCGCCCTCTTTTCCCCTTATTAACTATCTTCCAAACACCAAAGCAATCCTTCCATGATCACATTTAAGAAAACAATTCATGTTGTGTATTTAAATTTAGTGATGCCAGGATTTACTGCAACTGATAAACTGAAGGAAAGGGACAGACGAAGTGAAAACAGTTAATTATTTGGCCAATTATGTTTAACACAGAATGATGATATTGCTGAACTCATGCACTTCAGTCTGGCAGAAACTGGGTAAGAATAAAGATGCATGAAAGCTGCAGGTATGCTGTGCTGGAGGGAGCATGCCGGCAGAGGCTTCAGAGGAATAGTATTCAGTGTGATACAAACCTTATAAAGAGAGTAACCTTGCGCTACTGTGAGGCAGACGCTGTATAGTTCCACAAAAGCATGAGTTCATTTCAGCACAAGTCAAAAGCTAGATGAGATTAAGGTCAGCACGAAATAATTTATGCAGAAATTACACCTGACAGGCTGCTCTAAGGAAGCCAAAGGACACTTTTAATGGCAGCACCCACACTATTATGGGGGAGGGGGTACTACTGTTTAAGCATTTAAATGACATCCTTTTGCCTTACAGGTTGTCCATTTGCAGATAACTTCCTATTATTCCATCCTTCCTCTCTCTCATATTTACAAAAATTCCAGCAAGACGGAGCAAAATATTTAACTCTGCATTTCTCTGTGTCTGTGTATGCCTGTATTTATATGTTACCGTCCGTGTATGAAATTAGGTACTGTATAGAATACCAAGGCATTTATATAATGCCCAAAACTTGTTTGTAGCGTACATAATAGAGGATTCAATATATATATATATATATATATATATATATATATATATATATATATATATATATATATGTATATATATATATTTTTAGGTATTCTATACAAAGTCGACGGCATTTTCGACAAAGTTTAAATCGAGATAAAAGGCGCGTTCTTAACATTCTCGGGCCTGGAGTGAATGTTTCCTATGCTTTATCTATCTATGCAACCATTAGCCAACTCATCTTTTGCCCCACCAGATGCGTGAAGGATCTGGGGCTAAGCCGCTCAATCTTGACATTCAAAGTAACGGTGATCAGCCCCACTCGCCCCTGAATGACGTTTTGTGACCAGTAAACCCCAACCATCCCTCAGCTTCTCACTAAACTACCAATCTTCATTTAGTTGTACTGTTCCCATGTTTTGGCTTGTCACTCGGTGTTGGGTCACCTGAACACTCCAATACATTGAATAACTGAATGATGAGTGCGCCGCCTACCACATGTTTCGAAGCATTTGATGCTGCGTATTTGAAAGATTTTATTTATGTGAGTCTGGTTAAGGAAGGCACACAGAGAAAGATTTTCTTTTTTTTTACCCCAGTACTGTTTAACCCGTCACGTCCCGAAGTTTTTCGCACCTCCGACATCCCCAAGTCCCGAGCTTTTCTGGAAAAAATATTTTTTGGCTCAAACTTCCACTTAGGTTGAGAAACGAAGGAAAATCACCAAGAAAGGGCTTACCGTGGTCTATAAGTGGTCAGGACAGGTGAGGTCCCCCGCGCCAGGTATCGTATTCTATTATGGACGTGCCAGGTGCTCACGTTTTCTATGGTAAGGAATACTGGGAGAAACAACACACAACACCTCTATATTTATTGAATTTGAACTAATAAACAATAACAGTAACAATATAATGGATTTCAGACACATATATATGAAAAATAAGCATTGTACCATCGCGCGAGCATAGTGGGTTAGGTCCGAGTCGTAACATGCTATATGTTAAGTTTCTTGTATCAGTCAACATATTATTTTTTTACTTGTATACTTCTGTTTCAATGACATTTTACCAATTACAACTGTTTGTAAGTGTTTTCAGATGTTTTCATTCATTATGATGACATGCAGCATAAGTATAGCGCACATCAGCTTAGTAAGTTCACTCGCTATGACTCGTATTTCAACATACCCAATTGTTTTATCACTTTCCAATTATTTTCCCCTTTACATAGAACCTTTCCTCCACCACTGTAAATGTTTTCAATTATTTTCATTCATTACGAGGGCATTTAGCGATATGCTAGCGCATATTCACGTAGCAACCACGATCTCAAACACTCGTGTTTCATCTTCTACTTTATTTATTCACTCCAATTATAATTTCCCACTTACATTACACACGTTTACACCCCTATACTGCACTGTACATACTTACTGGCATTATTTATTCAAGTGAGCGTGAGAATATCGCATGAAAATACCCTCGCAATGAATGTTTCGACCAACATAATACTCACACACTTATATACTAATTCTTCACATATATTACACACTTTACCACTTGTTGACTTCTATTTTCACTATTACGTGTCTTATTTATTCAACTGAGCATCAGGATATCGCATCTCTATGCACACGCTATGAATATTTGACTTAGAATATATTTCAGAACTTACAATAATTTGAACTTATATTATACCCGTAAGCATTTCCAATAATAATAATTATATAATTACGGGCCGTATTTATTGCACTGAGAGACAGAATATCGCATCATAAAACCCTCGCTATGTATGTTTCCACTTACAGCATATTTATACACTTACATACAATTTTTGCACTTATGTTATACCCGTATGCACTTTATACTAATATTTGGAGATCAGCATGACTGATAATTTCACTGAGCGTCTGTCTGTCGCATATACTTCATAGTTTCAGCGTCCTGTCGCATTCACACCATATCAGAATTGCATCAACGTGTGATATTCGCTGAAACATGGGTGAATACAGAGACCCACGTCACACTTCACACACTCATAGCGGGTGTCCTTCTTTTGTGTCGTGAGTCTCACCCGGGAATTGCTACACACGTGACACCTGTGTTGGGGCCTAGGTCTGTTTGGCTGGGGAGGGATAGGAGTGGGGAAATGGCGGCCGGATATTCTCAGGGGAGTTTGTGCAATAGGGGCAGTGCGGGTGCGATGTTGGGGCCTTTCTACAGCATACCGTGCAAACATCTCTCTTGTGAGCTCCCTCACAAACCCTTCAAAGGTTTCCTGAACTCCTGTTGTCATTGCATGAAGGTGGTGACAATTCAGAGCAGTGATGTCTAGCAAGTGAAAGAACAGTTTCTTATACCACTTCATTGTGGTCCTGGCACACTCTACCGTCGATATCATGGAGTCTGACTGGTCTACGAGGCGCATGTTTATGTTATAGTCCATGACACACTCAGGTTTCCAAATATGACGCCTGTTCTCACTACGGTAATCAACTGAATCAGTACGGTGCATCAAGGGGCGGTGAACCGTTGACAATAGGCTTACTTCTCTATTGTGGTTCCACACAGTTGCAAGGATGTTGTTGGCTTTGAAGAAGACAACTTCATTCCTTGCAAGTTTCCGCCCTACCTTGGCCATGTGACGCCGGTTCACCTTCACGGTTCCACAGACTCCAGTTTCATGTGTGTGAAGATAACGAGTGAGAAGAGGGCTAGTGTACCAGTTGTCCAGGTAGAGGACGTGACCACGATGAAGGTAGTCTTCTATCATCGTCTTTATCACTGCTCCCGACAGTCCAATACTTCGATCTTCTATTATGTCTGTCTGTGCACCGGTGTACAAGACTATGTCTTGCACGTATCCAGTCCCACAGTCGCACATAACAAAGATCTTGAACCCAAAACGGTGCCTTTTGCTGGGTATATACTGCCTAAATGAAATATTGCCTCTCCACAACACAAGACTCTCGTCTATGACGAGGTCTCTATAAGGATAGAATGAGGAACGAAAGGTTTGCCTCAGGTGATCAAAGACCAACCTAATTCGCTTCATTTTATCAGTGTCGTTCGCATTTGCAGGATCATGAGCATCATAGAAATGGAGGCGACTTAGAATTTGTTGAAACCAATTATGGCTCATCACTTGCCCAAATATTGGGGTAAACATGACAGGGTCCCTAGTCCAGTAAGCAGGAATTCTATTCTTTCATATAATACCCATCAAAAGGACCATGGCAAAAAATAGGAACATTTCTGAAAGGGAGACAGGGTAATCATATATGATAGAATGCCTACTCCTTGTTCCCAATCTTTCACTCTCAAGGCGCTGGGTGCTTGCAAACAGGTTGGTTTGGTATACAATCTGCTCCACAAATGCCTCACTAAAAAACAGGTGGAAAAAATCCAACCTGGTGGAACGGTGAATTCCTGGAGCAATGCAGCCAGAGCGCCCCTGCTCAGTGAAGGGGTGAATGAGGGGAGAAAAATCACTCCCATCCTCCCAGTTCCATCCCACATATCCCTCGTCCCCATCATCCCCATCACCGCCTTCGTCTGGGTGGGGAGGAGATCCTGGTGGGGGAGGTGGGGGAGAAGGAGTGCGGAGGGCTTCCCCACTGTCACTCCTCTTCCCTCTGCCTTTACCCTTTCCCTTTCCCTTACCCTTACGGCCTTGAGGACCATTAGGGGGCTGTGGGGATGAAGTAGTGGAATATTGGGGAGCAGAAGACATGCTGGGGAGTGGTTCCTCCCCACCTTCCCCCTCCATGACAACACCACGTGCTTTCTCACGCACCCTAGCTCGACCACATGTTAGGGGATATTGGGGAGCATAAGACGTGCTTGGGAGTGGTTCCTCCCCACCTTCCCCCTCCCTCACAACCCCACGTGATACTGAATGCACCCGCACTCGCCCACGTGATACACTATGCCACCTCACACTACCTAGGGAGAGCAATGACTCACTCACGTCACTCTCACTTTCCCTAATCCTCCCTGTACTTTCCCTTTCACTCCCCACTCCCTCCACGGCACTTCCTAACTCCCCAAACAAAATGCTAGGCCCATACCTGCTTGTCTGACATGGTGTGCACTCTGGGCCATGATGAGTGATTACCTCACATCCATACCACGTGGCAGCACATCCCACGACTCCATCCTCATCCTCGTCCTCGTCCTCGTCATCGAAATCTGGTTCCAAATCACGTTGGGGATAGGCATAGGATGTTGCATTTGGCTTCT
The DNA here is from genome assembly GCF_032717465.1 of Coenobita brevimanus. Taxonomy (NCBI): domain Eukaryota; kingdom Metazoa; phylum Arthropoda; class Malacostraca; order Decapoda; family Coenobitidae; genus Coenobita; species Coenobita brevimanus. Next base: position 25,896,738 of record NC_137065.1, on the reverse strand, counting down.
TGGCCTGCTGCCCCTCTCTAGCAGCACGGTAAGTCACATACTGCCGCTTCCTGGGAGACGGAACTTCCTTGTCACTGCTGGTGGTTTCTTCCTCCCGTGGCTGCACATAATCTTTATCCAGAACCTCGTCATCCAGTGGGGAATCACTGTCGCCTGTAAAGGCGTCCAGGGTGGCTTGAATTTCGCCCTCTGAGAGACCTCTCTTAGCCATGTCTGAGCAGGACCGTCGCTACCAGGTGAGTGGATGAGTGGCGGGTTAGCGCGGGTCGTGCGGGGTCGCCGAGTGTCCCCGCCTGGTGGCAGGTAGGGGAAGGTCATGCAAGGATACGTACTGCAAATCAAGCGCGAAATTTGAAAATTGTCAAAATTATGCACTTTGCAAATGCACGACGTACCAGTACGTCGCCAGGACTGGCAAATGCAAATTGTTGCAACGTACCCATATGTCGACAGGACGGGGCGGGTTAAGGCTGTCGAACAGTTCAACACTTTCCTTGCTCTCAAGATGGACACAGTTGTAGGTAGCGAGTCTGTAAATATAATGAAGCAACGAGTTTGTAATGAAAATGAAGAAAAATGAAGTAAAACAATAAAGAATACCCACACATCACAAGTTCTCGTCTCTCATGTGTGCCTCAAAACCACAGGTGGACAGAACAAACTGTTTTATCCACCTCATTGGTGGTAAGAAGAATATAGCATGGAGGGGGAAGGACCAGAATTTTGTGTTCACTGCACTGTAACATGAATGTGTTACGATCCGTCATCAAAATGCCAAAGATAAACAGTGGGCAAATAAAATGAAAGTCTAATGAGTTCCCACCAGTTGAATGCATTGCCACAATTAGAATTTGTATTCCCGAGGTTGATAAAGGCCAAGGAAATGTTCGCTGCGTTTTCTTTCCTTATGGATATCAATCATGGTTTCTAGCAGTTGGGTACAACAGAGGGGATGCTAAGGCACATGTATATTAGATCACAGCTTACTATATGTAGGAAGACACTGTTAGAAATGCACTGAGATATACCTGCAAATAAACATGAGTCACTCAGATCACTTACAATAAGTAAGACAACGAGACCTGTGTAAGTGTTGTTGAAATTTTCCTGCAACACCAAATGCCAAAATATGATTTTTTTTTTTTGCAAGAGAAATGCAATTTACAATGTCTTTCAAGCTCAGCTTATAACAGCGAGAAAAAGATTTTTTAAAATATTTTATACCACAACAATAGTTGTTTCTTAAATAAATTTGTCAGTTTCATTGTCAATGAATAAGCCCACTAAAGATGCCCAGCATATAATTATAAATAATTTTACTAAAGCTGATCATTGAAAAATGCAACAAATTTAGTTGCCCACAATGTAGGCTACTTTCCCTAACTACATCTAGGCGTTATACAGAAGGCCTAGACATTGCTCAAAATTTATTAGAAACTTCATAAATTCAGTTTAAATGGAGTTTAAATTATACTTTGCAAAATTCAAATCAACAGTGCCGCATATTGTAAAATATGCCTAGGCATTCAATAAACTGCCTGACTAGCACATTGTCAGTAACATTTATAACATGCCTAGGCATTCAATAGACTGCCTGACTAACACATTGTCAGTAACGTTAATATTGATTTGACTTACCTTTTTGTGTCATAATTACAGTGACTCCAGCAGGACGCGGCTATGCAGCTAACTCCTATCCCCAAACACACACACACACACACACACACACATATATATATATATATATATATATATATATATATATTTATATTCATGGATTTGGAGAAAGCATATGACAGGGTGGATAGACAAGGATTGTGGAAAGTATTAAGAATATATGGAGTAGATGGGAAGTTGTTGAATGCTTTGAAGAGTATGTATGATGGTGCTAAGGCTGCAGTGTGTGTGGATAGTGAACTGATTGAATTTTTCACTTTGAAGGTTGGATTAAAACAGGGATGTGTCATGTCTCCATGGTTATTCAATCTGTACATGGATGGAGTAATAAATGATATACAAAGTAGGGCAGTGGATGTTGGAGTGGGCCTAGTGAGAGAGGGTAGTGTTTGGAAACTCCCTGTACTGTTGTTTGCAGATGATACTGTGTTGTTAAGTGAAGACGAAGGGGAGCTGCATGGCTTGGTGGATGAGTTTGGGAGAGTGTGCAAGAAACGGAATCTAAAGGTGAATGTAGGGAAGAGTAAAGTAATGGTCTTTGAGAGAGGTGAAGTCAGTGAATGTACACCCTATAAAAAAAGAATCGGGACCCCACGAGCTGATGCGTCTCGCAATGACCACTGATACGAAAGCATAACTTATTTCATGACGCACAGTCTCCATACTGAGACATTATAAAACAGTTTAAATCGCACAAGGTTGTTACCGCAGATAAGTGGCAGCTCAGTAGACCAGGGATACCAACCACGCACCAGAACTCAGTTGGGAATTCAAATTCCTTCGTGCAGTGTGGCATATTGTATCGTGCAATAAGGGTCCCTATTATTTTTTTATAAGGTGTACAGTGAGGTTGGATGGTGAGGAAGTGGAAAATATGAGTACTTTTAAGCACTTGGGGAGTGCGATGAGTGAGGATGGAAGTTTGGAGGTGAAGATTGCTGGTTCCTTGAAAGCAGTGATAAGAAATAGGGAAGTGAGCATGGAAGTGAAAAAGTTACTACATGACATTATTGTGATACCAGCTCTAACGCATGGAAGTGAAGCTTGTACGTTGTTGGAAGGACACAAATCAAGAGTGAGAGCAGTGGATATGATTTATTTAAGCGGAGCCTGTGGAGTCACATGGAGAGACAGGCTGACAAATGAGGATATAAAGGACCGTTGTGGTGTGGATGTGGATATGATAGGAAGCGTTAGGAGAAATACACTGAGGTGGTTTGGTCATGTGGAGAGGATGGAAGGTGAGAGACTGACGAGGAGAGTATATGTGAGTGAGGTGGAGTGGAGGAGGAGGGGGAGGCCGAGGATGAGATAGTGGGATGGAGTGAAGAGGTATATGAGAGACGGGGATGTGAGTTGGGAGCAGGGCAGTGAAATGGAGAGAGACAGGGTGACGTGGAGCCGATTTGTTTGTGGCCATCCCGTGCGAGATTGAGGCATCTGGCAATAGATAGATAGATAGATAGATATTGATAGATAGATAGATAAAAATAAATTGTTAGATAGACCGATAAATAGATATACAGTAGATAGACACAGACAGACAGACAGATAGATAGATAGATGGATATATAAATAGATAGATACATAGATACACTATAGTGATCTTCGATTATTGCGGAATACCTTATCGTGGTTATCTTACCGCTGCAAGATAAGAACCTCCGCTCCTGCCGTTATTACGCATTTTTCTGCAAAAAAATGTATATCACTCACTTGAGCTGGTTTCTGGCCAACAGTGATAGTGCAGTACAGGTGTGCCGGTTAACTGACAAATTGGAAACCATCGATTCGCTCTTTCGACGTTGCAGAATAAAGAACATATCCTGGAAAACCGAAAACCGTCGTGTTGTGCTTTTTTTTTTTTCCGTTCTTCCAATGATCCGACCTTAGACAGTTTTATATGTATGCACTTCAGTTCATTTACTTTTCAACACTGCAAAAGGAAACAATATTTCTTTTATAAACGGGATCAGCATGCAAGGATTCACTTTCCATCATCATCATCATTACTCTTAATCTTCTAAAAATAATCCGGGGGGCCAACTTTTAAGCAGAAATTTCATTCCACTTGCGCCTCCATCACTGACTTGAGAGAGAGAGAGAGAGAGAGAGAGAGAGAGAGATGAAAACTACGGTAACATATGTGTACTTCCACTTTTACTGAATTTTGTCTTACTGTATTCTTTGATAACTTTTGTATGTAACTCGAAAATGAGAGGAGAGAGAGAGAGAGAGAGAGAGAGAGAGAGAGAGAGAGCAAAACCATTCGTCTGCCAGTCCAATAGAGGCCAAAGCGCCCGCTTGAGTGTTGGTGAAGGACGCAATTTTCTTGGTAATCTCCTCCCTGAATATTCTCATATTGTTTTTCTCTATATTCTTTGCCGGTGACTCAGAAATGAATAATAGTGAGAAATGGAAGTAACAGCAGGAGGAAAGAAAAGAAATATGAAAGAAGATAGAGAAAGAGAGGGAGAGAGTACGCAAAAGTACGTATCCCGTCTGACAGCCGTACCGAGGCTAAAATTGCCTGTGTGGGCTTTCTATAAACATGTAAACACTGTCTCTCCAAACGATAGAGGCCGTACAGCGCAAATTTTTAATGTGCTTCCATTTTCAATGGATTTTCTTTTACTATTATGCTTCCTCCCACCAATGGTGGAGGAGGCATTAAGGGTGCGTGAGTGTGTCCGTGCGTGCGTGGGTCCGTGCTTCCGTAACACTTTTCTGGGAGCGACAATTCCTGAACTCAATGACGGTTTTCAAACAAAATTAAAAAAAATGTCGGTGATGAAGAATGAGGAGATGATGAACTGATTAGGTCAGCTGGGTCAAGGGGGTAAAAGTCCAGGTCACAATAATGGGGTTAACACACTTCATCCTTGTGGGCGAGATATCCTGAACTCGGCGGATTTCATCCAAATTTTGTTAGTGATACGGTATGAAGGGACGATGAACTGAATAGGTCATGAAGGTCAAGGGGTCAAAGGTTAAGGTCATTTGGTTGTGGACGCAATATCTCCTAAACCCCTCGACGGTTTTCTAGAACGGACGATGACCTGAGTAGGTCAGGAAGGTCAAAGAGTCAAAGGTCAAGGCTATATGGAGGTGACTTAGTTTAGTCTTATTTCAACCCACAGTGAGCCCTGTCATGGAGGCTGTACGCCAAGTCCGTGCGCAAGGCTTGGCCGAGGCAGACCTAACGACGCTTTGCATTGACAGCACGGGGCCCTAATCCTTGGCGTTTTATTTGATTTTATTACCTTTGGATGTGGTCCGAAAATGAGTAAGTCAGAAAGAGGCGTAGAAGTAACAGAGAGAGAGAGAGAGAGAGAGAGAGAGAGAGAGAGAGAGAGAGAGAGAGAGAGAAACCATTCTTCTGACAGTCGGAAAAATAGCACGTGCTTGAACGTTGTACACATATCAGCAAGTGGGTGAGGGACGCGTTTTTCCTGTGTATTCCCTCATTTACTGAATTTTCTATTATTATTTTATTATATAACTTTTGATGTGACCCGGAAATAAATGAGGGACAGAAGTAACAGGGGAGAGAGAGAAAGAGAGAGAGAGAGAGAGAGAGAGAGAGATACAGAAGCCAAAATCGCCTGAATCGCCCTTGTGTAAGCATTGTCTGGGAAATCATAAGGCGACAAGGATTGCAAATTTTTGTGTACTTCATCAGTTATTGAATATTCTTTTATAGTTTTCTCTTATAACATTTAGATGTGACCTGAAAATGAATAAGAGAGAATAAAGTAATCGGAGGAGGAAAAGGACCTGGAAAGAGAGAAGGGGAAGAGGAAAAGTGGAAGAAAAACAGAGATGGGGAGAGAGGAGAGACGGATAAATTAATGATCTGTCAATCTGAGGATTTATGATGAAAAAAACATATCCCTGTACACAAAAGACTGGCTGTGTACTAGTTTATACAGTACCTTGAGTTAAGCAAATGGCTACCTAAACAGGTTACTGTAGGATCACACAAGCATGATAATTTTAGAATAAATAAATAAATCTTTCGGGCACTCATTGTACTTGGCATATACATTAATAGTTCTATTTCTGTGTTCTTTGTTGGCAAATACTTCACATATTTTTTAGTTTGGAGTGGGGGCTAGAATACACCGTCAGAATTTCTTAAGAAACTAATGCAAACAGTTGGTTCAAAAACTTACAGAATCGAAATCGGATGACTGCCATACATATTCGTACCCATCAGATGTCGGCGTACGCCAGTATCTGAGGATTCTGATGGGTTTAACCCCTCTTTTTCTGGCAGAAGTTGTCGCGAGCGCTCCCCCCAGTCGGGCATTCCCGACAAAACTCGGCAAAATCGTCTATTTTTAAATCTTCAGATATCAGTTAATACTCAACTAGATATAACAAACAAGGTCTCATATTACTTAACAATCCTTCTACTTCAAGATACTTGCATCAGATGGTCAGTGAAGTGCATCAGATGGTCAGTGAAGTGGGAAGAGTGAGTGGGGAATGAGGGCATTTTTTATTTTTTCAATGCGAGGAAGAAGGACCCAAAGGCTAGGAGCCCGCAAATTACAGTTCCTTCAAAGAAGAGAACAAAAACAATACAAAAGAGAGCCAAATTCAAGATCCGTTCATTCTGAGATGCCTGGACACACTGCATTTGAAAGACTGGAGATCATAGGAAGTAGGAAATACAGACAGAGGGAGACAGTTCCAGAATTGACCTGTTGCATAAATGAAGGACTGGGAGTAACGGTTAACTCTTGTATTAGAGAGTTGGACAGAAAAGGGATGAGAGTTTGTTGCTAGACGGGTGCTATGCACCCGTCGTAGAGGTGGAGGGATGCAAGCAGACAGTCTAGAGAAGCAGTGACCATGGAAGTAGCAATAGAAAAGAGATAAAGAAGCAATAGTGTGGCAAAGAGACAGAGGTTGAAGAGAGCCAGTAAGAGGAGGAGAGTTAATAAGATGAAAAGCCATTGACTCCACCCTATTGAGAAAAGCTATAAGTGGGGAGCCTCCCCACACATGAGAGTTGTACTCCACACAAGGGCGAATAAATCCCGTTTATAAAGTCAACAACTGTGCAGGGGTAAAAAGGTATGGAGTTGGCTTAGCACACCTAATCTCTCGGAAATAGATTTTACCAGAGATGTAATATGATCTTTCGAAGATAAATCCCGAGTGAATGAAACCCCATGCATGTTCATGGATGATGTTGGACTGACCTCGTATTATTAAACTTTAGTGGGTACTCCTTCTGGACGATCTTGTCGGGTGAGTAAGTGTAAAAACTGAGTCTTTGATGCATTAAAAACAACAAGATTATTCTTACCCCAGTCAGAGATATGAGCCAAGACAGACATTAGGAGTGCCATAGCCTCATCTCTTGTTTGTTAAAGTAACTGCTGGGATGGACATAGCAGGAACTGAATAGAAAGGTGAAGGGTGGATTCATCAGCGTACGAGTGGATAGTGTTAGATGTACAGCTGAGATCATTGATGAATAAAAGGAAGAGAGTTGGTGATGGCATAGAGCCCTGAGGAACACCACTGTTAATAGATCTAGGAGAAGAACGATGGCCGTCTACAACAGCGGCTATAGAACGACCAGAAAGGAAGCTGTAGATGTAGGCACAAATAAAAGAATAGTAACTGGAAGAGGGCAGTTTGGAAAGTAAAGATTTATGAAAAGACTTAATCAAAAGCCTTTGAGATGTCAAGTGCAATGGCAAAGTTTTCACCGAAGTCCCGAAAGGAGGATGACCAGGAGTCCGAAAGGAAGCTGAGAAGATCGCCAGTGGAACATCCCTGACGGAAGCCATTCTGACGATCAGAAAGAAGGTTGTGATAGGAAAGAGGCTTTAAAATTTTTCTGTTATGAACTGACTCGAAATCTTTTGAGACACAGGATGTTAAAGCATTTGGACAATAGTTAGAGGGTTGGGAATGGTCACCCTTCTTTGAGACTGGCTGAATGAGAGCAACTTTCTTGCAAGAAGGAAAAGTACAAGTTGAAAGACAAAGGCAAAAGAGTTTACCTATGCAGGGTGTAAGCACAGAGGCACAGTTATTGAGGACAACAGGAGGGACTCCATCAGGCACATATGCCTTGTTAGTACTGAGGCCAGTGATGGCAGAAAATACATCAGCTGAAGAAATTTAAATTGAAGAAGTGATGGAGGAACTGCACCGGAATCGTTTAATGTGGAATTTTAGGAGAAAGTCTGAGTGAAGATAACTGCTTTATCAGTAGAAGAAATAGCTACAGAGTCATCAGAATAGAAAAGAGTATGGAAGGATGATGGGGTAAAGTTGTTAGAAAGGATTTTGGCAAGGTGCCAGAAGGAGCGGGGAGAATTCGAGTTGAAGAGTTGAGAGCATTTAGTAGAGATGAAAATATTTTTAGCAGTGCAAAGAACAGACTTAGCACGATTCTGGGCAGAAACATCAAAAAGATGTGATTCAGAGGTGGGTTGGCTCTGGCACCTTATATAGGCCCTCTCCTTCTTGCGGAGAGCATTAGAACAAGCGTGATTAAACCAAGGCTTCCTTGCATTAGTCAAAGGATATGAAAAAGGAATGTATGCTTCCATGTCTGAGAGAATAACCTCCGTAATGTGCAAGGCACATTCAGATGGCTCCTGACCATGGAAGCAATATTCATTCCATGGAAAATCAAAGAAGTATGGTCTGAGGGCCTCCCAATCTGCAGCTCCAAAGTGCCTCAGTTGGCGTTTCTTTGGAGGGACCACAGGCAGTACGAGAGCGATAGGACTGGTTAAGGTAATAAGGCTGTGATCGGAGGAGCCGAACAGAGAGAAAAGATTTACAGTGTAAACAGGAGGATTAGTTGTAAGGAAGAGGTCAGATATGTTAGAGCTCTCTCCAAGGCAGTCAGGGATATGGATAGGGTGCTGTACAAGCTGTTCTGGGTCATTGAGGATAGCAAAGATGTATGCTTGTTCACTACGTGGATCAGTGAAAGGAGACGAGAGCCAAAGGTGGTGGAGAACATTGAAATCTCCTAGAATGGAGATTTCAGAGAAACGAGAAATGGATAGAATGCATTCCATCGTAGAAGTAAGCTAGTCAAAGAATTTTTCATAGTCAGTAGAATTAGGAGATAAGTAAACAGTGAAGATATATTTAGTCAAAGAATGACAGGAAAGCCGAAGCCAAAGAGTAGAGAATTCAGAAGAATCAAATTCAGGAACATGAGAACAAGATAATTCGTTGCATACATATACACCTTTGGCTTTGAAGTGAATATAGAGAAAGCAGGAGGATACATTAAACGTCTGCTGTCAGTTGCCTCAGACAGCTGAGTTTCAGTTAAAAATAGAAGGCGAGGTTTAGAAGAGGAGAGGTGATGTTCAACAGAGGGGAAGTTAGAGGAAAGGTCGTGAATGTTGCAAAAATGAAGAAGTGAGTCAGACAGTGGTTCCAGGCAGCTCATAGAGGCGTCACTGGGAGAGGGGCGGATGGTGGGGGCATTTATGGTCCCCCACCTGGGGACTCCGAGGCAAGGTTTAAGTGCTCCATTTTCTTTTTTTAGTTTTGATAAGGAAGTGTAGTGTGTGCTGTGCATGTACTTTGGTGTTAACAGAGAAACTTGTATTAGAGAGCATCCTGGCCTACTCTCTGTGTTACTGAAACACTGAAAAAGTTCAGGAAAGGGGGGTGGTCAGGAATTAGTCCCGAGGGCTGATGAAACAGAAACTCCAGCTCTCCCGGTCATCAGCTTTCCACCCACCTTGGAAGTACTGCCCTGTTCGACTGGTGCTACATCCACTCCAGTGTCCGTATGTGTGGCGGAGGTTCGGTAACACAACAATGGCCTACACAAGCCCTTCACAATGATAACACTTCGATAACACTTCCAGGAGGCCAAAATCCATTACAAACACTGTTTACATGAATATTATCCCATGATCGGTCATACTGGGTGCAGGTAAGTCGGTCACCATAGCAAGGACCTTGAACTCAGGCTGCTCACCTCCACCTCCACCACCATCCCGCCTTACAGACACATAGACAGACTCTCTCTCTCTCTCTCTCTCTCTCTCTCTCTCTCTCTCTCACACACACACACACACACACACACACACACACACACACACACACACACACACACAGACGGAAATGAATGTTTTGTTAGGATTGTTACTTGATTCTGGCACCGCTGAGCTAGTAGAAGTCTGGGTTTTCTTGAGTCAGTTCTTAACAGAAAAAATTTAAAGCATCTTTCCTATCACAGCCTTCTTTCTGAGCATCAGTATGGGTTCCGTCTGGGGTGCTCCACTGGTGGTCTTCTCACCTACCTTTCAGACTCCTGGTCATTCTTCTTTCGGGACTTTGGAGAAAGTTTTGCCATTGCATTTGACATCTCAAAGCTTTCAATCGATTCTGGCATAAATCTTTAATTTCCAAACTACCCTCTTATGGTTTCTATTCTTCTATCTGTGCCTTCATTTATAGCTTCCTTTCTGGTCAGTCTATAGCCGCTGTGGTAGACGACCATCATTCTTCTCGTAGATCTATCAACAGTGGTTGTCCTCAGGGTTCTGTCCTATCACCAACTCTTTTCCTTTTATTCATCAATGACCTTCTAAGCTGTACATCTAACCCTATCCACTTGTATGCTGATGATTCCACCCTTCACCTTTCCATTCGGTTTCCACAACGTCCATCTCAGCAGTTACTTCAACAAACAAGGGATGAGGGTATGGCACACCTAATGTCTGACTTGGTGCGTATCTCTGACTGGGGTAAAAATACTCTTGTTGTTTTTAATGCATAAAAAACTTAGTTTCTACACCTATGAACCCAACACAATCTTCCACAGTGTTCCCAGTAATGTTTAATAATATCCAGCTCAATCATGCATCATCCTTGAACATGCTTGGGGTTTCATTCACTCAGGACTTATCTTGGAAAGTTCATGTTGCATCTCTTGTAATATCTGCTTCCAAGAGATTAGGTGTGCTAAACCGACTTCGTACTTTCTTTACCCCTGTACAGTTGTTGACTTTATATAGGGTTTTATTTGCCCCTGTTTAGAGTACAGCTCTCATGTGTGGGGAGGCTCTGCACATACAGCGCTTGTCAATAGGGTGGAGTCAAAGGCTTTTCGTCTTATCAACTCTCCTCCTCTTACTGGCTCCCTTCAACCTCTGTCTCTTTGCCGCACTGTTACATCTTTATCTCTTTTCTATCGTTACTTCCATGGTCACTGCTCCTCTGAACAGTCTGCTTGCATCCCTCCACCTATACGATGGGTGCATAGCACCCGTCTAGCAACAAACTCTCATCCCTTTTTTGTCCAACTCTCTAATGCAAGAGTTAACCGTTATTCCTAGTCATTCATTTATGCAACAGGTCAACTCTGGAACTGTCTCCCTTTGTTTGTATTTCCTACTTCCTATGATCTCCAGTCTTTCAAACGCAGTGTGTACAGGCATCTCATATGAACTAATCTTGAATTTGGCTCTCTTTTGTATTGTTTTTGTTTTTTCTTGAAAGGACCTGTTTGTAGGTTCCTTCTTTCTTGCATATAAAAACTACTAGAAAAAAACTACTAATAGTAAAACTACCACTACTATAACTACTTCTAATACTACAACTACCACTACCGCAAATACTACTATTACAACTACCACAACTACTACTATTATTACCACACCTACAACACGTGCTACCAGTGCTACAACCACTACAAGTACTACTACAAAAAACTAAAAAATATATATATATTGTGAACAAAGTACCAGTAGCTATTTTCGTACTGCCCCATAACTGGAAATACCACTATGACTTTGTCTTTCCTTTGAGTTATATTTTTTCATCATAAGAAATATGTATAAATAAAGAAGGCAGCGAGTTTATCATGAAACAGACTTTCTGTTTCCATTATTCACATAAATAAACGCAGAGCAGTAAAATCATTTTTTCTAATTACACAAAAAATAACATACCACTATGTACAAAACTAACTTATGCATAATACCCAGACTCCTACCACTCGGTCTTTGAGTGAAAAAAAAAAAAAAAAAAAAAAACAGCACACAGTGCCACCTCACATTTGGCACACCACCATGTCATCATACGGTGTTGCAGTGGTCGGTACGACGAATTGCTGCAAACATAGCAATGCCGGAAGGCTTCTTTGACTGCAGATGTGCAAGGTAGTATTTCCGTGACATGTCTGCTGAGGTAGTCCCTGCACTGCACCCAATCAGGCAGTTGCTGCACACTGTGCCTCCGTTCCAGAGAAGGTATTACTTGGCCATGTGTCTCAAGAAGGGAATAAATTATATCATTCTTAAACTGTCTCAGGGATGTGCTGGTCTGTGTAACTGTCTTGTACAGAATGAAGGCATTCAGAACACAGATGTCCAGTACATGGAAGAATGCCCTCTTATACAGTTTACAACACCTCCTCAGACAGTCGATGGTGCCGATCTGCATGTCTGATTTTTCGACGAATCGCATGTTCACGTTATAGTCGATAACAGCATCTAGCTTGAAGACTGGCTGCCTCGTTCTCCTATCGACCTTGCCTGTGTCAGTCAACCTACCTTCATGGACCGTGGAGAGGATATTCATCTTTCTCTTATCATGCCAGTGAATTGCAAGGTCCTGCACATCCCTTTCACGTTGCCTTTGGGAAAGGTTGGCCAATGCTTCCTCTTTGCAAGGACAGTGCCACATGATCCAATTTTTTGTTCTTGCAGGTACTTTGCAAGACTTGGTGCCATGTAATAATTATCAGTGTAAAGGACTGTTCCACAGGTATGTTCCTTCTATGTGTTCTGTGGCAGGAAGTAGTGGTGTGGGGATGGTTAGGGCAGCAGAAAGTGAAAGTGTTCGGGCGGGAGAGCGCAGACAGATTCGTGAAAGCGAGAGTGGTGTGGGGGAGGCAACACTCTCTCTCTCTCTCTCTCTCTCTCTCTCTCTCTATATATATTAGGATAAGGCTTACTGTAAATCGTGTACTACTGTGAAAGCAAATGTCTGACATGGAAAAGGCCAGAATGTAATGTGAGAAGTACTATAAAGGGGGAGAAAAAAAATTCAGAGGTGAAAAAATAATGACATGACATGATTTACCTATGTAAATTAGCGCTACTTCTATGCTAATTCTTTTCATAAAGCATGTACTTCTGTAAAAGCAATTGTCTAACATGTAAATGGGTTATATGTTGTGTTATAAGTAATCAAAAAGGTGAAAAAATAGAATCTGAGTTGAAAAAAGCATGAAAGACCAAGTTGTCACTTGGTAAATAAGCGCTATTCTTATGCTAATTCTTTTCGTAAAGCAAGTACATCTATAAGACTAATTGTATAACATGTAAGTGGGATATATATTATAAGTAATCTAAAATGTGAAAAAATAGAATCTGAGCTGAAAAAAGCATGAAATAAAATGATCTCACTTGGTAAATAAGCTCTACTTTTATGCTAATTTTTGTCATAATGCCTCAAAATATGTACAAACAATTATGTAAAGTTGAAAATGGTATGATGTTATTGTGGAAATAATATGGAACATGAAAAAATACAATAGCTGATGAAATAACGATGTTTGTTATCCATCGGTGACATAATCGACCGATTTTGCTAGGGTCGCACAATGGTATATACCTTATTTCTCATTTTTTTCTATATAAAACCCAATATACTTCTGGTATACATATTTCCAACATATGAATACATGATAATAAACGTATACTGCATCAGTTCAGAGTACCCGTGCCACCATAGAAAACGTACGGCGAAAAGACAACTCATAGAGCATGGCAGTACCTGTCAAACTAACGTGCTCCAGGTAAGCCATTTCTGGACCCAAGGGACACCTTTCTTTGTGATTTTCCTTGGTTTCTGACCAAAAGCGATTGTTTGAGCAAAAAAAAAAAAAAAAAGGTCCAAAAAAGCCGGGACTGGGGCGGACCAAAGCTCAGAAAACATCGAGATTGGGCGGGTTAAGGAGCCAGTGTTTATTTTTGCCTCAGCTGATCTTGTGTACTGCACACCTAAAGGCTGGCCATTGGAAGAACAACCCACTGGGCAACGTCCTTCCTGTACTGTACTACTGCTGTTGGAGCCTGTGGCAGTGTGGGGACTGGGACGTAACACTGGTGTCAGGAGTGTCGGATTATTATTTAGGGCTGCAGTGAGTCTAACCTTCGACATGGAAGAGGAAGGTGTGAAGACAAGGTCTCGAGCTAGGCAGGAAGAGGCATCGCTGGATGGAATTATGAAACTATTACAAGCACTTCAAGCACATATAAAGGCACGGAGCGAACAACTAGAGGCACAAAATAAAGAGCTCAGAAACGAATTTAAAGAACTGTTACAAGAACAATTACAGTCAGAGAAGAAAGAACTCAAAGAACAATTACAAGCACAAAGTGAAGAACAGGAAAAGCTCAGAAACGAAATCAAAGGACAACTACAAGCACAGAACGAAAAACATAAAAAGCTCAAAGAACAATTACAGGCACAGAAGAAAGAAATCAAAGAACAATTGCAAGCACAGAAGGAAGAACAGAAAGAACGATATGAACAGCTTCAGGAGGCATTACCGGAGCAACAGAGGGAATTAAACCGAGGATGCAAGGACAGCCAGATGCATTCATGGTGGAAATCAAGGAAGAGCAGCAACAGCTTAAGGAGGACGTAGATGCCAAGATAAAGCAGCAGAAGTGTGAGGTGAGTAATAATGTGACAGAGTGTAAAAATCATGCAGACGAACAGTTGAAGACAGTTAGTGAGGAAATAGTGAGGGAGTGCATACAGCTTGTAGATAACCAGTTGAAGCATGTAGTCGACCATGTGAAAATAATTAGTGAGAAACTGGAGGCTGTAGAGAAATATTGCACTGCTGAGCCTCAGGTTAGTGTACAGAGAGCATATGAAAGGAGCGGAGAGTTTACGATGAACCTTGGCGTATCCCAGGCATCTGAAGATGGCATTGCAGGATTAAATAATCAGAATGTTGGAGGTTCAAGTCCTGGGGCTGGATTCACCAAACACTTAAAGCGCCGGATCTCCTAATGTTCCTAAAGATACGGTGCTGAGGCAGAATGTCATTCACTAAGCATGGGTGCAACCATCTTGCCATAAGATCTGGCGCCACAAGTTAAGCGCCTGGGGGACATACCGTAACCTACATCACAACCCGGAATCCTAAAGTCTGTTCACTTTCCCTCAGGGCGCAGGGAGGCATGGCTTGTGTGTGACGTAATTTGACTTAAGTAACAGAAAATGTATAAAAGGGCAGACTCAAATTAAACATTTATAATAAGGGAAAACGAAGAAGGGGAAGAAGTGCAGACTCGATTAACCATATAACATACCAGTAGGTATCCTCACACCCTTATGCCTTCCCTCACACATTTCAGTCCCCTCACTTCGGACTGAAAATGTGTCATGATCTGGAGAGTGTAGCATACATCCACTCACCACCACGGTCAGTCGTCAACTGAACTTGCGTTTCGTGCAAGCTGGCATCACTCCGATGCTCTGCCCCCTGCGCTAGCTTGGACCCGTTTTAGATGGAAGTGATCCGACTTGGTATTAGTAGACTTAGCCGGAATTGATATGTTTATCGAGTATGCAACCTCTTGGACTATCGATTGCCTTTGGTCCTCTTCACTTCTAATCAACGTCTTAAAAGAAGAAATTGAACAGACAGAAAACTAAAAGCTGCGCCACATTCGCTTTAGTGCAGCTAAGAACTCTGGCAATACTTATTTCGTTTCAAGGTAATATGAATGTGTCAAAAATAAACATGCCACAGGGAAAGTCTGGGGCCGCTCGAGCGGTCAGCAGCGCGATGGAGCTTGTGGCTGTGTATTTAGCTCGCCGACATTTACGTTGAGAGAGAAGGTTCAGAGACCCATAGACCCTCTCCATGTGCTTGATGACCATTTGGTATGATATTATGGGTTTCCACGATATGAAATCTGACTTCTGCCAGTTCATGGGTTGATAATGGATGTGCTAAACAATGACAGTTTGATATACTAAGGTGGTTAAACTTATATGAAGACAATAATTTTACTTCAGACATGGCACTTGAATTAAGGTGTTTCATAAACCTAGTAAGTATTAGCTAAATAAAGCCTGTGCGACACAAACAATTTCATGCATCAACATACTAGATAAGGTAACAAGGAAAACAAAAGGAATGACTTCTTTAACAATATGAATGCTCAACATAAGACCAAAGCAAAATTATTACTGATTTATGGAATCAACTTACACCTTTGGCATATAGGAAATTTTTCTAAGGTAGCTGCTTACAATACCAAACGATTCTTAGTCATCAATGCCAAAAACACAACCCCACCTCCCTCCCCCCAAAAAAAAGGAAATGACGACCTGGTTTTAGACTTGTATGATCAAGCTAACCAAACTCTAGCAGTAAAGCCTCATGAATGGGTTAGGTTTGTTTGATATGATAAGTTAGAACAAACAGCTTACTTCCTCACAGGCACTATGTAACTAACAACAGAAATTTGCATTTTTTTAAATATCTCTCATTGTCTTGGCTGCCTTCCCCTTAACTTTGATCTAAAATCACGAATTTTCCTCCTAACTTCACTGCTCTCCCTTTTCACTCTGCTAACACCATTCACCCTATGGGTAATGCTTTCTCAAGCTAGCACCTTTGCATTCTTTGTATGTTTGCGTCTAGTGAGGAAAAAATAATGGTTTTTGTTTCGGAGACTTCATTAATCAAAACTAAGAGGGGAAATATTTCCTTTATTCCCGTTTGCTATTTTTTTTTTTTTTTTTTTTTATGGGGGGGGTTTCATTTAATAGTTCTTTAGTTCATTTGAGTGTTTTGAGGCCTCATTTGTTGTGCAAATGAATAATAACCATTATATGACAATGACAATCTGATCGGAAATATTAGTAATGGTGGAAGGGACCGGCCTACTGTAAGTGTTTAACTAAACCTTACCTAACCTAGGTTATCTGTACCTAAAAATTTAATCTACCCTACCTTAACCTAACCCAGCCCAAACCAGCCTAACTTAATCTAACCCAGCATCCAGTTGGGAAGTTGGGAAAAGCAATCCACCTTTCAGTATGGTGAACAAGATTCGGTAATATTAATTTGCACACAATAAAACACATACAGGCATACACTAAATGACAGCACAAATCCACTGGGTTTGGTAAGATTGCCCGGTAAAGAAACGGCAATAAAGGAAACAAAAACTACTAAGAGTTCGTCACTTGAAAAGTTAGGATGTCTCTTCTTTGGCTCCGTTGGATGTGGAGTTTTTATTTCCATTACATATTTCGCTAAAAGAATATATGCTAAGTTTGTGATGTTACTTCCTCCTGTTGGGCTAAGGACTGTGTTGTGCCTGTTTTCCCCTCTGCGCTTGTGTTTACATTAGGGAGATGAACAGCGGATATGAGGGTTCTGTTCGTGATTGGTTGATTGTGACAAAGCCTCACTTGTAAGATTCTCTGTCATTGGCTGAACAGAAATCAGCTGATGACGGCCGATTTAAGGCACGTACAACTGACGACCGGGGTAAGGTACAATAAAATTTTTTTTTGAATTCCAAACTCTGGTGAAAGATATGATGCCACAGAAGTGCGTAATTTGAAGGTGCCATGTCTTGCTCAGGCGCCTCAAATTACGAACTTGGTAGTGAATCCAACCCCTGGACATAATAATGATGCCTCAGTTTTTAGGCCTCAGACCAGTGAAGTGCATGGCTATAATGGGGATCCAGTTAAGAAGAAACCTCAAGAAAGTCATGGTAAAGTATCTTGGGAAGCTTACCGTGCACAGTTTGAGTTACTTGCGGATCAGAATGGTTGGGATGATAAGAAGGCTGCAGAAGACCGACCACTGAAGAAATGCAAGAGAACCTTGATGAATAGTGTGCGAGAAGACAGAAGGACAGACAACATGCAGCGTAGTAGGAATGAGAATCGTAGGAAGAAATGCTGCTGTACTGTAGTAACAGAGCCGGGGTTGGACGGAGAAGACCTGGGGAGGATGCAGATGGAGGGTGCAGATTTGCAACCGGCGCAGGAGTGGCTGCAGCGGAGAGTAGTGCGACCATCATGGGGAGGAGTTTCCAGGTTGGACCCTGCGACCAGGAGCTGCTGGAGTCAGTGGGGCCTTCTTCGTTGCAACGGACTACTGAAGCATCAGTAGGAGATGCCCAATGGCCTCAGTGAGTGTTGGCATGTGGTGGTTTCGAAGAAGATGAGGTCTGAGATCTTGGATGAGTCCCATAAGCAGATCACTAGTGGGGACCTGGGAGTGAAGACAATTCTAAGCCGGCTGCAACACAAGTTCTACTGGATTGGCATGCGTCAGGATGTTGAAGAGTGGTGTCGGACCTGTGATGTGTGCTGTGTCAAGAAGAGCACCAAGACCTTCCAGGAGGAGTAGACTGTATGGAGGAACAAGGACATCATTAGAAGTGGTATAGAAGAAGACCTGATAAGTTGAAAGATTATTTTGTGTATAGTTAGATGTTTTATTAAGATTGTGGTGGATGGAAGAGTGCAAGGAACAAATGTGTTAGGAGAGCTGAATGATTCTTTGATCACGAAGGAGGAAGTGGAGAAGGCAGTAAAGGAGATGAAAACAGGGAAAGCTGCAGGTATGGATGGGTGTGCTGTGGAATACCTGATGGGTGGTGGAGTGACAATTGTTGACTGATTAGTAAGATTGTTCAATGTGTGCTTCGTGAAAGGTATGGTGCCATTTGACTGGGCAAGTGTTTGTGTGGTCCCGTTGTATAAAGGCAAGGGTGATAAGTATGAATGTACTAGCTTTAGGGGTATAAGTCTGTTGAGTGTTGTAGGTAAGGTTCATGGTAGAGTGTTAATTATGAGAGTTAGAGAAGGTACAGAGGGACTGATTGGTGATGAGCAGTGTGGCTTTAGGAGAGGGAGAGGATGCGTGGATCAGGTGTTTGCTGTGAGACAAGTGTGTGAAAAGTAGCGAAAGGCAAGGATGTGTTTTGGGCATTCGTGGATTTAGAGAAAGCGTATGATAGAACTGATAGGGAGACTTTGCGGACTGTTTTAAGATTGTATGGACTTGATGGTAGGTTACTAAAAGGGGTGAAAAGTTTTTATGTAAATAGTAGAGCGTGTGTAAGAGTGGGAAATGCTGTGAGTGATTGGTTTCCCGTGAGAGTTGGGCTGCAACAGGGATGTGTGATGTCGCCTTGGTTGTTTAATATTTACATGGATGGTGTTGTAAGGGAGGTGAATGCAAGAGTTTTAGGTGGAGGTCTGAGTCTGGTGAATGTTGATGGTGAAGAGTGGAATCTGAAGCAGCTGCTGTTTGCAGATGATACTGCACTAGTGGCTGATTCAGAGGAGAGATTGAGACAGTTGGTAGAGGAGTTTGGAAGGGTGTGTGAAAGGAGGAAATTGAAAGTAAATGAGAATAAAAGTAAAGTGATGAAGTGTACGAGGTTGGTAGATGGTAGGGGGATGAATATAGTTTTGAATGGCGAGTTGTTTGAGCAGGTAGAGTGTTTTCAATATCTAGGGTCACATGTTGCTGTGGATGGAAGAATAGATGCAGAAGTGAAGTTTAGAATAAATGAAGTGGGAAAGGTGCTGGGAGGAATGAAAATAGTGTTTAGATGTCGTTCACTTAGAATGGATGTAAAGAGAATGCTGTATGAGGGTGTTGTGGTACCAACTGCGTTATATTGGGCTGAAACATGGAATATAGGTGTAGCAGAGAGGAAAAGTTTGAATGTAATGGAGATGAGGTGTCTGAGGAGTATGTGTGGAGTGACGCGTATGGATCGAGTGTGAAATGATGAAGTGCGAAGGAGAACTGGAGTTGTTTGGGGGATGGCTGGTAGAGTTGAGCAGAGGGTGTTACGATGGTTTGGGCATATGGAGAGAATGGATAATGAGCTATTGGTGAAAAAGATAACTAGATCTGATGTGAGAGGTGTAAGGCTGAGAGGAAGACCACGTACAGGATGGATGGACAGTGTGAGGACAGCGCTGGATGCAAGAGGGATGTCTGTTGAGCAAGGAAGAGTGGCTGTGCATGACAGAAATAAATGGAGAGAAATTGTGAATGAATAAGTGATGATGCAGCCCTGAGGGGATATTCTCCCGCATTTGGTCTGATCAGCTAGTTAGGTCAGGTGTGGGTAAGGGGATGGGTCTGTTACGATGTGGCAGGGATAAACCAGCTCTGCTGTCGGGCCCTGCTGCGGATGTCACTGATTGCATTGCGCAGTTGACCTTTGTGTGGTGTGGTGCGGTGAGGATCTGTCAGTTCTCCCCTTTGGGGCTAAGATGCGAATGAATGTGTTTGAATGGATGAATAAATGGGGAGTGTGTCGTCCTGTCTCGGCTACCTCCCTTCCCTTGGGGGAAGCAGCGTAGGTATATAGATAGAAGGTTTGTGTTTGTATATAGTGTGTCGTTTTGTCGGGATAACAAAGAAATAGGGAGGTGGTAGTGTTAAGAAGTGAGATTTGCCAGCTGGGTGCTCGAGAAGCTTCTCGGCGTTTTGTGTAATGTAGCTAGTTCCGGTTCTGGTACGAGGGACTTGCCAATTTGCGTGCTGTTTGTAAGTGTAATTATTTCGTAAGTTATGCATTAATTTTCCTGCTCTTTTTCTCAATAATGTTTTATTTAAGTGATTGGTTGTTAAATTATGTAGTTTAAGTTTGTATGGTAAATGATTCAGAGTGTTATGTAATGTAAGACAACACTGGCATTTTTTGGGCTGTTTCCGAGTTGGCAACTGTTGCCCATCGAGAGTAAACACGAAGTTTCGAGAGTAATGCAAGCTTGTATGATGAGGTAGAAATTATTACAAGTTTAGTCGGGTGTCAGGTCAGTTTGAGTGAAGTGCAGTCGTTTTTGGTGCAGTGTCATTGCCAGTGAAGACTGTATATATTTGGTACTTGTGAAAAGTGGCAAACAGTGACTGGTTAGTGAAGTTTGTATATCATTGGAACTTAAGAAAACAATAAGTGTCATGTATTACGTGTAATTAGTCAGTTAAGATTATTTTCGGCAGTTGTGTAATAAGTGAAGTGTTAGCAATCATTAAGTGTACTAACTGTGAAGTGTTGTCAGGAATTAAGTGTAATTGCAATTAGTAAAGTGGGTAGGCTATAGCTCCAGTGCTTGTGAGAACAGTGAAGTTGGAAAGCATTAAGTGGAATTACTTGGAAAATAAAGACAGTGAACATTAAGGAGGCAGTGTTTATTTTCACCTCAGCTGATCTTTGTACTGCACACCTAAAGGTTGGCTATAGGAAGAACAACTCACTGGTCAACGTCCTTCCTGTACTGTACTACTGCTGTTGGAGCCTGTGGCAGTGTGGGGACTAGGACGTAACAATATCCTTGGTGTTAATTTTGTTTCAGTTCAGCGTGTGTGTATGTGAGAGAGAGAGAGAGAGAGAGAGAGAGAGAGAGAGAGAGAGAGAGAGAGAGAGAGAGAGTGTCAGAGTGTCTATCTCTGAGGCGGGGTGGTGAAGGTGAGGCGAGCAGGCAGCCTGCCTCATAGTCGTTGTTATGGTTATATGCCTTCCAGCACCAAGTACAACTGATTATGGAAAAGTTTTCATGTAAATAGTGTTTGTGGTAAATTTTGGTCTTCTGGAAGTGTTATCTAAGTGTTATTATTATTGGTGGGCTAGGGTAAGCCTTAGTTGTGTCACCAAACCTTTGTCACGCATATGGTTCATTCATTCATTCATTCATTGCCAGACGCCATGTATCCCAAACGGGGTGGCCAAGGGCTCAGAGTTAATCGTTTTACAGGGAGGGGCACTAATCCTCTACCAACCCCTCTTGACACGCAGGGAGAACGCCATGCCAACAGCATCTGGTGTTCCCAGGCGGCCACCCATCCAAGTACCAACCAGACCCAACGTTGCTTAATGGACAGCAGCAAAAAAACAGCAAAAATTGCCTACATTCCCCACTCCCTCACTCTCCCTACACGCATATCACGGACCGTCTGATGCAATCAGCTTGAAGTCGAAGGATTGCTGAGTATTATGACGCCTTTTTTGTTATATTTGGTTAAGTATTAGCTGAGTTATGAAGGTTTAAAAATAGATGATTTTCACGATTTCTCTCGGGAATACCCGGCTGTGGGGAGGGTTCACGGAAACATTGATTTTGCCGGACGGGATGGGTTAATCGCAAACATCTTGCGAGCCTCGGCCTAATTCCCTTCCCTCAACCCTTCAGATACTTGAGAGCAAACACCCTACCAGCTTCGGTGTTCTTGATCCCTCCACTTTCCAGCCTACTTCGCTCCAGACACTAGAGTTTCAATGGAATTTTGCATTATCACTGTAGGATCTGCTCACCAGCAGCTTGTAAACATAAAGAAATAGCAAATTATGTTAACTGAAAAGAGGAAGGGTCCGGATGGACAGCCAAGAATTTTTAAAAGCCTGTTCTAAATGTATATCTGTCGACTTCTAGTGTTTTAGCTATTTGAAATTCCGATCGATTTCAGAAATATCCCGAAAATATCTCTTACCCAGAGGATAGGATATAGCCTACCAAACACTCCCAGTCTTTGCACGTCTCCAGTGGATTTGCAGGTGAGTGGTTCTTACGACCCAAATTCCTGCAAGGTGCAACCTCCTGAGTTAAAGTTGCTACTGGATACCGAAATACTTAATGATATTCCCCCCCCCCCTCTCTCTCTCTCTCTCCTGATTACAACTTCCGTAGATTCTCTCCATTTCTAAAATATTTTTCCCTCTCTTCTTATCCTCTCTTGCACTGTTCCCCCTCTTTTTACCATAGGTTCATTATCTCGAACTAGCGCTCCTTTCATAACTTATATCCAAAATGAATTATCAGATCCAGAGCAGAGACGGGAACCCATGATTTAATCAACTTTTCGCCTGTGACTGTTTCCTCAGGAATATCAGATATGCCAACATAAATAGACCAGGCCTGAAGTATGACAACGTTTTTTACAGTTGGTAATTAGCAAAACAGATACTCTGCTAGTTAGGTGTGCCAGTGGTATGACTAATATTAATAGTAACATCGTTGTGCTTAAAATTATTGTTCGATACCTTAAAAGCAAAAGCAACATTTAAACATTTTCATATCTTAACGAACTTCGACTGCGTCCTATCGATTCGATAATTAGTTTCTCATCAGTGGTTCGCATTAGTATTGTTTTTGTTGAAACTGGTGACGTCATACCCATGTGTAGTGATCTATTTGTTTTTTGCCTTGAAATGGCTTGCCTATATATACCTTTTTACAATCCACTCAAGGAACACTGTATGCTCCTGCCATCTGATTATTCTGCTGTTTACGAGCCTTTCTTACCAGACTCCCAGTAGTGACTCTGTTCTTACAACTTCAGTTCCTGCTTTGTGCATTTACTGACAAATATTGTCAGGAACTGCTGTATTAGGTAAAACAAATCTCTTATTTTTTACTTACTTTCCCGTCTGTGTGTTGGTGACTGCACAGGGTTCTTGTATTCATCTTGCAAGACATTCTCTGAACAAATCCTAGTTCTCCTTTCCAGGTAAAGCCAGACAACCATATTAAGCTGAGAGTGAGTCGAAGGAAGCTGAATGGTATTATCGTCTCTTTTGTCCGATCCATGGTAAAATCAATGATACCACTAAGTTAGCAAGCACCAAACTATATTACAAATAGTGAAGAATCTCGCCTAGCAGACCACCAGCGACTGCAAGTGCCCAATATAGAAAGGTATTGGGCACTTGCAGTCGCTGGTGGTCTGCTAGGCGAGGTTCTTCACTTTTTGTACAAATTATGTAAATACATTATATCATCTTGCTTAAGCTATTCTAATTAGGGACGACAGCTGACGTATATGGAAATGTTACTGACTCGTCTGGTTCCCTTTCATATATTGATGTCCCCTATATTAGGTTGTGTCTCGACTGACAGTCACCAGGTGATGAGTGCAGGTATGTAATGTAGAAAGGCATTACATATCTGCAGTCGATGGTGTTCTGTTAGTCGAGGTATTTTTACCATTAGTGTAGGTCTAGTTATATGTCTCTTAGGATTTAGTATAGGTTAGCGATTTGTCTGTTAGGTGGTTAGTTTTAGGGTCTTTAGATTAGGTATTTTTGTTTATAAGTAATATAAGGTTAAAAAAAAAAATACAAAAAAATAATAAAATAAAAATTATTATATATATATGTACGTGTGTATGAAAGTGTCTGTTCATATGCATGGATGTGTGTATGTATGTATGTATGTATGTATATATGTTCGTATATATATGTATATATGTGTTAATGTGTATACATATATATATTTTTGCCTTAATGACCAGGGGCTCCGGCCTCAATGGTCGATAGGCAAAAAAAAAAAAAAAAAAAAAAAAAAATCGTAGGATCCTGAGCACGAATCAGGAGACCATCAGACGATTTTATTCAAGTTTAATCTAACCTCAATGTTAGCGTGTAACCAATAAAGAGGGCCATATAATATATTCTATATCCCCTCCAGTTTGAAAGCTCCTTCTTGGACTAAATAAAACTGTCTGGAGGTGGCAGGAATACCATACAAATAGTGCTCCCTGCGTGATGGGCTTGAGGTGAATGAGAGCTTCATTTTTTACAGTTTCATTGGGAGTTGGTGCTTACTGTACCTGTCTTCGGAGATTTCTTAACACCTCTTTCTCTGCGACTTATTCTGTACATTAAACCTGAATATCCTCTTGCATGATACTTACGCAAACAATGTCGATACCATAATTATGTAAAAATACAAGATGATGCGAAGTGCAGTATAGGATAGAGGCTCAGCGAAGCTTACTTCACCGAAGATGAAGCTCAATAATTACTGTCTTACTGAACAGAAATTGTATATACAGTATATTTTTTCTTATTCAGAGGCATTTTGGGAAGGGGAGGAAGCTGAGAAGTGCAGGGAGGCAAGAAAAAGGAAAAAGAATTTTGCACACATTTGGAACACTGACAATTCTGTACACACACACACACACACACACACACACACACACACACACACCGAGGCACCGAGAAAGAGCAGACGCACACTGCCACCGCTTTATACCTGGCCGACTTGGCCAGCGGCATTACCTAAATAAGTATCTTTATATGAGTCAAGCTCTGTACAAGGTTAGACTAAATGGTGTTCTAATATAAAAAAGAAGTTTTAAGTAAGACTTGATCACACAGAAAAGTAAACAAAGCAGCGCAAGAATGCGCACAATCATCTGATCGCTGTTTAGTCTATAATCTGCCTCAGGAAATGTAAGTACTATATGCGCTTTTAGTACTGCAAAATGACCACATACTTTAGTAAAGCAAATTTGGAAAAGAAAAGGGATAAAGGTAGAAAGCAGGATGATGATTTCTACCAAGAACTGGTTGAAATGGAGACTCACAATAAACTGGTAGAACGAGTACACAGGTTAGAGACGGCTTTTCAAAATGAGATTGATGAAATTAAGAAACAGATGCACTTGCAAAAGGAAGAAATGGAAAAATTAGGAAAGGAAGTCAACAAGAAAGACACAACCATAGATGAGCTAACAATTGAATTGGATACACTTAGGAGGAAAATTAGTGAAATGGCAAGTACAGTAGTCAACCACGAGAGTATTATGGAGGCGTTCAAAAATGATACAAAGACAATTAGGCAAGTAAGCACTCTGATAGACCAGAGCAGTGACATTGAGAAGATAACACAGGTGAATGAAGCTGTGCAAAGCTACAAATAATGATGTGGAAACCACTTATACTGAAATGGTGAAAGTAAAGAAAGACTTGGAAACAAGGGTGGAAGAAAAAAGCATTAAAAAGGAAGTGAAAAGAATAATCCAAAACAATCCTAAGTTAGTCAGAGATTCAGTAGATATTAACATATCTATAGTAATCACTGGTATAGAAAAGGAAGAAGTAAAAAACAAGATCTCAAGAGACAAAAAGGAGATGGCAAATGTAATGGGCATATTGAAAGAAATATATGAGGAGATCAGTAGTAAAGACATAGAGGAACACAAAAGGTTAGGGAAATATGAGAAAAGCAAGTCAAGACCCCTAAAGGTAACTTTCCAGAGAGTAAACACCGTGGAGGAGATACTAAAAAATGCAAAGAATCTTATGGAAAAAGAGTTAAAAAATGAATGGATAAAAAGATGCCTAACACAAGAGGAACTGGAATTACTGAAAGAGAAGAGGGAGGAAGCAAAAACAAAAAATGAGGGATCAGAGGAGGAGAAGAATACATTTTTTTTTTTTTTTTTACAAAGTAATTGGATTCCAGGTTCGAAAGTGGTACACAAACAGGAGGGAATAAAAATGAAGAAGGTAGTAGAACCAAATTATGACAAGTATATAAACAAGATGATTACGTTGATGTACTCAAATGTGAATGGAATGGTATCTAAATTATTAGAGATGAATGATTATCTCAGAGAAAATGAACCACATATAATATGCCTAACTGAAACAAAATTAACACCAAGGATATCAAATGACATCCTAAACTTAGAGGAATATAATGTATGGAGAAAAGGTAAAGGAATTATAATATTAACTAAGAAAAGCCTAAAAGTCAAAGAAATAGAATTAGATATACCCTCACATGTATAACTGCTTGCAGTAGAGATAAATACATCTGAAGGGAAAGTAATTGTAGCCAATTTGTACATGCCACCCAGATCAAACACATGGGAAAGAGACGAATATGAGGACCTGGCGGAGAGTACAATTCAGAGTTTAAGAGCATTGGTACATAAAATGGAAGAGAAATCGAAAAGAATTATACTATCTGGAGATTTTAATACAAATATAAATTGGAATACTCTAGATATAATAAGCCAAGAAAGCTGCTGGGACCAAAAGTTCCTGGATTTCGTGCAGGAGTTTTTCCTAATGCAACATGGAAGGGAAAGCACCAGAAAAAGAGGACTCGATGTGCCCACAATAGTAGATCTCATATTTACAAGGCAAGAAAACGATATTGACAATTTAATATATCACCCTCCATTCGGCAAAAGCGACCATGCAGTACTAAATTGCAGTTTCAGGATTGCATACGACATAGTTAACAGCAATGAAATTTACAAAAAGAGCCTAAACTATAAAAAGGGAAAGTATCATGACCTAAAGAAGTACTTCTTAGAAATTGCTTGGGAAAAGGAGCTTAGAGGACAAGATTTAAAAGCTATATATGAAAAAAATCTGTGAACTTTATGAAACAGGAGTCCAGAAGTACATCCCACAGCACAAAGAAGCAGAAAAGAAAATAAAGAAATGGTTCAATACAGAATGTAAAAAATCAAAAGAAAAAAGAGATTTGTTGTGGAATAGATACAGAAGAGACAATAGTGAAAGGGCATATAATAATTAAAACAGGCAAGAAACGATTATACAAGAATAAGGAGGGAAGCCCAAAAACAGTTTGAGGAGGATATCATAAATAAAAGTAGTGATCAACCTAAGCTATTTTACAGCTACATCAAAAACAAAACCAAACTAAAAAGATAAAATACAATCCATTACGGACGATGGAATCACCTATACACAAGAGAAGGATATTTGTGAAACACTAAACAAGAATTTCCAATCAGTTTTTACAGAGGAAAACAATTTTGAGAGGGATTATGTGGAACATGCATGCCCACACATACTACCAGATATACAAACATCAGAAAAAGAAATACAGGAGGAGTTAAGTAAATTAGACAAAGGAAATGCAAATGGTCCTGATGAAATTTCATGTTGGGTGCTACGTGAATGGGCAAAGGAGTTAAGTAAACCATTATTTTTAATTTTCAAGAAATCCTTGAGTCAAGGTAAACAACCTGATACTTGGAAGACAGCAAACATTGTTCCGTTACTGAAGAAAGGGAATATACAAAATCCACTTAACTACCGACCAGTATCACTGACCAGTGTTGAAAGCAAGGTATTAGAAATGCTTATAAGATAAGCTTGGGTAAATCACCTAGAAGATCACAGTGATATCCATATGAAAGAAATGGTAAGGACAGTGTGTTCTCCTTGGCACTGAACATCGCTACACTTATCTTAAAGATAATCCAGACAATATATGACCTTTAAGAAAAAAATTATAAAATCACCAAGCAGAGGAAGGACGGGTTAGGCAAATACAGGAACACGTGAGAAATAATCAGAGGAACAAAGGTGCAGGCAGAACGGAGGTATGGAGTGGAGGGTGGTGAGAAAGGAAGGGGGAAACTGACACTGCAGAGAGGGACGAGGTGAGGGAACACAGCTACAGGCAGGGGAGAGATGAGGAGAAAAGAATAAAAACACAAACACCACAGGAAAGAATTTTTAATTATAAGCAAAAAAAAAAAAAAAAATCATGATTAAGAAACACACACACGCACACATATACGAGTACTGTATATATATATATATATATATATATATATATATATATATATATATATATATATATATATATATATATATATATATATATATATATATATATATATATATATAATCATCATTAGCCATTACAAGCCCACTGCTGAACAAAGGCCTCTCTCAATCTTCTCCACGAATTCCTTGACTGAGCCATTCTTTGCCACGTTTTCCTTGCAAATTTCACTATCTCATCTCTCCACCTCCCGTCTGGCCTTTTCCTGCTACACTAACAATCTCTTGATGTCCAGTCAGTCAGCCTTTTGTTCCACTGGTTATCTTATATTCTTGCCACATGCCCTGCCCACCTCCATTTTCGTTCCATTATAACTTCTGTAATGTCTTTGACTTTGCTCTCTCACCCAGGTTGATCTTTTCTTATATCTTAAAGATGTTCCCAACATCGACCTCTTCATTCCTCAATGATAACGTATTGGTTCATTTTCCATTGATTTATCAGTTTCCAGGTCTTATAGCTGGAATTATACATTTGTTACCTATGACGAAAACGTCATCTCCACCAGTGAATTCAACACCACTACAACCCATACCACTGCATCTAGTCTTCACTGTTACCTCCACTAAAGATCAGCACCACATGGAACAAAAAGAAAGGCAAGTGCAATATCAATCACATTATCACCACCACCACCGACAACAGCAGCAGTGGTGAAATCATAACCAAACTGGCACTCTATATATTTCCCAAATTGGTGGACAAACAAGCGTTTATATATATATATATATATATATATATATATATATATATATATATATATATATATATATATATATATGAGTAGTAGACTGTAGTACCAGTCGAACAGGGCAGTACTAACGAGGGTGATGGCAAGCTGGTGATAGGGAGAGCTGGAGCTCCCTTTTCACCAGCCCTCAGGACTTGATCCTGACCATCTCCCTTTGCTGATCATTTTCAGTGCATTCATTTACACAGAGAGTAGGCCAGCATGCTCTCATAATACCTGTACCTTCAACTGTCTACACCACACTACATGCGCATAACATATCACACCTTTTATTCACTGTCTTTAGTAATGGCCGCTGCAATGTTACTCTCAAATGAGGTGGTACCTCGGATTGCCACCACCGGCAGGGTAGGGCTGGCGGCACAGGGTCCTCCCGGTCACCATCAAGCGACTGTGCCGGAGCGACTGTTGCTATTTCCGGGAATGCTCATCAGCGAAGAAGTGAAAGTGCTGCCTTATTTTTAACCAACATCCGCGACCTTACCACAAATTTAAACTCAGTTCATTTTTTTCTTCAGTCCATATCCCCTTTGACCCTTTTCCTCACAGCACTACAAATCTCACCCTCTACCGATATATCTCCATTTTGTTTTCCTGGTTACCATTTCCTTACAAACTTCTGTAACAAGGGCAGCACCTGTTCTTATATCAAATCTCAATATGCAGTAGAGACTATTTTATACTTCACTTCACCCAGTTTTGATTACTCGTTATATAACCTAAATTGTCAAAATATTACCAAATTTATTTGTGTAGTTTATCACTCCCCCAATGCTTCTTTGGAACCCAGTGTATTTGATTCCATATCCACTCAGTTGAGTAACCCTAACCTTGCCCTTAGAACCGAAATTACCATTTTGGGTGATTTTAACATATATAATGTTGAATGGTTATTGCATTCTGCCAGGACTAACGACGCTGGTCTAGAGTGCGAGCTGTTTGCAGAATTGTTAAATCTCACCCAGCTGGTAAAGCAACCAATCAGAATTTCTGATAATCCTGACCATAATGCCCATCTCTTGTATTCTTGACAGATAATCCAGATCAATACAGGATAGAGGTACTATCACCACTTGGATTCTTTGACCACAATCTCATCAAAGCCTCATTAGTTAACCCTCCCACACACCCCTGTTCTGAACCTGTCAGGGTGACTCGATGGCACTTTGATAGGACAAACTGGGATGGATTTAGAAATTATCTTGCTGACATTCCATGGCAGTCTTTCTTCATTAGTGATCCCAATTTGTACCCAGTTGCTTCCATGGCTGGGAGCCATCTGAATGTGCCTTGCGCATTACAGAGGTTATTCTCTCGGGCATGGAAGCATACATTCCTTTCTCATATCCTTTGACTAACGCAAAAAAGCCTTGGTTTAATCATGCTTGTTCTAATGCTGTCCACAACAAGGAGAGGGCCTACAAAAGGTACCGGAGCCATCTCACCCCTGAATCACATCATCTTCATGCTTCTGCCCGGAATTGTGCTAAGTCTGTTCTTTGCTCTGCTAAAAATAATTTCATCTGTACTAAATGCTCTCAACTCTCCAACTCGAATTCTTCCCACTCCTTCTGGCACCTTGCCAATAACCTTTCCAACAACTTTACCTCATCATCCTTCTCTCCTCTTTTCTACTCTGATGGGAATGTAGCTATTTCTTCTACTGATAAAGCATATCTCTTTGCACAGACTTTCTCCTCCAATTCCACCTTAGACGATTCCGGTGCTGTTCCTCCATCACTTCCCGCCTCTGACTTCCTCATGGCTGACATTAAAATTTCTTCAGCTGATGTATTTTCTGCCATCACTGGCCTTAATACTAACAAGGCATATTGGCCTGATGGAGTCCCTCCTGTTGTTCTCAAGAACTGTGCTTCTGTGCTTACACCCTGCCTAGGCAAACTCTTTCGCCTTTGTCTGTCAACTTGTACCTTTCCTTCTTGCTGGAAGTTTGCTCTCATTGAGCCAGTCCCAAAGAAGAATGACCACTCCCAACCCTCCAGCTATCGTCCAATTGCTTTAACGTCCTGTATTTCAGAAGTTTTCGAGTCAATTCTCAATAGAAAAATTTTAAGGCATCTTTCCTATCATAACCTTCTTTCTCATCGTCAGTACGGGTTCCGTCAGGGATGCTCCACTGGCGATCTCACCTACCTTTTAGACTCCTCATCATCATCCTTTCGGGACTTTGGCGATAGCTTTGCCATTGCACTTGACATCTCAAAGGCTTTTGATCGAGTCTGGCACAAATCTATAATTTCCAAACTGCCCTCTTACGGTTTCTATCCTTCTATCTGTGCATTCATTGCTAGCTTCCTTTCTGGTCATTCTATAGATGCTGTTGTAGACAGCCATCGTTCTTCTTCTAGATCTATCAACAGTGGTGTTCCTCAGGGCTCTGTCCTATCACCAACTCTCTTCCTTTTATTCATCAATGACCTTCTAAGCTGTACATCTAACCCTATCCACTCATACTCTGATGACTCCACCCTTCACCTTTCCATTTGGTTCCCGCAACGCCCATCTCAGCACTTTCTTCAACAAACAAGGGATGAAGCTATGGCACACCTAATGTCTGACTTGGCTCGTATCTCTGATTGGGGTAAAAATAATCTTGTTGTTTTTAATGCATCTAAGACTCAGTTCTTACACCTATCAACACGTCAGAATCTTCCACAGGTATACCCACTAATGTTTAATAATATTCAGCTTAATCCTGCATCATCCTTGAACATGCTTGGGGTTTCTTTTACTCGGGAGTTATCTTGGAAATATCATATTACATCTCTTGTAAAATCAGCTGCCAAGAGATTGGGTGTGCTAAGCCGACTCCGTTTTTCTTTACCCCTGCAGAATTGTTGACTCTATACAGGGGTTTTATCTGCCCCTGTGTGGAGTACAACTCTCATGTGTGGGGAGGCTCCCCACATACAGCTCTTCTCAATAGGGTGGAGTCAAAGATTTTTCGTCTCATTAACTCTCCTCCTCTTACTGACTCCCTTCAACCTCTATCTCTTCACCGCACTGTTGAATCTTTATCTCTTTTCTATCGCTACTTTAATGGTCACTGCTCCTCTGAACTGTCTGCATGCATTCCTCCACCTGAATGATGGGTGCGTAGCACCCGTCTAGCATCAAACTCTCATCCCTTTTCTGTCCAACTCTCTAATGCAAGAGTTAACCGTTACTCCCAGTCCTTCATTTATGCAACAGGTCAACTCTGGAACTGTCTCCTTCTGTCTGTATTTCCTGATGCTGATGATCACTCTTTCAAATGCAGTGTGTCCAGGCATCTCAAAATGAATGAATCTTGAATTTGGCTCTGTCTTGTATTTTGTTTTTCTCTTGGACGGAACTGTTTCTGCGGGCTCATGGCCTTTGGTTCCTTCTTCCTCGCATTAAAAAAAAAAAAGTCCCACATTTGCGACTTAATACTAGCTGGTGTGGATTTATTCATACCAAGTCAACAGCTCACTAAAAGTTCGAACTCTCCAACATGGTTTGATGGCAACTGTGCCAGAGCAACAGCCCAAAAGTCTTTAGCATATAACTCTTACTTAAAATCAGAAACATCTGAATCACTCTCCCAATTTAAAATTGCTAGAAATCATGCAAAAGCTGTTTTAAATCTATCTAAATCAAACTTTCGTCAAAAGCAAGCATCAAAACTATTTAAGAACCCTAATGACAATAGAATATTCTGGTCAACTCTTAAGTGTTTCAATAATAACTTTAACAAATCATCTTCCATTCCCCAACTATAATCTTCAGATGCCAACATTACAAATGACCCGCATGGGAAAACATATATCTTTGCCAGTACATTTGCCAGAAACTCTACCATAGACGATACCAGCCAGAATGTCCCAGTACTAGAACTTGACTCTTCCGAAATTGTCCCACTTAAAATACGGACAAGATACGTAAAATCCATCCTAGACAATTTACCTTCCAACAAAGCTCCAGGCCCAGATGGAATTCCGCCAATTGTTTTGAAAAAGTGTTCCCCTGAACTTGCCTCTGTTCAGACCATGCATACGTACTTTTTTTTTTCCCCAAATTCATGGAAAGAAGCCAATGTTCACCCAATTCCGAAGAAAGGAAGTTCGTCTGACCCCTCCAATTACAGACCAATGGCTGTCACATCTTCTCTTGGTAAGGTATTTGAAACATTAAATAATAAGCACATTGTTAAACATCTTGAATCCAACAACTTAATTAGTGATAGACAATATGGTTTTCACCACGAAAGATCCACCATTGACATACTCAATCTCCTAACTCTTACCATCCATCAGTCAATTGATCTACACGGAGAAACGCATGCAGTAGCTCGTGATATTTCTAAAGCTTTCGACAGAGTATGACAGTGTTCCCTGCTGTCCAAACTCCCTTGCTATGGACTAACGTCTTTTGTTCCATTGATTTCTTCATATCTTAATGACAGGAAAACAAAAGTAAAAGTAGATGATTTATATTCCAATTTCCACTCAGTTAATGCCAGCGTGCCACAAGGATCAGTTCTGGCACCAAGTCCATTCCTTTTTCATATTAATGATCTCATATCTGTCACCCACAATCCCATTCACTCATATGCAGATGACTCAACACTACATAGTTCATTCACACTCAGACACCCATTTACAAAGTCCAATATCTCTACCTCTCAACTCAGTACAGCCATCTCCATAAATCAAGATCTATCTACGATCAGTGAATGGGGACAAAACAACCTTGTCTCTTTTCATGCTAGTAAAACTAAATATATTCAGTTTACTAATAGACAGATATTGCCAGATTCGTACATTACCTTCAGTGCTACTACTATTCCCATCTCCAAAAGTACTGAAATTCTTGGCATCTCACTTAACAATGCCCTCAGCTGGACCTCTCATGTCAGATCACTTGCTAAAACCACCTCAAAGAAACTTGGATTATTGTACAGAGTCGGTAACTTCTTCACTGATGATCAGTTAGCTATAATTTATAAGAGTCATGTGTACTCTCAGCATGAATATTGCTCACCCTTGTGGAATGGTTGTGGAGTGGTTGCATTAAAACAACTAGACAAAATTCAGAACAAAGCCGCTAGAATCATTAACAATCCTGCCATTACAAATAAACTACCTCCCCTGCAAGTAAGAGGGAATGTTGCCTCCATTGCATTATTTTACAGATTTTTTTTTTGGCAAATGCTCAGACGAAGTTGCGTCCATGGTGCCATCTCTCCATGCCTTCCCTCGTGCTACACGGGCATCTGGTAGCGCTCATGACTGGAATGTCACTCATCCATATTGCAGAACTTCTGCTTATCAGAATTCTTT
This sequence comes from Coenobita brevimanus, assembly GCF_032717465.1. Lineage (NCBI taxonomy): Eukaryota > Metazoa > Arthropoda > Malacostraca > Decapoda > Coenobitidae > Coenobita > Coenobita brevimanus. The sequence goes on along the minus strand of NC_137065.1, from coordinate 25,862,550 downwards.
CATTCCCCGAACTGCATCTCACTGGAACTCGCTTCCCCAGAGTTGTTTAACCCACAGCTGTTCAAGTCTAACTGTTACAGATATTTTATGAACAGAGGACACCAGTAATCTGTGTATGGATTATTTTCTTATTCATTTGTTTTTCCTTCCTCTGTTCTGTTATTTAATATATATATATATATATATATATATATATATATATATATATATATATATATATATATATATATATATATATATATATATATATATATATATATATTAGATGCTTGGATATTAAACAAATTGAAATCCATGAAGATCTATGCATGCAATGTAAGAAACCTCGCAGAAGATTACAAACTTGATAACTTAATGACTGAACTGGAGAACATTAGTTGGAATATTACAGGTTTGATTGAGATCCACAGAAAAGAGGAAAAAGTAATTAAGCTCGAAGACACCAACCACTTATTTTACTACAGAGGAAGGGAAAATGGAGTTAGTGGTGTATGATTTCTAATTAACAGAAATCTTGCAGACAATATGGTTAAATTCAGAAGTGCATCTGACAGAGCAGCATTTGTTGTCAGACTGTGGAAAAAAATATACCCCGAAGGTAGTACATGTATGTGCACCAACTTCTCAAAGCCCAGATGAAGAAATAGAAACATTCTATGATGATATCTCCCAGATTATGGAAGAAGAAAAGACAACTTATACTATACTCATGGGAGACTTCAATGCAAAAGGTGGGAAGTCAAAAAATGGAGAAGCATGTATGGGAAAATCTGGAGTGGGAGAAAGGAATGAAAGAGAAGAAATGCTGGTAAATTTTACTGAAATGTTTAACATGAGAATAATGAACACATTCTTCCACAAAAGAACAGGGAGAAAGTGGACCTGGAGAAGCCCAAATGGAGAAACAAAGAATGAAGTCGACTTCATTATAGCAGGTAAGAATAACACGATAACAAACATCACAGTTATCATCAGAGTAAATATAGGCAGTGATCATAGAATGGTGTGTTGCACAGCCAGATTCAATTTCAGAAGCAAAAGAGAGAAGATGATTAAAGACAAAAAGATCTGCCCAATAAAAGCAAACGAAAACAATGCAGCCTCACAGTTGGAAATAAGGAACGGATTTCAGGCTCTAAGTAATGCTGAATATGACATTGATGAGCTGAATGACAGACTAACAAGAATGCTAAGAGAATCAGCGGAGGTAGTAGGAAAACCTAATACAACCAAAGCCAAGAAATATTCAGAAAAAACACTCGATCTTATGAAAAAACGAAAGGAAATGAAAGTATAAACAAAGAAAGACGAAATAGAACGAGCGGAATTAAATAAGTTTATCAACAAAAGACAAAGAAAAGAAAAAAAGAAAGAGAAACATGGATCAGTTCAAAGGAACCATCAAAAATGGAAAAAGTCTGAAACAGGTCCGAAGGAAAATGGCACTAGGAAAGCAAAAAATTGCCATCACTGAAAGAAAAAAAAAAGTGAAATCATTAAATGCAGAGGTAAGATGGCGATAAGAGTTGTAGAATTTTACAAAGAACTGTATGCATCAAAGACAGTAGTACCAGTGGCTAACTTTTCAGTTGATACAAGTGAAATACCTGAGGTAACACCAGACGAAGTAAATATTAGTCTTAAAAATATGAGAAGAGGGAAAGCTTCGGGAGAAGAGGGAATAGTAACAGATTTACTGTTGGATGCAGGAGTGGAAGTAGAAAATAGGCTTGCTCACTTATTTACTCAGTGTATAAAACGGAATTCCCAAAACACGGTGTAATGCAGTAATTATTTTACTCTACAAAAAAGGTGACTCAAAAGATCTTTGTAACTATCGTCCCATTAGCATATTATCAGTCATTTACAAACTCTTCACTAAAGTCCTTACGAACAGAATAACAACAATTTTGGAGGAAAACCAACCTCGTGAACAGGCAGGATTCCGAAGCGGGTACTCGACTACTGATCATCTACACACAATGAATCATCTAATTGAGAATACAGAATATAATAAACTACTGTGCTTAGGTTTTGTTGATTACGAAAAGGCTTTTGATTCAGTGGAGCGCATAGCAATTATAAATTCAATGCGAGAACAAGGAGTGAATGAGAACATTGTAAAACTGCTCGAACACATATATAAAGAGGGAACTGCTACAGTTAAATTACATAAGGACTCGGAAAAAATTAAGATTGAGAAGGGCGTGCGTCAGAGAGATACAATTTCACCACAAATATTTACAGCATGCCTAGAAAGTATTTTCAGAAAGCTAGACTGGGAAAACAAAGGAGTGAACATAGATGGAGAAAAGCTAAACCATTTAAGATTTGCAGATGACATTGTCCTAGTCTCAGAAACAGCGGAGGCATTGCAAGAAATGTTAAATGACCTGAACAGAGAAAGTCTGAAGGTAGGACTGAAGATGAACCGGAGTAAAACTAAAGTAATGTTTAATCCACAAACACCAAAGAGCGTCATCAGAATAAGCGATGAAATTCTTGAAGAAGTTGAGGAGTACAACTACTTGGGACAAATACTAAAATTAAGAAAAGATCATGATAGTGAAATAAAAAGAGGTAATACAGTTGAATGGAAAGCTTTTGGTAAACATAGAGACATTATGAAAAGTAGCTTACCAGTTTGTATGAGACAAAAGTATATAACGAATATATAATTCCAGCTATGACGTATGGTTGTGAGACCTGGAAACTGACCAAATTAATGGAAAATAAATTAATCCGTTCTCAGAGAGCAATGGAAGGGTCAATGTTGGGATTATCTATAAGACACTTGAAAAGATCAACTTGGGTGAGAGAGCAGTCTAAAGTCAAAGATATTACAGAAGTTATAAAAGAACAGAAATGGGGGTGGGCAGGCCATAGAGCAAGATTAAGGGATAACCGATGGAACAAGAGGCTGACTAACTGGACACCAAGAGATTGTAAGCATAGCAGAAAAAGGCCAGACAGGAGATGGAGAGATGAGACAGAGAAATTTGCGGGGAAAACTTGGCAAAGATTGGCTTAGTCAAGTAATTCGTGTAAAAGGTTAGGGGAGGCATTTGTTCAGCAGTGGACTAGATATGGTTGATGATGATATATATATATATATATATATATATATATATATATATATATATATATATATATATAGATAGACAGATAGATAGATCGATAGATAGATAGATATTATATAGATATATAAATAAATAGATAGACAGATATACAGTAGATACACAGTAAACTGGGGAAAGTGCACAGGTTTTATTGAGGTTTTCTACTTACGAGAAGAGTTCTAGGAGGAAACTGGAAAAAGTGAGAGAGGTTTTTATTATTTATTAACAGGGTAACCTTTAGCACGTATTGAAATGTTTCTAAAAATATTTATGTGGAGGTAGATAGTGAAAATATATATATATATATGGTTGCACATTTACCCAACGGTCGGGGGTAGGTGCGCAACGTTTTTTTTATTTATTTATTTATTTTTTTTTCAAATTTTAGCACACTTAAGCTTATTCCAACAATCCTACGTCTGACTTGGCTCATATCTCTGACTGCGGTAAAAATAATCTTGTTGTTTTTAATGCATCAAAGACTCAGTTCTTACAACTATCAACCCGTCAAAATCTTACACAGGTATATCCACTAATGTTTAGTAATATTCAGCTTAATCCTGCATCATCCTTGAACGTGCTTGGGGTTTCATTTACTCGGGACTTATCTTGGAAAGATCATATTACGTCTCTTGTAAAATCTGCTTCCAAGAGATTGGGTGTGCTGAGCTGACTCTGTTCTTTCTTTACTCCTGCACAATTGTTGACTCTATACAGGGGTTTTATCCGCCCCTGTGTGGAGTACAATTCTCATGTGTGGGGAGGCTCCCCACATACAGCTCTTCTCAATAGGGTGGAGTCAAAGGCTTTTCGTCTCATTAACTCTCCTCCTCTTACTGAATCCCTTCAACCTCTGTCGATTCGCCGCACTGTTGCATCTTTATCTCTTTTCTATCGCTACTTTAATGGTCACTGCTCCTCTGAACTGTCTGCATGCATTCCTCCACCTCCACGACGGGTGCGTAGCACCCTTCTGGCAGCAAACTCTCATCCCTTTTCAGTCCAACTCTCTAATGCAAGAGTTAACCGTTACTCCCAGTCCTTCATTTATGCAACAGGTCAACTCTGGAACTGTCTCCCTCTGTCTGTATTTCCTGCTGCCTATGATCTCTAGTCTTTCAAACGCAGTGTGTCCAGGCATTTCGAAATGAATGGATCTTGAATTTGTCTCTCTCTTGTATTTTGTTTTTCTCTTGGAGGGAACTCTTATTGCTTGTTCGTGGCCTCTGGTTCCTTCTTCCTCGCATAAAAAAAAAAAAAACTTAGATGCATTATTTGTATTGTTTTTGTGTTACGTACCACCTCACTGGCCATACAGAATTTAAAAAGTGCACACACACACACACACACAAGCAAAAAGATTAAAAGAAAGAAAACATAAGAAAACATGAAGTATTTACCTAGTATTAATGCATGACCATGCCTGTCATTTCTGAAGTATTAAATCAAAGTTTGTCTTTAAGAGGGCCTAGGCAAACACTTAACAATAGCAGTTACTTCAGTAGGCCAAATGTCCTCATTTTGTGGCTCTTTAAAGTATGAAAATTCACCTCCTGATACGTAATCGCGTCTGAATTACTTCACTGACACTTCTCCATTTCCTTCCTACTCTAGCTCTTTTCCAACAAAATGATAGTCTGAATTAGCTTTTTTGCCAGTAAACATCACAATAACATACAACCCCTCCATTATTTCCTTGGTCTTGCTCTCCTACTCTTCTCCCTCCATTTCTCTTCCATCCTCGTCTTCTCGATCCTCCTCTTCTCCTTCCTCTGCTTCTGATTTCTTCCCTGAACTTTCCTCCTTCTCATATTTAGAGAAATCTCCGGCATGTCCACATCACTTGATGAAAGATTCATTCTGGGATACTGTCAGAGGTGGATTCCGATACTCTCAGGTTCCTTTTGGCACTGGTTTTTATTAGTTTGCTGGCCAGAGGGACCTGCAACAATGTCCCCTGAAGGAAACACTCTTGCCAGGCGTTATGTGGATGACCCTACCACACCATGCAGGCCCAGGTCTCTTGGTGGACGCCTCCCTCATTTCCATAAGTTTTTCCATGAGCAAAGGGCTTACTAGGTGGTGCGCTGATGGAGATAAATCTGCCTTTGTCAGTTTATTTATCACTTTTTGCCAGTCAAGTGGGTAGAGCCCAATTGTTCTAAAGCCACTGATGGCGTAGTATGCCTTATCCTCCATACCTTGCAAGAGTGACAACAGTAGCCATGGAAAGTGGACCTTTGGCAGAGTAGTGTAAAACTTTCCATCAGCCTGCTTCCACTCTGTTAACCCTCCTAGGCACGTTGACGCGAATCGCATTCTTTGTGGTTTGGCACATTAATGCAAGTTGATGTGAATTGCGTGAGAAAGCAGAAAAAATGCTGTCAAAAGAAAAGTTTTTGGCTGATTTGCGTCAAATTTGGACGTGTCCTAGCGGGCACGTTTCTCATCCGAAGTAAACACTTGTTAACACTGTTGAGCCTTCCAGGCGACTGCTCGTAGTGAGAAACCTCAGTTGATCACAAGGAGCCAGGCTGTGAGGCTGCATTGCATGTGCTGTCTCTTTAAATCACCCTAATTCTCCTCCTCCCGCCTGAGTCAAAGCCCCATTGGACTGAGTGTGATAATATATTATTTATGAGCATAATTTGAAGTGATTTTTGTCGATGGAACATAGATATATATCTTGAGAAGAAATGGTGCCCGTTATCAGTCGTTAGGCCTAGGGGTAAGACACGTGTTCCCTGTAGCGGGGTTTCGCCACTCTGCATCCCCTGGGCCCTATGTTGTGACTACACATAAGTATATAGAAAAGCCACTGCCTAAACTGTACAGTGTGTGAAAGCTATAGTGGCTTGCTTTGTGATATATTGGAACTAGCATGCATTACGTACGCCATCTTCAAATCCCATAAGGTCCTTCAGGCCCCTCAACACCCCTGGAGGAAGTGAGTTTTCCGAATTTTGTTGATATGTATATTGACCTATTATCAATACCCTTATATTTTTCACACAAAATAATCATTTTCTCCTACATATTACACATATGACAGAAAGTAAAGCTTCATTAATAGTAATTAGCAAAAAGCAGTGTTCATGTCTACTAGGCTATAACACTAAAAAAAACATCCCTTGGAGATTTTACAATCTGTACATAAAAGGAAAAAAAAAAAAAAGGCTTTGTGAGCACAGTCTTCAGGCAAAGGGGGGGGGGAACATTTTTTTTTTTCTGCTTATGGTAAAACTACGTAGCAATCGGAAGAGTAATCTAGCTTTGTTGTCCTAGTAATCGAAAACTATTGGACGTATCGACTTCCTGTAAGAACCATGATAAAGAGCAGTAAATTCTACGTATGTTCATTACCAAAATATAAGCTTTTGGGAGCATATTTTGTAGGAAAGGGGTGGGAACGGATTGTGTATTTTTTTTCTCACTTGCGGTAATAGCCGAAAATGCTCAGAGGAGTAATCTCACTTTGTCGGCCAATTACTCGAAAACTATTGGACGTATCGATTTCCTGTAAGAACCCTGACAAAGAGCAGTAATTTCTACGTATGTTCACTACCAAAATGAAAGCCTTCGGGAGCATATTTTGTAGGAAAAGGCTGGGGAACGGAGTGTGTGTTTTTTTTTTCTCGCTTGCGGTAATAATCGAAAGCGCTTCTAGGAGTAATCTCAATTTGTCGGCCAATTACCCGAAAACTATTGGATGTATCGATTTCCTGTTAGAACCATGATAAAGAGCAGTAAATTCTACGTACATACAGGACATAACAATGTAATATCTCTGATAAAAAGTCGTTGTTACGTAGGCGGGAATATCGGGGTAGGCGGTGATGGCTCGGACATTTAAAAAAATACGAAGTATATATATATATTTATAAAAATTCAGGTTTAAGCAGGAGAGTAATCTGGTTTATGTTAAAATGTTGCCACATCATTTGGTTCTTTAGACTGATAATATGAAATTCTTAGCTCTTTTCAGCTTTAGCTATAGTTAACGAAACACAAGTGACTAAATCGTCCGAACCATCCCTACAAGTGGTGATGATTCTGACAGAAGGGTGGGATGGTTCGGCTATAGGTATTACTCAGCATATTCTTAAAATTATGTGAGTTCGATTGGATAAAACCAAACATTTATTAATTCAAAGACATTTCATTTTCCTAAAGTACAATATTAAACTTCAGAATCTAAATGAACCATTTGACATTTGTTTTAAAAAACTAATACTCTATAACTGAAACAACGTTCACCAGATTTATTAATAACTGACTTAACCTCTTACTTTGTGCTTCAGAATTATGCATAATTAGCCTCTCTCTCTCTCTCCCTCTCTCTCTGGAATACTGACTTCACTTTTCACTTTCTAGGCCTTATTTCAAACTGACTAACTTAACACTTTTAATGCATATTGCAGCCTCCAAAACTTAAATAGAAGTTGTAAAACCCCTTCCATCTTTTTACACTTTGAGAAATGGGTTAAATAAACAAAACTATAAATATATATTCTCTGATAGCTATGAAGTATGGTGTATCACTATGTGTTCAAATATAAATGATCAATAGTAGCGTTATCATTTGATAAGGTCATGACTTGGTAGTAGTGGAGGGTTAGTTCAGACTGTGCGAACCATCCCCCTGAACTGTCTGAATCATCCCGAATCTATGTAATTAATTGACGGGTACTCTCAAGTTTCACACAAGAGAGTTTGACATTCGTTGTTCATAGCAATATGTTCTACATGAATCACAGATTCACCCTGATAATGCACAGATCGATGTCTGGCATATTCATAAAGGTAGAGCTCACAATATACATCCAAATTATTACTTAAGAGTTACAAAAATACATAAAATCTGACCTACATAAAAAAAAAAGTGAGGGGTTTGTAGCTTGGAGGTTCCATGTGACTGAAGTAAACAAACTCTCCAACTTTCAAGTAAAGATCACACTGCCCTAGGTCTCATGCGTTTCTCAGGGAATGCACTGTCCGAACCATCACTGCCCTCCCTTAGCGTTTGCTATGCGCGCATGACGAAAGTGACGCATGACCGTGAGTACTCATTCTTTTCTTGCAATTTACTTGGAAACTATGAGGCTTATCGGAAATCTGTTTGGGCCATGAGAAAGCTCATGAAATTTTAAACAGTATTATGAGATAATAACATAAGGTACGTGAGAAAACTTTTGCAGGAAAGCTCCCTGTACAAAAGAGTTTTTTTTTTTTTTTTTAACCCCTTAACCGCAGGGCACCACTTTCGTGACGCTTGAGAGCAAGGGATCATACCACGGGGCGACACTTTTGTGATTCTGTGTTATTTTGAATTCGCCCGGGCTTTCAAGTGGTGGCTTTTATCATCTATCAGTAGGCTACTGCCAATGTCCAACACTAGTCAGCACTCCTAATCTCATATGTACTCCCATCCATTGTTGACAATTTTTCCATTTCTCCCCGTTCTTGACTCCCCTCCCTACCTCCCCTCCATTACCCTATCCTCTCGCCTGCCCAGCCGTGCTATGCTAAGTAAATCTTCCCTGGAATTTTTCACTGATTTCATCCATTGAAATAAGCCCTATGCCCTATTCTTATACCAAATAATATATACAAGAAAGAAATAAGGTAAGTGAGAGTGCCATACACCTAGAATTGGCTAATTATCACCTGACAACACCTCACATGCACTCGTTAGCTAATTTTCGCTGTTTATTTCACCTTGAAATATGTCGTATAATCTATTTTCGTAATAAAAATATATATAAGAAAGGAAGGGAGAAGCATAAGTGATATTTACATTCACCTGGAACTACGTAATTATTGCAGGCCACCACACTGTATTCTATTCTAAGTAAATCTTCCCTGGAATTTTCCACTGATTTCATCCATTTAAATAAGCCCTATGCCCTATTCTTATACCAAATAATATATACAAAAAAGAAATAAGCTAAGTGATAGTGCCATACACCTGGAATTGGATAATTATCACCTGACAACACCTCACGTGCACTCGTTCGCTAATTTTCGCTATTTATTTCCCCTTGAAATATGCCGTATAATCTATTTTCGTAATAAATATACTTATAAGGAGGGAAGGGAGAAGCCTAAGTGATATTTACATTCACCTGGAACTACCTAATTTATTATGTATTGTCTTGGTTTCCTGCCAATCATTTCATTGCTATATATTAGCAGATCTCATAGGGCTGAAGTTGGTAGTATTGCACTTACCCTAGCCAGGCAGCAGGAGGCCACTGCTATCAGTTCACTGTCGTCTTTGAAAGTGGGAGTATGTTTGATTAGCTCCTGCTAACTTCCGCCGCTTTTTATCTCCATGCAAAGGGCCCTGTGACCTTTACCCCCTATTAAACCTCGTGTGGAAAGAGGTAAAGGGCTGACAATTGATAGAGAGTGACTACGATCTTTTTATTGAGTAAAACAGTGCAACTGGAATTGTAAATAATGTGTAAATAATGGGTAAACAGCAAGTGAAAGTAATGAATGTAAATATAAGTGAACAGTGGAATATAGTTTTATAAGTTACTTCAAGTGACAGTCCATAACACAGGGTAAATAAAATAGAAATGTAAATAATGTAAATAAAATAGAGAACGTAAATAGAAATGTAAATGAGTAGTATCATAAGAATACGAGTATATATACTAGGAGTAATGAAAGTGAAGTTTCACTCTAGCATGTCTGAATACTATGAGTTATGAGAGTGAAGGTGAAAGTGACATTCACTCTCAATGCTAGTATACAGGACGAGAAAGTGAATGCTATGTATTCTACTGAAAGAAATTGAATCCCTACAGTGACAATAAACTACTATTACTGAAGGAAACTTATGGATAAAGACTGTAGATATATATGTGTTATACAGTAACAGAAATATAAACTGTGAGTGTTTTTATGAGTAATAGACAACACTAGCGGCGAACGATCGGAAGTGGGATGGTCATACACCCTCGTAATTTTCATTGCTTTCACAGTGTGTTTTTTTTTTTTTTTGAGTATGGATTCCAAACTATTTGAGAATCATAGAATAGTGTTTCTAGTGATAATATCAGGCTGTGGTAATCATATTACGAGTTATTGGGAAGTGTAAAGTGGAGACTTCGTTACCCAACTTCAGAGGTCTCCACAAGTCCTATGGTACTCGACGAAGGCTCAACAAACACCCAAGGAGAAAGTGGAAGGTATGTGCCTTAAGTATATGTGATTTTAATATTCTAGGACTAATAACTGATTTTTGGCAAATATTTTTAGAGAGTCTGTCGGAGCGCGAATATGCCCGCGGGAGCCGCAAGTCAAAGCAAAACAAGCCCGCGGTTTAAGGGTTAATGGCCTTCAGACCGGACAAAGGACATGGTACGGATTGCGACGTGGAATGTATGGGGTGCGAATGATGGGGTGAAAGAGAGAGACACTGCCCAAGTACTTGAGGGTGCGAAAGTGGATGTATGTGGAGTAACTGAAAATAAATGGACAGGAGAGAGAGTGTGAGAGAACGGGAGTATGGATGGGGTATATGTGCAGGAGTAGGTGAGAATGAGAGGGCAAAAGAAGGAGTGTGTATTGTTGTGAGTAAAAGATGGAAGCAGAACATAAGAGAGTATGGATCAGTTGGCTCACACATTGTGTGGATAAGACTGAAAGTTGGAATACAAATGTGGGCGATTGTGTTCGTGTATGCGACAATGCAAGATCATGCAAGCAGAGTGAATGAAGAGTTCTGGACAAATGTGGAAGTGTGCATGGAAAAGATTGGAAGGAATGAGAGTGTTTTTGATCGGTGATATGAATGGAAATGATTGGAAGGAATGAGTGTTTTTGATCGGTGATATGAATGGTAAAGTAGGGAATGTGAAGGTGGATGGAGTAGTTGGTGAGTGGGGTGTGCCTGCTGAGATAGATGAGAATTGCAGTGCGTTAGTGGACATTTGTGCCGGGAGGGGGTTGGTGATAGCCAATACCCTCTTCAGGCACAAAATGATCCACAGGTATACGTGGCGAGTGATGATGTCATAAAAAAGACTTTGTAGTTACTTGTAGTGGAGTTATATATATTAGACTTGTGGTAGAGCGGTTGTTATACTTCAGTAGCTTTGTAAGTAGATAATCTTCTTTCCCATTTGTCATACAATGACAGGAGAGGTAAAGAATAGTATGGGACTATTTTTATTTGTCTTGGAAGTATTAACAAGTCTCTCACACAGAGCGAAGTATAGAGTCCCGCTAGCTATATCCCTGTCTCGCTCTCTCTCTCCCTCTCCCAAGTTGCTAAGCCTTTCTCTCTACACCCTGCCTGTTCTATGGCTAGCCTCCATCTGAGCTCTCTTTCCTAAATTCTGGTGAAACAGGAGTCGTGTCACGTGTGTTCACTGTGGTTGGAAAGTTCTAGAAGCCTGTGTGTGAGTATGTGTGTATGTGTGTGTATGGTCACGAGGCGCTGTCGTGTGCCTATAAAGCATTCCTTGAGTTAAGAGTATGTAAGCATGTTTAGCACTGCTTGATTCTCGCAGACACAATACCTTCTCATCATCTGACCTCCTGCTTCTATCTGTCTCTCTATCTATCTATTTATCTATCTATCTATTATGATTTGTAATTATAATATGGAGTCCTAACAATGAGAAGGGTGGGTGGTGAACTGAATGAAAGGAAGGCAACGATGAATTATGTGTGTGCGGATGAAAGGATGCGAAGATGTGTAATGATTGCAAGAGCTTATAGAGGTTGGGGGAGTGGACTTTCTAACTACTGCTTGGTGGTGGCTAGAATCAAGATCCAAGTAAGATGGAGAAATAGAAAAAGGGAAAGACGGGAGGAAGGAGTAGTTGCAAGAAGAGTGGAAAGGTTACAAAAGGATGAGAAAAAGGCAGAATATAAGAGAGAAGTGAAGGAACGATTGGGTAAATATGAATTGGAGCAGATAGGGGACGTGGAGGATGTGTGCAAGATATTCACAGAAGAAATATGTGCAGCATGTGATGTGGTGTGTGGGGTGAAAAGAAAACGGAAGGGGGTGCAAGGAACAGCCTGGTGGAATGAAGAGGTGAGAAAGGCTGTGGCACAAAAGGAGAAGGCATACAATGAATGGATGAGAAATAGGGGTGTGGAAGAAGTTGAGAGGCGGAAGAGAGAGTTATATGTAGAAAGGAAGAGAGAGGTGAAAAGACTAGTAAGAGAAAGTAAGAAGAGAGTAGATGAGGAATTTGGAAGGAATTTAAGTGTAAAGTGGAGGGACTGTAAGAAAATGTTCTGGAAAGAGGTGAAAAGAGTAAGACAGGGTGGCAGTGAAGTTAGTAGGGGAGTGAAAGATAATACTGGTAGATTACTAGTGGAGAAGGGAGAAAAAGTGAGAAGATGGAGAGAACACTTTAAGGAATTGTTGAACATAGAGAATGAAAGTAATGCGAGTATAAGTGGCTGGGGAATGGCTGGGAGAAGGAGGGAGGTGAGAAGACTGGAAGAAATCAATAGGATAGAAGTTGTGGAAGCAATGAAGAAAGTCAAAATGGGGAAAGCCCCAGAAATTGATGGAGTGTGTGGTGAAATGCTGAAACAAGGGGGAGAGATAGTAGTAGAATGGATGGAGAAGATGTGCAGATTGGCCTGGGAGGAAGGTAGAGTCCTGGAGGATTGAAAGTCAGGTATAATTATTCCTTTGTACAAAGGTAAAGGGGAAGAAGAAGTGTGTTGTAATCACAGGGGCATTTGTTTTCATAATGTATTAGGAAAAGTGTATGGTGGGATACTTACTGACACTGTTAGGGAAATACCGTAACAGAGGAAGTAGTTGGAGAAGAACATGGAGGCTTTAGGAAGGAAAGAGTTTGTGTAGATCAGATATTCATTCTTAGATCTTTAGTGGAAGTGTCTATCGAAGGAAAAGAAGTTGTATGCGGCCTTCATGAATTTAGAGAAAGCATTTGACATGGTGGATAGACAAGGATTGTGGAAAGTATTAAAAATATATGGAGTAGATGGGAAGTTGTTGAATGCTGTGATGTGTATGTATGACGGTGCTGAGGCTGCAGTGTGTGTGGATGGTGAACTGAGTGAATTTTTCTCTTTGAAGGTTGGGTTGAAACAGGGATGTGTCATGTCTCCATGGTTGTTCAATCTCTACATGGATGGGGTAATGAAAGAGATACAAGGTAGGGCAGTGAATGTTGGAGTGGCCCTAGTTAGAGAGGGTAGTGTTTGGAAACTCACTTTACTGTTGTTTGCAGATGATACTGTGTTGTTAAGTGAAGACGAAGTGGAACTGCAATGCTTGGTGGATGAGTTTGGGAGTGTGTGTAAGAAACGGAATCTAAAGATGAATGTAGGGAAGAGTAAAGCGATGGTCTTTGAGAGAGGTGAAGTCAGTGAATGTACAGTGAGGTTGGATGGTGAGGAAATGGATAATGTGAGTACGTTTAAGTACTTGGGGAGTGTGATGAGTAAGGATGGAAGTTTGGAGGATGAAATGCTTGGAAGTGTACAAGGAAGAAAGGATGCTGGTTCCTTAAAAGCAGTGATAAGAAATAGGGAAGTGACCATGGAAGTGAAAAAGTTACTACATGACAGTATTGTGATACCAACTCTAACGTACGGAAGTGAAGCTTGGACATTGTTGGAAGGACACAAGTCAAGAGTGAGAGCGGTGGAAATGAGTTATTTATGACGAGACTGAGTAGTCACATGGAGAGACAGGCTGACAAATGAGGATATAAAGGAATGTTGTGGTGCGGATGTTGATGTGATAGGAAGTGTTAGGAGGAACACACTGTGGTGGTTGGGCCATGTGGAGAGGATGGAGGGTGAGAGACTGACGAGGAGGGTGTATGTGAGTGAGGTGGAGGGGGGGGAGAGGGAGGGGGAGGCCAAGGATGAGATGGAGGATGCAGTGGAGAGGTATATGAAAGAGGGGGGTGTGAGTTAGAAGCAGGGCGGTGAAATGGCGGGGGACAGGGCGACGTGAAGGCGATTTGTTTGGGGCCACCCCGTACAGGATTGAGGCATCTGGCAAGAGTTAGATAGATAGCTTTTAGTTTTTGTCTTTTTTCTTGAAAAATACAAATCGTATCACAACAGGATATTTCTCATTAGAAAGCTGATGAAATTCTCTATCTAAACTTCTAATAACATTTTCCTGTATGATGGAAAGCATTCGAATGGTGATGTTGGGAAGTGAAATTGATGCTGCAAAATGTTTATTCAGGGCCACCTAATTTAGTTTTATTCGTGTTTTCCGTTTTGTGTGTGTGTGTGTGTGTGTGTGTGTGTGTGTGTGTGTGTGTGTGTGTGCGTGCTTATCAGCTAGAACAGCCATCGACGAATAAGATCATATAGGTTTCATTGCAGTATTTTGAGGTTTGGGTGGCGAAAATAAGGCGAGAATACGTGTTTTCAGCTGCGCACGGGCGGGCTAGGCTGGCAGCCAGTCGAGTAAAATCATGTGCCGGGAAACTTACTGAAACGTATGTGTGCGTGAGAGGGTTAACACCTTCCGCCATGCAGGCTTCATTGACCCATACACAGCCATGTCTAGGGACTGAAGTAGGTGTGTGCTGTTTGGTGGCAAAAACAGCATGCGTATCCTGTTCCATCTCAATGACATCAGCAGAAAGATGCAAAGCGAGATTCTCGCCAATAATAACTCTTGGAAAATCATTATTTTGACAGGTGCTGGAAATAAGGCACAGCCAGCCTCTGAAGCCATCCTTGAAGCAGTCACCATTGAACACCCAGACTTTTCCTGTTATACCTCGTGCTGACGGGCCCTCGCAGCACCCATATATCCAACAAGTGTTCTGCTTTATAAACAACATATGGAGGCAGGACTCTCTGCGTACTTAACCCTCTTTCTAAAGATCATTAGCTTCGCCTTCAGATCATATGTCGAATTTGTTTCATGATAGTTCACGACATTCTCACGTGGAATATCTTTTAATGTATCATCTAAATTGTCAAAAAACTTCTTCACAGTTTCCACGGACACTGTTGCCGTTTTTCTACTTATATTTTGACACATACGTGTGGACAACAGATCTCTATGTCTAGCTAGAAATGATCAGACCCACTCTTGACCAGGCATATTGTTCTTGAAATACAGATAGCTTTGGCCTACCTTATCTAAGAAGCTTTTCACAAACAACCTTAAGTCCATATGGTCGAAAGCATAACCATAATCACCGAAGGTGGCTAAATGCTGGGCGATTAACAGCTCCTCCTCCGGAAGCAAGGCTGGTTTGCGCCCTGTTTCTAATGTGTGCTGCACTCCGGGTACATGGTCATGCAGGGTCCTGTGAGGGATGTGTAGAATCGTGAAACCCTCTTGCAAGGTTCTCCTGCTTTTACGCGGCTGATAGCCTCCACAGGTCCTCGGAGGAGTAACCACGCGCCTGGTTGGGGTCCGTTTTTCTCACGTAGTGTCACGCCACCTGTAAAAATATAAGCAAGAAATTGCATTGACAGATAGTTATTATAGTATTTGGATTGCTTCTGTTTTGTTATACTCTAAAGATTGAAGATGTAGGCTATAAGGCATGAACCAGTTCATTTAGATAGTAACTTGTAGGCGATAAGTGATGAAACCAGCATGTGCATGTTAACCCCATGAAAAGTTGCGCAGTTACACCACCATTCATTCATGTCTCACTACTCACTAATGCTTAGACCTAGCAACATATAATTATAGCATAATCTACCTTAGGATATAAATAATTAATGAGCCTAAATAGAGTACCCTAGGAATATTTATTGTTGGGTAACATACCCTTAGTGTTCCAACGTAGTTTTTCCTTCAAAATTTCCGTCAATGCTCCGTCCTCGCTGTACACAGCCGTAGTGATCAATGTTGTTGATAAAATGGTAGGGTAACACTTGTTAAAGTTGAATAAATGACTCTGCTCCGTATTCAAATTGTGAAAATTAAGAAAATCAAAATCAAAACCTGTTTTTGCCCATTGTAAGAAATAACTTTCTTCCAAGTACACTTACCCCAATGGATGTGCACTTTCCCCAGTTTACGATATACCGTATAAATGAATAAATAAATAAAATAAATTAATATATATATATATATATATATATATATATATATATATATATATATATATATATATATATATACATATATATATATATATATATATATATATATATATATATATATATATATATATATATATATATATATATATATCGGAAGAGAATCACCATATACATTTTCATCTTTATTGGCTAGCAGAATAGAATTCACTTCTGAAACCGAGGAAAATAACGTGCTCTCCTTTCTCGATATCAAGATAAATAGGCAGTTCAGTTCTTTCAAGACGTCAGTATATGGGAAAACAACAACACTCTGTGCTGAAAATTCACTTCTTTCATTCCCATAGAATACAAACGAAATATCACTTGCTACACAAGCTTTTCATATCTGTTCAGAGTACTTTCATTTTGATGCTGAACTCCTGTACCTGAGAAATTTACTACATAAAAACGAATTTCCATTAAATTTTCTTGATGAATATATTGGTAAAGCACTAAGTAAATTATTATGCCCATCTGTTAAATCACGTACTGTACCTAGAGATGTGATTTATTTCCCTATTGTTTCTGCTGGGAAAGGCAGCTATTCACTCCGTAAAAGTTTAAGCAGCTTACTACGTGAATTTTTTCCACAGCTAAATCTTGGAGTAGTTTTCAAGGCAAATTGCGCTATCCTGTCATTCTTGAAATTCAAAGATGTTATTCCTGTGGAGCTGAAATCGTCCGTTGTATATCAGTATAAGTGTAAATGCTGTAGTGCTTTGTATCAAGGTAAAGAGAATAATAGGTAGTTTCACACGGGGGGTGGGGGGGCAGGGAGCTAAAACATGTTTCGGTCTGTGCATGACATCACAGATAATCCAGACTGAGGGTCTCAGGCAGTAGTAAGGCCAGCCACTCTCCTACCTGCCCTATGATATGAGTTCCCAAGCCTATATGGATTACTTTTATTTGCATCCTAAACTGCATGCACAGCACTGAAAAGGTTCATGTTATGTTTCTGAGATATTATAAAAAATGTCTTCAAGAGGAACTGTCTGTTTTCAGAGAATATAGGAATGTCATATACAGGGTCATACAGACACAGATCCGACATCACAGGTGCCTCTAAGCTAGCTGATTATGAGAAAAATTACAGAAAATATTGACAAAGATGACTGGTTGAGAGTACAGCATCTCCAAACTTCTACCAAATGATCCGGAAATCTTCAGTTTCCATTGGTATACCATTGCATTCGTTTTCTTTCACACTTTCATTTTCTGTTTCTTTTTGTTCTTGACGTCACAGCCTCTGCACGAGCCGAGGGGAGTGAACCTACCTCTCATAATCTCTTTATCTTGCTTTGTATAGTGGGAAGATGAAACGACACCTCAAAACGCGTATCTGTGAACACTTTGGTAGGCTGTTCGAAAAAACTACCCTATCATCAGCCTGCCTTTCTCAGCTATTCGTAAACATGCTCGTGACAACGACCACCCTATGTCCACGGGGAGCTTTTCTGTGCTGGCCAGTTCCTCCTCAGACAGTGACATGTTATGTTGGAGTCCCTTCTCATACAGGGACAAACCTACTCTCTGCAGTAATGAGATATCTACAGAATTATTGTGTTTTTAATTCTATGTCTTGGTCTTTTCTTAGATTTTTTCTTTTAACGAAACAAAGTTTTGCTAACTATTGTGTCGTCTAGGGCATTCATTTTTTTTTTTTTTTTACTTTTAGAATGTTTACACTAGTATTTACGTAAGGTTTTGCTTACGTTAATGAATTCTTGCCACACTTTGTCATGGCTTGCGATTTTATTTACTTTGTTTTAATAAATTTTTTTACCAGACCCGACTTCAGATTTTTAAGAAATTACTTGATCTGGAATGATTTTTTAATTTTTTTTTTTTTTTTCACGTAGGTTAATATCACCCCAAAAAAATATTTTTGCATTTTTCACCATGTAAATTCATTCTTTTCACGTAGGATACTTTCACCCCAAATTATTCATTTTGCATTTTTTACCTTAAGGCTTTTATGCAGAAATTAATGCAGTTTTATTGTATTTCTATCTATCTATTGCCAGACGCCTCAATCCCGTTTGGGGTGGCCACAAACAAATCGCCTCCACGTCATCCTGTCCCCCGCCATTTCACTGCCCTGCTCCCAACTCACACCCCCCTCTCTCATATACCTCTCCACCCCATCCCTCCATCTCATCCTCGGCCTCCCCCTCCCTCTCCCCCCCTCCACCTCACTCACATACACTCACTTCGTCAGTCTTTCACCCTCCATCCTCTCCACATGGCCAAACCACCTCAGTGTGTTCCTCATAACACTTCCTATCACATCCACATCCACACCACAACGCTTCTTTATATCCTCATTCGTCAGCCTGTCTCTCCACGAGACTCCACAGGCTCCTCTTAAATAACTCATTTCCACTGCTCTCACTCTTGACTTGTGTCCTTGCAACAATGTCCAAGCTTCACTTCCATATGTTAGAGTTGGTATCACAATACTGTCATGTAGTAACTTTTTCACTTCCATGCTCACTTCCCTGTTTCTTATCACTGCTTTCAAAGAACCAACAACCTTTCTTCCCTGCTGTACCCTTTCAGGCACTTCACCCTTCGAACCTCCATCCTTACTCATCAAACTACCCAAGTACTTAAACGTCCTCACATTTTCCAATTCCTCACCATCCAACCTCGCTCTACATTCACGGACTTCACCTCTCTCAAAGACCATCACTTTACTCTTCCCTATATTCACCTTTAGATTCCATTTCTTGCACACTCTCCCAAACTCATCCACCAAGCCTTGCAGCTCCACTTCGTCTTCACTCAACAACACAGTATCATCTGCCAACAACAGTACAGAAACAACAGTACAGGGAGTTTCCAAACACTATCCTCTCTCACCAGGGCCACTCCAACATCCACTACCCTACCTTGCACCTCTTTTATTACCCCATCCATGAACAGATTGAACAACCATGGAGACATGACACATCCCTGTTTCAACCCAACCTCCAAAGAGAAAAATTCACCTAGTTTACCATCCACACGCAAAGCAGCCTTCGCACCATCATACATACTCTTCACAGCATTCAACAACTTCCCATCTACTCCATATATTCTTAATACTTTCCACAATCCTTGTCTATCCACCCTGTCATATGCATTCTCCAAATCCATGAAAGCTGCATACAACTTCTTTCGCTTCTCTAGAAACTTTTCCATTAAAGATCTAAGAATGAATATCTGATCTACACAACCTCTTCCCTTCCTAAAGCCTCCCTGTTCTTCTCCAACTAATTCCTCTGTTCTTTCTCTAACTCTGTCAATAAGTATCCTACCATACACTTTTCCTATTATACTAAGAAGACAAATGTCCCTATGATTTCCACACACTTCTTTTTCCACTTTTCCTTTGTACAAGGGAATAATTATACCTGACTTCCAATCCTCCGGGACTCTACCTTCATCCCAGGCCAATCTGCACATCTTCCACATCCATTCTACTACTATCTCTCCCCCATGCTTCAGCATTTCACCACACACTCCATCAATTCCTGGGGCTTTCCCCAATTTAACTTTCTTCATTGCTTCCACAACTTCTATCCTACTGATTTCTTTCTGTCTTCTCACCTCCCTCCTTCTCCCAGCCATTCCCCAGCCACTTATACTCGCATTACTTCCATCCTCTATGTTCAACAATTCCTTAAAGTGTTTTCTCCATCTGCTCACTTTTTCTCCCTTCTCCACGAGTAATCTACCATTTTTATCTTTCACTCCTCTGCTAACCTCACTTCCACCCTGCCTTACTCTTTTCACCTCTTTCCAGAACATTTTCTTACAGTCCTTCCACTTTACACTCAAATTCATTCCAAATTCCTCATCCACTCTCTTCTTACTCTCTCTTACTAATCTTTTCACCTCTCACTTTCTTTCTACATACAACTCTCTCTTCCACCTCTCAACCTCTTCCACGTCCCTACTTTTCATCTATTTATTGTATGCTTTCTTCTTTTGTGCCACAGTCTGTCTCACCTCTTCAGTCCACCACACTGTTCCTTGTGCCCCCCTCCGTCTTCTCTTCCTCCCACACACCACATCACATGCTGCACATATTTCTTTTGTAAATATCCAGCACACACCTTCCACGTCCCCCTTCTGCTCCAATTCATATTTGCCCAATCGTTCCTCCACTTCTCTCTTATACTCTGCCTTTTTCTCATCCTCTTGTAACCTTTCCACTCTCCTTGCAACTACTCCTTCCTCTCGTCTTTCCCTTCTTCTATTCCTCCATCTTACTTGGATCCTAATTCTGGCCACCACCAAGTAGTGGTCAGAAAGTCCACTCCCCCAACCTCTATAAGCTCTTGCATCCATTACACATCTTCGCATCCTTTCATCCACACACACATAATCAATCGTTGCCTTCCTTTCATTCAGTTCACCACCCACCCTTCTCATCACTCGCCATGTATACCTGTGGATCATTTTATGCCTGAAGAGGGTATTGGCTATCACCAACACCCTCCCAGCACTAATGTCCACTAACGCACTGCCATTCTCATCTGTTGCAGCAGGCACACCCCACTCACCAACTATTCCATCCACCTTCACATTCCGTACTTTACCATTCATATCACCGATCAAAAACACTCTTTCATTCCTTCCAAACTTTTCCATGCACACTTCCACATTTGTCCAGAACTCTCTCTCACTCTGCTAGCACGATCTTGCTTTGGCGCATACACACACACAATCGCCCACATTTGTAATCCAACTTTCAACTTTGCACACCCAATCCTTGACCCAACTGATCCATACTGTCTTATGCTCTTCTTCCATCTTTTACTCACAACTATACATACTCCTTCCTTTGCCCTCTCATTCTCATCTACTCCTGCACATATACCCCATCCATACTCCCATTCTCTCACACTTTCTCCCTTCCATTTTGTTTCAGTCATTCCACATACATCCACTTTTGCACCCTTAAACACCTGGACAATCTCTCTCTCTTTCACCTCATCATTCGCTCCTCTTACATTCCACGTAGCCATTACCAAGTCCTTTGTCCGGTCTTGGGTCGTCATCGTTTGGTCAGTCCTTGTCCGAGGCTTCTTGTTTGTTTTTATAGTTAGTTGTTTTCCGGGGAGGGGCACTAACCCTCCACCAACCCTTTTAGTCGCCTTTTACGACAAGCAGGGATACTGAGGGAGTATTCTTGAAAAAAAAAAAAAAAAACCTACCCCCAAGAGTACTTACTTATTACTAAAATGCGGTAAGGAAGAATATTAAATGTCCAGTCCTGTATTTCTTTTTTAGGCTCTTATGATGGTGGAAGTATTGTGCCGAAACGTTAACAACTAAAGATGAAGATGTATATATTGTACAAGCCCTGGTGATTCTCTTCCTATTAAGACTGCTTTCCAGGCAACAAGTCCATATTCATATCCATTAAAAAAAAAAAAAAAAAAAACGCTTGTTTGTCCACTAATTTGGGAAATACATCGGGTGCCAATTTGGTTATGATGTCACCACTGCTGCTGCTGGCGGATGTGTTGGTGAAAATGTGACCGATATTGCTTTTGATGCTTTTCTTGCTGTTCCATGTGGTCCTGCTGCTGCTGTTGTTTTGTAGGTTTCTTTTATGATCGTTAGTGGAGGTAACAATAAAGACTAGACACTATGGCAGGGGTAATAATGGTGCTAAATTCACTGGTGGTGATGATATTTATGTCGGTGGTGGTGTGGTATTGTTGTTTGGATCGATGTTTTTATGATCGGTTGTGGTGGCAATAGTGAAGACCATCGGCAGTGTTATGAGTAGCAATGATGTTGACTTTAGTATTTGTGGTCGTGATTAACATGGCCCTGAAAGAAAAGGAGATACTTTATACTAAAAAAAAAGAACAAAAAGAAAAAAAGATATGTCAAGCAAGGACTGGATGATTTGACAGAATTGAAGGAAGAGTTTCATTATTTTGCGTTATTTCCTTAAAGTCTCACTACGAAATTTACCTTCTTTCCATGCATGTGAAAATATTTTTCATTATTTTTTCAGTGTGTCCCGTGATGTACCATTTGTTAGGTCTTCGCACCAGAGTATGGAGAGCTTCTGTACTTCATCTCTGTTTTTTTTTCTTCCAAACGCTTAGTTAATTTGGCACCATTTCCATATTTCTTAACCACTTCGCTTCACACCTCACATAATTATTTTTCGGGTCAACCCCGCCACTTTTTTCACATTTTTTTTCATTTAAGCAGTTTATAGGGATTTTCTGGATAAACGTCAAAACATATAAACAAGCAAATTTTGAGAACCTTTGATTTTGCTAAATCATAAATCATCATAGTAATGGTGTCAGTGTACCATACTGCAGGCGTGTGGAAGTCATCTAGCATATCCTTGAGAATGTTTGAAATTTTGTTTATTTTGCTGCCTCCAACCAATGTTCCACATAAGAAAAGCCACTCGTATTCAAAACGATCATTAAGGCTCTGTCTAACTTCGTCGGTAAGAAATGGCTCATGAACGGAATAAAACTGTCGGGGGAATACACGGACACATAAAAGCGTCACAGTATTGAAGGGGTAATTCCCCTGAATTCAATTTCCTTCCAGCATATCATTATACGCTCCACCCACAGGTCCCCACCCCTCGTCAACCGCTGTCAAAAGCAGTGGGAGTGATGCTGTTACCATGGTAACGCTGAGTCCCGGCATTTTCATCTCTGGGTCGTCCACGACTCGTTTTCCTTAAATCACCCTCTGAGTTCTCGATGCTGATATAAGATGTTCTGAATTTGGAGGTATGGTTTACGAGAAAGAGAGCTCAGTATGGATTGCTATAAATTTCCAACAATCAGCTGACAAACGCCTTAACCCCGGAAGCGGATGCAACAGACAAATCGCCTCCATGTCAACATTGCCTCTTTCAGGCTGCCCTTTTCCATTTCACACCAAGATCATTCAGACACCCCTCTACTCCATTCCTCCCTGTCAACCTCAGCCTCCCCCTCCCCCTTTCTCATTCCACCCCACTCTCGAACACTCTTCTAGTCAAACGGTCACATTTCCAGTCCCTCCACACAACGAAACAATCCCAGGGTACTTGTAACACATTCCAACACATCCACATCAAAGTCACAAAGCTCCTGAAATTCTTGAGTTTTCAGCGAATCCAAGTAACTCCATGCGCTCTTATCAATCCTGAATACCCCTCCTTTCCTTCCTGACTTGTGCCCTTCCAGTAAAGTCTAAGCTTCCGTCCCATACGTTAGAGTGGGTATCATTATACTGTCACGATATCCTTACTTCCATAATCACTTTCCTCTTCCTTACCACGTAAATAAGTATATCATTCAAAAGATATAATTACATAGCTTATAAGGCATTATGACAGAAGTTCAAAATACAAGAAGGAAGTATTGTACGTAAGTAGCAATGAATGAGGGTATTCTCTGATATGATATAAGACCACGGCTTCGTTAAACACAAATTTCTTTGTCCACTTACGTTATTTAAATAAAGAAAAAGGAGAAAAGGACCGGTTGAGAAAAAGAAGAGAAAGAGAGAATGGAAATGGATATTACGGGCCGCAGAAAAGAAGCCTTAAACAGCAAGAGCTAAAGAAGAGAAACTTCAAGTGAAGGTACGAAAGGAAAAAAAAAAAAAAAACAGAGCAATCAAAGAGGATAATAATCACCGACATAGAAGGAGAGAATACAAGAAGTGACATAAGAAGTGAAACAGAAACAGCGAAACAAATGGGAGAACATAACTTCTTGTGTCTTTGGAAAGGTATATACTTGAGCAGAGCGAGGATATGAAGGCAAAAGAGGAGACAAGGAAGAAGGACTGATTAGTGAGATCAGTGAGTAGATTCAAAGGAAAAATTAATTGCGATTGGAAGTTAGGAGAGAGAGAGAGAGAGAGAGAGAGAGAGAGAGAGAGAGAGAGAGAGAGAGAGAGAGAGAGAGAGAGAGAGAGAGAGAGAGAGAGAGAGAGAATAGTGTTACAGAGCTTAGCAACAATAAAAAGTACGTGATTTTTTGGCCACATGTCACAGCTAAAGAGAGAAGGGAGGCGGTGCTGACTTTTAAAAACAGATCATGAATTTGTCTATGTCTTCTTGATATAGCAGACTACTTTTTTCTAAGAAAGACTTTTCAGAGGCGTTAGATACATACATTATTAACTTTTTACTACAAGAGACTCCCTTAAACTCTATCAATCTTCTGTCCGATAGCAAGAAGGAAGATTGAAAGACGCATTAGACTTCAAGAAAACCCTAATATTCTATTTCAACTAACACCAGACCGTTTAATTTATCTGAGAATAAGTCATATGAACCTGAAAGAAGAAATCCTTTCAGTCCAACAGGCCTTCCCTAAATTGTATTACTTCTTCTCTTTGGTACTCATACTAAACATCAAAAATAAAAGAAAAATAGATACATTTTTCCAGTTTTATTTTGCACATAAGTCTCGCCTCCTCACGTTGTTTCTCACCACTCAGTAGCTGTGTTGTTCTTGTTTACAGAAGTTCTCACAGTCCCTATTCACTTTTCACGCCTTGCAGCGGTTTAAAATAGTTTGTTGTCTCTATAAGTAACTGTCTCGTTCTGCTTCAGTTTGTCTTTGGAAGTGACTTTCTCTCTGTCTGTCTGTCTGTCTGTCTGTCTGTCTCTCTCTCTCTCTCTCTCTCTCTCTCTCTCTCTCTCTCTCGCCAATTGCAGAAAACGTGCGCCAAAGTGGCAATGGCGATGTGAAATTCCTGGACAGTAGCGGCTGGTAATGGTTATGGTGGGGTTGGTGAAGATGTAGGGAAAGAGAGAAAATGGTGAGTGGGAGGGAGTGGGAGAGGAGGTGCAAGGAGGGACGTGAGGTGAAAGCCAGCGGGTGAGAGGGAGAGTAATTTGGGAGACAGAGGAGTTAAGTGAGGAAATTAAGCGGGCAAAAAGAGGAAGAGATGGTGGGAGAAAGGAGTTGAAAAAGGATAAATAATGGAATATTAATGTGTGAGTGAAGGAAATGTAACGAGAATAATGGGGGTACGGGAAGATCAAACAGTACGTCAGAAAACATAATTATAGCGAGTCCTCCAGAAGGGTGATGGAAAGGTGGTTAGGAAAGGGTGAGCAAACTTGTGAAGGGGCTATGCAAGGAAGGAGGGGTCATATGCATTGCTTCCCAACTCCATTTTTTCTCGTTTTCATTTTCAGTTAACTTTTCTGCTAGCATCCCTTTGCTTTGTAATTTCTCTTTCTCTACCACTGGGTCAGGCTTCCTCGCCCTCTGTTATGACCCAGTTTAGACTTGCATTTATATTCTGCTTTGGTGTGCAAAACGACGGTAGGAGGTTCGCGGTGTAGCGCTTTGTGTATCATTTCCCTCAGACTGGGAAAAACAACAATTACCTGGGAAAGGGTAGGGCAGGGAGAGAGGGAGAAGGCAGAGGATGGCTGAAGTACTCTTATCTGTCTCACACACACACACACACACACACACACACACACACACACACACACACACACAAAGAGAGAGAGAGAGAGAGAGAGAGAGAGAGAGAGAGAGATAATAGCTTCAATTTGTCCTTTCCTCTGATGTTTACATGACACTTTTTCTACATTGCTTGGCACTCTCACTCTCTGTCTTACGAGGTATCCAGGGAAAATCAGCAGTGACACCCCTTCCTTCCTCTCGACCCTGTTCTTAATTATTCTCTGCCATCTTCCTCTTATTCTCTGTCTAACCCTTTCTTTCCTCGTTAGTAAATTCTGATAATTTAATTTCTCTACAACCATTTTTTCTCTGTGCTCACTCTTTTATCTCTCTCTCTTGCTATTTCACGTTTTTACTCATTCCTCATTGCCCTCTTTTTTTCTCTTTACCCTCACTCATCGGTCCAGCACCTTACGGTCATATTATCATTTTCATCCTTCCAATCACCTTCATTTATTGACAAATTAGCTTCTAATTTCTTTCCAGTCGCTTCCTACATCTCTCTGTCTCTCCCTGTCTCTGTCTGTCTGTCTGTCTGTCTGTCTGTCTCTCTCTCTCTCGTCCTTTTTTTCCTCCACTTTTATTTATATCTTCCGTATTTTCTAGTATCTTTCCCTGCCTCAATTACCGATGGACCAGATCATCACTTCCTCTAATCTTTTACTTTGTCGTCTACATTTTCCCTGAGGCAAGGGCTGTATAACAGATGGCATAGAAGGCATCGTAGCACCTCTTAAATAGCGTTTTAATTTTTATTTTTTGCTCTACCTTTTTCTTGCATACTGCTTATATCGCTTTAATATTGACAAATTTGGATCAGTAACATAGAAGTGAATTTTGAATTGTAATGTACCGAGTAACTAGCTAAGGAAGATGAGTCACGATATCTTCAGTGGCACTTAGATCGTATGATTACGGTTGTTGTCCATAATTTAGCGTTGCGTTTTGAGTAAAGCAACAATATTAGGAGGCCAGGAAGGTGATCCAAGTCAGTGTTTTTCAACAGGGGCGACTATATTTCATTCACCTTAACTAGTCAGAACTTTTTTTTAGTCCTTTTCCAGCCTATATCATGCACCACAGAGAAACACTGTAATACAAATCTGTATACTCTCATAGCATTTCTTCATGACTAACTTTATAAATCACTGTTGACTCGTTGTTACAGCTCATCATTCAAGTTGTGGTAAAGTTAATGTGAAAAAAAAAAGGATAATTACCCTGGAATGCCCCAGGCTGAGGTCGGAGGTTATCCGGCAGGACTGATGCGGAACACGGTTGATTGAAATGATGTCACACACACACACACACACACACACACACACACACACACACACAGTCAAGTTCTGTAAAGTTGTATAAATTGTTGCTATCAAGATGTCTAGTGCAAGGACCCTTAATTATAATTCTTAGTATCAGTGTAATGACGGCTTATCATCACCATTATTATTATTATTATTATTATTATTATTATTATTATTATTTCTGAAAGAGGTGAAATGGTTACTTTTAAGAATCTCTTGCATAAGAGAACAGACTCACAAATTTCGTGTCAATGTGTGTGTGTGTGTGTGTGTGTGTGTGTGTGTGTGTGTGTGTGTGTGTGTGTGTGTGTATGTACACGAGTGCCTGTGTGTAACATTGTCGTCGGGCCCCGTTATGTCGACACAGTTTTTGAAAAAGCATCGTAAAGATGTCCCACCACGAAAAACAAGGTCGAAAAGCACTGGCCTGGATATTATGTCTGTAGGAGACTTTTGCAGTCTAACAACATACTGGTGGCTTTATTAGCCGTTTAGCATAAATATTTACTTTAGACTATTCCAAATCGTCAATCATTTTATCGAAAACAGCTCGCCATTACAGCAGGCCTAGGTAGATTAAGGCTCGTTGTCAGTGTTACACATACCGATTGTATTAACATGCTTATAAAAGTGATATTGTTCAGTGGTAATAATTTGGAGATGTAGTTCGAGTTGTAGGTTTTGTGATGCATCCTGCTAGCAGTGGGGTCTATATTGGGCCAATTCAGTGAATTTTCTTACCTCTGAACACTTAACAGCATTGAAGAAAACTGATATGATTAAGGGCCGTATTCTCTTTGGTTTAGAGATTTAGCCAAACTTCCTTCTCAGTGATATGCTGTATTTTACATCTTACACTTGAATATATATATATATATATATATATATATATATATATATATATATATATATATATATATATATATATAATTAAAACGAATATTAAAGTCTATCTATATATCTATAGCTCGACGCCCTAATCCCGCAAGAGATGGCCGCGGACAAAACGCCTCTAAGTCGGTCTGTCACCCACCATTTGACTACTCTCCCCCAACTCACTCCATCCTCCCTCATATACCTCTCAACTCCATCCCTCCACCTCATCCTCGGTCTACCTCTCCCTCCCTCCACCTCATCTACATACACCCTCTTAGTCAGTCTTGCATTTTCCATTCTCTCCACATGTCCAAACCACCTCAGTGTATTTCTCCTAATCTTCTCAACCACATCCACATCCACCCCACAACGTTCCTTCACTTCTTCATTCGTCACCCTGTCCCTCCATGTCATTCCAAATGCTCCTCTCAAGTAACTCATTTCCACTGCTCTCACTCTTGACTTGTTCCCCTCTTGCAAGGTCCACTCCTCGCTTCCATACGTCAGGGTAGGGATCACAATACTATCATGCAGTGACTTCTTAACTTCCATATTTATCTCCCTATTTCTCATCATTGCTTTCAGTGAACAAGCAACCTTTCTTCCCTGCTGTACCCTTTCACGCACTTTACCCCTCAAAGTTCCATCCTTACCCATCACATTACCCAAGTACTTGAATGCACTCACATTCTCCATATCCTCACCATCCAACCTCTCTGTACATTCTGTGATTTCATTCCTCTCAAACATCATAACTTTACTCTTGTTTAAATTAACTTTCAGATTCTTTTGCCTACACACTGTCCCAAACTCATTCACCAAACCGTGCAACTCCCATTCATGTTCACTCAACAATACTGTTCATCAGCAAACAGCAACACCGGAATCTTCCAAATCTCACCCTCATTCATTAGAGCCACGCCCACATCCACTGCACTACCTTGCACCTCCTTTACAACCCCATCATTGTATATATTAAACAGCCATGGAAACATCTCACAACCCTGTTTCAGTCCCACACTGAGATCAAAGAACTCACTCAGCTCACCATCCACTCACACTGTACCCCAAGTTCCTTCGTACATACTCTTAACAGCACTCAACAATTTCCCCTCCACTCCATATATTCTTAACACCTTCCACATACCTTTGCCTATCTCTTCTGTCATAAGCTTTCTCCATGAAGGCAACATATACTTTCTTTCCCTTCTCTAGGTAATTCTCCACTAAACATCTTTGAACAAATATCTGATCCACACACCCTTTTCCCTTCCTAAATCCCCTTTGTTCTTCTCCAACTAGCTCCTCTGTCATATGGCTAACCCAGTCAATGAGTATTCTACCATATATTTTTCCAGTCACACTAAAAAGGCAAATACCCCTATGGTTACCACATACTTCTCTCTCCCCTTTTCCTTTGTATAAAAGAATAATTATACCTGATTTCCAGCCCTCTGGAACCCTTCCCTCTTCCCAAGCCAATCTACACAACTTCCATAATATTCACTCCACAACAATCTCACCCCCATACCTCAGCACTTCACCACACACTCCATCAATTCCTGGACCCTTTCCCATCTTGATCTTCATTGCTTCCGCTACTTCCGCCCTAGTGATCTCCTCCTCCCTCCTCTCATCTCTTCTTCTCCCAGCCATTCCCAAACCACTTATACTCGCACTGCTCTCACTCTCTACATTCAACAAATCCTCAAAGTGCTCCTTCCATCTCCTTAATTTCTCTCTCTTCTCTACAGCAATCCATTATTCCTATCTTTCACTCCCCTACTATTTCCCTTTTCACACTGCCTTACTTTCTTTACCTCCTTCCAAAACAATTTCTTACTCTCCCTCCATTTCACACTTAGATTCCTCTCAAACTCTTCATCCACCTCCTTCTTACTCTCCTTCACCAGTCTCTTCACCTCCCTGCTGCTCACATATACCTCTCTCTTCTCTCTCTCATCTTCTCCCCTACCTCTACTCGCAAACCATTCATTATATGCATTTTTCTTTTGTTCCACAGCTTGTTTCACCTCATCATTCCACAATATTGTCCGTTGCACACCCCTGTATCCCGTCCTCACTCCAAAAACCACCTCACACGCTGCGCCTACCTCTTCCGTGAATATCTTACATACGTCTTCCACCCCTTCCATCTGCTCTAACTCATACCTTCCTAATCTTTCTTCCACTATGCTTTTGTACTCTGCCATTTTCTCACTCTCTTACAAGTTCTCCACTCTTCTCACAGAAGCTGTTTCCACCTGTCTTCCCCTTCGTCTCTTCAACCATTTTCTTTGCAGCTTTACCTTGGCCATCACTAAGTGATGGTCCGAGACTCCATTCCCCCACCCTCTCCACACTCTTGCATCCAACACTTGTCTTCTCATTCGCTCATCCACACACACGTAGTCTATCATTGCCTTTCGTTCAACAAGTTCACCATCCATCCTCCTTACTACTCTCCAAGTATACCTGTGGATCATCTTATGCTGAAAGTAGGTGTTGGCTATTGCCAACCCCTTACCAGCACAGATGTCCACCAAAGCACTACCATTCCCATCTACTGCAGCTGGCAAACCCCACTGACCAACCACTCTATCCACTCGTACATTCCCAACTTTGCCATTCATGTCTCCAATCAAAAGCACTCTCTTGCTCCTCTCATATTTGTCCATACATGCTTCTACACTAGCCCAAAACTCATCTTTCACTCATGCCACTAGGTCCTCTGTCGGCGCATACGCACATACAATATTAAAGTACATTAATCAAATTATATCACTAAGAATGAGGTACAGTATTTCAAAGACGCCTAGACTGACGCAGAAGAAAGCTTAGAATTCTTGCTTATTGACTACACAAAGCCATTAAAGTAGGCAAGCAGTGTTTGCCACGTTTCAGCCATCCTGAAGAATACGACGTGGAGGTGTATGGTATGTAGGCCCTGTAGGGGGACTAATGGGCCTTGGGAGTAGGATGTGAAAGCCTATGCCCAGAGTCAGACACGTAAAAAAGAATCTGTTACACAGCTGGGTGAAGAGGGACACACACACACACACACACACACACACACACACACACACACACACACACACACACACACACACACAAAACTTTATCCAGCAGCCTGACCGGTCCTGGAATCGAACTTAAGATCTTTTAGCTGAGAGGCGTATATGTTACTACAGCACGACCATTTCCCCCGTATCAGTAAGAATACACAAGCAGTCCATTTATCTTCGCTGCCAGAATGTGATACTCTTTTCCTGATGCCAAGTTATTTTTCCTCGGTGTTCTTATGGACCACTGTCTCATTGTCTACGTGCACGGTTTAACATTTAGTCTAAACATTTTTTGCATCATGCTGAAGTTTGGCAGTTGGCTGTTGGAACTACTCAGGAAAGAGATCATTCGTATTATTGCATTTAATGTGCAGTCAGGATAAAAGTTTGCGTAATACTTAACTTCCACTGTTTCTTCTATAACTCTAATATTTAATATCATAACCTCAGAGATTCCTCATATTTTTCTCTGCATATAGATGATTCACCTTAATATGGTACACCAGGAAGGAAAGTGATGCAAATGACATAGGTATGAAAATGACGTAGTGGAACATTAAGGGAACTTTTGTCCATGGCTGTATCATCCAAGTACGGCAAAGTCAATGAAAAAAAAAGTGAAGTAAAAAAAATTATTTGGCTAAGTACTTCATGTTAGAAAATTAAGCCGGTAATATTACAGGTAATATTAGTTTTTAGCAAACTAATATTACCGGTGAGTTGACAGTTATGGAGAATAAGAGGATTGCATATGCCACGAGCATAAGGGGACTTCTATGCCTGATTGTAAAGAGAGTGGATGCATGCTCGTGTACTCTCTTCTCTAGCTACGTAGGGCTGCCTCCCTGGCATTAGTTTTTTTTTTTTTTTTCTCATCCTTCTGGTGGTGACTAGGTTAGCTAGTTACTCATATTCCTCCTCTCCCTCTAGCTAGGTACAGTAGGTGTCTGTACCGTTATACTGAGTTTACCTTTGCTTACTCGCCCACGGAGGGTCCCTCCCACTGATCACTCTGGGGCGTGAATAAACACGGTCGGGCCTCCCTGGAGTGGTTTGAGAGGGCAACCTCAGGCGTAGGTGTCCTGCCCCAGGTTATTTGTCCTTTGGTTGTTTTCTGTCCTTCCCACTTCCCCTGTTAGAGGGGAGTGGCCTGTATGGCAGACGACCTTTCTGCCTCCCCCCCGTCAGGAGGGGAGGTAGTCCTGACCGACCCCCGACTACTACACGGATTGACAGCCACCAGACAGAACGGCCCCAGACTCGTTTGCCTCGTGACCTAAATGTCAAAAATGCGGAGTTTGTGATCATCCATGCTCTAGGTTCCACTCCCTTGAGCAGTCTCAATCCCTTCATGATTAAGAAGGTTATTGATGGCTGTGCTGGGGAGGTGGAACAAGTGAAAAAACTTGCGAACAGAGACCTCCTCGTAAAGACTTGCAATTCTTCCTAGGTTAAGGACGTGTTGAAGCTGCGCAAGTTTCATAGCTATGATGTCGAAACCAGGATCCCAACTTCCATGAATTCCTGCAAGGGTGTTGTCATTGGCAGGGATCTCACGGTGATGAGTGAGGAAGAGATCGTAGAGGAACTCGCTCAGCAAGATGTCATCGATGCTCACTTCATAACCAGATTTTCGGAAGGTGTCAGGACAAAGACTGTGACTATTGTTTTGACTTTTGGTAATGTATCACTGCCTAGCCATGTAAAAATCAGCTAGGAAATTGTTTATGTGCGGCCATATATCCCCAACCCTTTCCGTTGTATGAAATGCCAGTTATGTGGGCATGGTGCCAAGACTTGTCGGGCTTCCCAGCCAGTGTGTGGCAAGTGTGCAAGACAAGGTCATGATGTGGAACATTGTACATCTGAGATGGTATGTTAACTTCACTGCAAGGGCACTCACTCCACTCCCTTTAGGGACTGTCCCAAGTGGAAGGAGGAGAATGAGGTCTGCACGGTGAAGGCAACTGAGGGCATTTCCTACTACGAAGCTAGGAAAAAGGTGAAGGAGATGCATGCAACTCCCACACCAAATAGGTCCTATGCTTCGGTGGTAATGTCCCGTCCTGTGATGTGCTCTTTCGAGACGCAGACTGACCTTGTCCTTCTCCCTCCTGCCACTCACAGTACCTCTCCATCTTGGCCTCCTGTCCATTCCAACTCTCTCACTGACATCCCTAAGGCTTCAAATTATTCTCAGGCTGCTGCTGCCTCTCCATCAGTATGGCCAAAACCGAGGTCAGACAGTCTTATAAAAGTAACACGACCACCCTCACAAAACAGTCTCATCCTCATGTTCTTCCAGTTCCCACTCCAGCGAGGTAGAGAAAGGTTAGCTCTTCCTTGGGGGAGTCTGGGAGCATAGTAATTGATGAGAATATGGAGGTTTTCGTAAACAAGCACCGGGATAGGTCCCCCGGTAGTCGCTCGCCTGCTGGCGGGCGACAAAAATAGACAAAGCACACTGACCCCCAACGTAAATCTTAAACCGCCGCATTCACTGTGTTACAGTGGAATTGTAGGGGTCTTAGGAATAAATTACACAATATAGCAATCTTGCTTTCCATACACAGGCCAGACGTTTGTTTACAGGAGATGCACCTGGAGGATCATCTTGATCCTCCACAGTTCCAACACTATCACTCATATAGAACATATAAAGTAACGGAGTTGCCATATACTCACACAAATCACACCCACAAACAGAAGTGATTCTAAATTCTACTTTGGAAGGTGTTGCATGCAGAGTAAAATTTACTAACACCTATCTGTCTATTTGCTCTTTGTACTGTCCTCCACATGCCCCCTTTGATAGTGATGCTTTAAATTCACAATTTGAATATCTTCCTGGGAATAAGTTACTGTTGGGAAACTTTAACGCCCATCACTATCAATGGGGTAGCTTGAGGATCGATGGTCGTGGGGAACAAGTAGCCGACCTAATACTACAGTCCAACGTCTGTCTTCTGAACGATGGTAGAGCGATTCATGTAGATGATCGTACTGGTAACTTTTCGGCCACTGACTTATCTTTGGCCTCCCCTGGTATACATAACGATTACTCATGGGATCCTTATGATGATTCCTTGGGATGTGATCATTTACCAATCTGCCTTTCTTATACACGCGACATCGTTTCTGACCCTCCACCTTCAAATATTTAACTATAAGAAACCAGATTGGGGATCCTTCTCAAGGATCCCCAATATAGATATATCTTGGAAGACCATAGTTGTAAGGTCGTAAATGTAAATACTTCCATATTACATGCAGCTGAGGCTGCTATTCCAAAGACTTCTACAGTTCATGCGAAGCATAGAGCACATTGGTGGACATCGGATTGCTGACAAGCATTAAGGAAACGCAATAGGAGATACAGGATTATTGATAGTCAGCCCACTAAGGAAAATTTTATTGCATACAAACAGGCAGGGGCTGAGGCAAGGGGAATAATAAGAAGGGCCAAACGTGACTCCTGGCGGTCCTTTGTGTCCACGGTGACTCGTACTACACCATTAAGTGAAGTCTGGTCCACTATCAGAATATTAAATAATAAAGGCCCATACTTCCCTGTCACCACACTGCAGGTGAACAACACGATCTATGACGAGCCCATGAACGTTGGTAACATCCTCGCCAGGAGTTTTTCTCATGTAAGTAGCTCAGCCAATTATGATCCGCGTTTTCAACAGCACAAACGCACGGCTGAGCTACAGTTAATAGACTTTGCCACAGAAGACGTAGACTCCCCATATAACCAAGAGTTTACACTAGATGAACTGCTCCTTGCCCTTAAATCCTGTAAAGACACCAGCCCTGGACCAGACACCATCACGTATGGTATGATCCAGCATCTTAATCAGGACAGTCTGATTAAGATGTTAGCATTGTACAATGAGATTTTGGCGTCTCTAACGTTCCCAAACTCATAGCACTTTCCTCACATCATACTAATACCCAAAGAGGCTGGTTGTCTTATGAATCCCACTTCATTTCGTCCTATTGTGTTGACTTCTTGTCTATGTATGGTCATGGAACATTTGGTTAATAATAGGCTTCTTTTTGTTTTAGAGTCGAAGAATTTGTTAAATGATCAACAATGAGGCTTCTGTAAATACAGAAGTTCACTAGGTCATTTAATGAATTTGGAACACTGTATTGCAGAGGCATTTGCCAATAAAGAGTTCATGATAGGGGTGTTCTTGGACATCCATAAAGCCAATGACATGACATGGCGATACGGTATACTAATGAAGCTCTATGCTTATGGTTTAAGAGGAAATTTGCCTATTTTTTTTCAAATTTTTTTAAGGGACAGGACTTTCTCTGTTGAATTGCTCCATAATGTAACATCAGATACATTTATCCAGGAAAACGGGGTGCCGCAAGGAAGTGTGCTTAGTCCCACTTTTTTCAGTATTATGATCAATGATATTCTGTCATCAGCTCCCATCCCGAGGAATCTTAAAAACTCGCTCTGTGCTGATGATTGTGCAATATGGCACCTTCCCATAATGCACAATTTTTGGCTGGGCGGATTCAAGCAGCCCTTGACTTCGTCCACCAATGGGCCTTGCAGTGGGGATTTAAGTTTTCCATCCCTAAGTGTGCCACTGTAGTTTTTACAACTCGTAACGTACCTAATTTGTGCTTAACTTTGGATAATCAGGCAGTACCTTTTCAAAAATCTGTAAAGTTTTTGGGAATACATTTTGATCGTCGTTTGAACTTCAAAATTCATGTTAATAATTTAATTGCTCGTTGTGATAAACCATTAAATGTCCTCAGGTACCTAGCGGGTACTACATGGGGTGCCGACAGAAAATCTTTATTAATGGTGTATAAATCCCTTATTCGATCGAAGCTAGACTATGGCACACAGGTGTATAGCTCGGCATCCGATGCCATGCTGAAAGGATTGGATGTGTTGCAGAATAAATGTTTGCGAATGTGTCTTGGAGCCATCCGGTGTACCCGTATAGCTCGTAAGGAAGTGGAGGCGAATGTTCCTCCCCTCTGTTTTCACTGTGACCAACTGGCTTGGTCCTATGGCCTCAGAACATAGAGGAAAAGTAATATCAGCAATGTGGCCTGTACCCCCTTGTGTCAATATCACCATCTTCTGCAGGGGGTGCGTCGGCCACTTGCCGTTTGCCTCCACTTACTAACTCAGGAGCTTGGTGTGGACCTCAGTGCCTGTGACAAGTTGGTGTTTAAAAATATAGTGCCATGGGAGCCACCCAACTTTACTGTCGATGTATCATGGCTCCCAGCACCAAAGGCCAAGGCGCCGGAGGCGGAGGTCCACCACTTGTTTTGTAACATCATCATTCGTCACTTGGGGTCCCACCAATTATACACTGACGGTTCCAAGTCGAGTGAATGTGTGGGTGCTAGTGTGTGGTTGACTGAATGTGCCCTCAGGTATCGGTTGCCAACTCATTCATCTGTGTTTACCTCCGAACTTTTTGCTATTGACAAAGCCATAGACTACGCTGTAAAATTTCAGCATGACTCATTTGTCATATTTTCAGACTCGAAATCAGCCCTTCAGGCAATCGCATCTTGTACTACGGACTCGCACGAGATCCAGGGCCGCATCGTTAATAAGTTGCAGTTATGCAACAAGTCATTCACGCTGATCTGGGTGCCTGGTCATTGTCTCATCTACGACAATGAGCAGGCTGACTTACTTGCAGTCGGCTGTAGAGTTCAAGGAGACTTGGGACGTTCCTCGTGATATATGGTCGAGTCTCTCTCTCGGAAAGAAATCAATAAATCTTCTGTGGCAAGATCAGTGGACCAGACTAAATATTCGAACGTGTAAGCCGTACCTGGGCTACTGGGCCACTGCCAACCATCCCAGTCGCTTGGAATAAAAAGTGTTGGCGCGATTACAGCTTAATGCCACCATGATAACGCACATGAAACCTTATATAGAAAAGCGATTCCCACCGCATTGTGACATCTGTGATGCGGTGTTATCTATCAGTCATATCATCCTGCGCTGCAGGCAATTTATTCGTGAACGTGCTTCACTTATATATTACTGCAGAGCAGCAGATGTCCCCCTCACATTTTACACCATCCTGGGTGATGGGGACATTGTTATGACTGATAAATTGATGGCTTTCTTGAGAGAGACCGGACTGATCAGAGTGATGTGACATTTTTACTATATGGTTTTGTTTTTTATCGGCTGTAATTATCTATATATTGTACTATTAATTAGGGTTGACAGTTGACATATTTGAAATAGTTCCTCCTTCCCACTGATCTATTTCTAATATTGATGTCCCCTACATTAAACCCCGTCCCTCGACTGACAGTCACCAGCTGATGAATGTAAGTGTGCAATATAGAAAGGTATTGGGCAGTTGCAGTTGATGGTGATCTGTTGGGCGAGTTCCTTCACTTTTTGTACATGTTATGCAAATACCTTCTACCACCTTGTTTAAGTTGTTCTAATTAGGGCCGACAGCTGAAGTATATGGAAATGTTCCTGACTTGTCTGGTTCTCTTTCATATATTGATGTCCCCCTATATTAGGTTGTGCCTCGACTGACAGTCACCAGGTGATGAGTGCAGGTGTGTAATGTAGAAAAGCATTACATATCTGCAGTCGATGGTGTTCTCCTGGTCTGGGTATTTTTACCATTAGTGTAGGTCTAGCTATTTGTCTTTGTAGGATTTAGTATAGATTAGCGATTTGTCTGTTAGGTGATTAGTTTTAGGGTCTTTAGATTAGGTTTTTCTTTATAATATAAGGTATAAAAAAAATTAAACCAAAAAAAAATTAAAAAAAAAAAAATAAATAAATAAAATAAAAATTATATATATATATATAGATAGATAGATAGATAGATATGTATGTGTGCATGAAAGTGTGTTTGTATATATGCATGGAAGTGTGTGTGTGTGTGTGTATGTATGTACATATATATATATATATATATATATATATATATATATTTATATATATATATATATATATATGTTTGTATATATATATATATATATATATATATATATATATATATATATATATATATATATATATATATGTCCTTAATGACCAGGGGCTTTGGCCCCAATGGTTGATAGGCTAGAAAATTTAAAAAAAAAAATAAAACACAAGCATAATGAGAAATATTTTGGCTCGTGGGTAGAGTAGCAACAATAGTAACAGGATGTTAAGGACTTTATTAGCCTGATGATCAATATCCTGACATAATGTCCCATCTAATAATGGCGAGGTAGGACCTAGAACTAAAGGGGGAACATGATACCAATCAACAACTAGGAAATAATTGTCGGATACCTCTACTTAATAAGCCTGCAGTTTTGTCAAAGCCGTGATGTTGTACCCCGCATTAGGCACGGTCATTTTCTACAGTATGTTTGTCATAAAATGCAGAAAGCCAACAGGGACAAACACGGTAATATATTCACAGCTCTTAGAGGTTGCGATGGGGTCACTAAAAATTCCTAATTATTGCACGCGTTAGCAAGGCTGAGATACTGTTTTTGCCCGTGTGTGTGTGTGTGTGTGTGTGTGTGTGTGTGTGTGTGTGTGTGTGTGTGTGTGTGTGTGTGTGTGTGTGTGTGTGTGTGTGTGTGTGTGTGTGCATTACCATTATATCTCATGAACGGCTTGAGTTATCAACGTGAAACCTTCAGGGTATCAAGATATGGCCAAAATCTTGGCACTCGGGGTCAATATTCTGGCGAACGATTAGCATTCGGCTCCCGAATGCTTTCTTTTCATTCCACTGTTTTCACTTTCTCCCTCCCTCAGTTCATTTGTAATTTAATCAGTTACAGTTCAGAGATCTAACACATATATTGCCCATCTTTTTGCGTTTATTACTGTAATATTTGCCTTAAAGAAAAAACAATAGTGTATAGAGAATGAGTGAGCAATAATAAAATATATATATATATATATATATATATATATATATATATATATATATATATATATATGGCTATGTGTTACCATAGCAAGACTGAAGACTTTCGCCCCATTATCATTATTTACAGTCAATACCATACTTCCTATTACCACGGCTATCAACACACCACATCACAACTACTACACTACATCGTCACAATTATT
This sequence comes from Coenobita brevimanus, assembly GCF_032717465.1. Taxonomy (NCBI): domain Eukaryota; kingdom Metazoa; phylum Arthropoda; class Malacostraca; order Decapoda; family Coenobitidae; genus Coenobita; species Coenobita brevimanus. Next base: position 25,823,517 of record NC_137065.1, on the reverse strand, counting down.
ACTATATTCGTACTCTAATTTGGTCTGAAATTGTCATCTCTTCATGATGCCTATAAAAATAAATTATGACTAGAATATGATGCCAGTCAAGAAAAAGTGCTTTGGAAAGGATATAAATCTGCAGTGTCTGTTTCTTCTAAGTTACTTGAAAGAAACTGAAAGAGAACGAAAATCTGGGCAATGTTAAGGTTAAATGAATATAACTATTAACACAGCTACCATCACACATCACCATGGCAACCACTACACCACATCACAGGTACCACCACCAGTGTCTTGTGGCAGTCATTACTGTACTACTATGTTAAACCTTCACCACCACTCACCAGTATTTTAAGAATTCTATTTCTGTTAGTGATAACAGAGTTAATGCTCCCAAAACCAGCACTGTTATAGAAGCATGCAATCAACAGAATCATTCCTACAGTAGCTCAAGTATTTCAGTCACCACTATAACTCCTGCTATAATCATGACAAATAACCATCACGATAACTGTTGTCTTTACCGATAACTTCCCTGATGCCACACGTTCCCTCAACAAAATTGGAGATGTTAGTAGTACGTGACTTATACCTAAAATCATGTTACCAATATCTATCCTGCCTAGGGCTCCCACTTTACCGTTGCCATATTTCCCTAGACAGCTGCTTAGATTTCCCTAGATTTGGTAAAAATTCACCAAATACTTTTCACCAGATTTCTCATTGCATAACGCAAGGAAAGGTTTATGAAAATGCACAGTTGCATTAGAAATGTTTACTTCAAAAACTGAGGCACTAGAACATATTTCATTAAAAAAAAAAAAAAAACATGAAAAATGAAAAGACACTAAGCTCACTTACCACGTAACACACAAACACACACACACACACACACACACACACACACACACACACACACACACACACACACACACACACACACACACACACACACACACACAAGTTATAAAACACTAACGATGAGGCCCAGCTGTTCAGCTGGGGTCACTCAGTGCCAGTGAGCCGATGGGCAACCTTTGACAACAGATCCATCGGGGAATGGGGTTCTGTCAGACAGTACCTTCTACGTGGGCGCTGGGCGGGTGACTGGTTAAGCGAGATATTTGAAATGTTAATATTTGAGTATAGTATTTTATACTGGCGCCGGTGCAGTTTAAGTGCATATGGACATATTCCCTATATAATCCCTGATGTTTAAAATAAATCCCTAGAGTTCCCTAAATTTTTCGAAATCCCCAGATTATTCCCAAAGTTCCTCAAAAGTTCCAAATCTAGGGATAATTCCCTAAAAGTGGGAGCACTGATCCTGCCATTGAAATAACTGACACATTTGCTCTGACCAATTACATACGGGACATTTTTTCCATAACTGAAGACAAGCTTCCTGATAGTCATAGGGAATGGAATTCCAATATAAAATTCAAATAAAAGAATAAGCTAATTTGATGATATACAATAATAACAAATTGTGCCATGCACAACAAACCTTGCCCGAAAGCAGTTATTTTATTTTCAACTGCTTTCGAGTCACAGTCCTCTGAAAATCCGTGATCTTGCGTTTGACATTTCAAGGACGCTCAAGGTCATAGGCCATGGTGCCAAGTGAAAGCCCATATGAGATTTCCTATGTCGTGATAATAATAATGAGAGAAGTAAAAACACGAGTAATGGAGAGAGGGATGGCGTTGGTAATGAATGGTGATGGATGGAATATCTCAAATTTGTTGTATGCTGTTGATGCAGTACTGCTTGCAAGTACTGGACAAGAACTTGATAGGCAAGTGCAGTTTTGCTGATGTCTGTGAGCACCGTGCCTTGAGAATAAATGTAGAAAAGAGTAAAGTGATGGTTATTGAGAGAATAACTCCAGGGATAAGAGATTGAATAGGGAGGCTGCCAGTGATCGTGTAGCGTGGAATGCCGCCATCAGGCGACCAAGGCCGACATAAACGAATCGGTGAGGGATGCAGTCCCCCCTCCCCCCCCCCCAAAAAAAAAAAGAATCATGGTAGGTAAGTTGTATAGCCTACTCGTATAGTGGAAGACGTTCCCACCACCCAGCCGAATTCACCTGGGAAGTTTCATTCAAATCCATCAAATAGCCTAGGAGGAGCAAAGGTGTACACACACACACACACACACACACACACACACACACACACACACACACCGAGTCTAGCGTTGAGGTACAGGACGCGTTGCTGAAAATGGTAACATTCCGCTTCATATAACTGAGAGTATTTAGGCTATATTCCCTTCCTTAGCAACTAATTCTTCGTCACGCCTCAGTATTCACGTTTACTTTGTTTATATCGCCTTAATATCTTGTCTGCATTAGTAACACACAACAGATTATCGTGGTGTTTCGTGTGTCGCTTACTGTATGTGTAATGTGCCAAATAAATTGCTAAGGATGGGGTGTTGCGAATCTCCAAAACTGTTTATAATAATGATACTTGGTTTCCATCCGTTTTGTGTTATTATTCGTTTTTATTCTGATAACTAAGCATTGCGAATTTCGTTGTACTGTATAGGATGATGATGATGATGATGATGATGATGATGATGATGAGAGAGAGAGAGAGAGAGAGAGAGAGAGAGAGAGAGAGAGAAAAGAAAGACTATGCAAAGATAAAGACATACGAGCGAAGTGAGCAGAAGGCATGCATGAAAAACAAGGGGATATTGGGAAAAATGATAATGAAGTAACGTGACACTGAGACATAAAGTAAGCGGCGAGACGAGAGAGAGAGAGAGAGAGAGAGAGAGACTGTTTTCGTCTTGGCGAGTAAACTGAGATAGAGATGAAAAGCAGAGACAAAGCTAAAAATTGATATGGATGAAAGTGAGGCAGACATAGATGGAGCTGAGGGTTAAGGGTGGTGGTGGTGGTGAACAGACAAGGAAAGTAAGCTCCCAAACATTCCCCCGGAGTACGACACGCAACCGTCGATTCTACATCCGGGTACCTATTTTTAGTTCTAGGTACGAACAGACTAGGGCAAAGGAGACCTTGCCTAAAGGTCTCGTGGTCGACCCGGGAATCGAACTAGGGATATAGAGAGCTACAGATGAAACACTGAGACAGACTGAGATGAAGCAGAGCAAGAGCTGAATGAGATAAGTAGCTGAAACTGAGATAGACATAAGTAGAAAGGTAGAGAGTGATGTAGATGAAAAAGCAAGATAGGCTTGATAGATCAGAGAGATAAAGGTAAAAACGATAAAAATCTGAAACAGATATAAAGCAGAAAGGCATATATATATATATATATATATATACTTGAAAGTAAAGGTAATGAAAGTAAGGCTTTAATAAGGAAGGAGAGAAGAAGCTATGCTCTCGAATGTTAATGTACCATTCAAAATCAACATTCGAGAGTAATGCAAGGTGCGTCATGAGGACAGGTGTTGAGACCATAAGCCGCTGTGAATACGCCTGTCACATCGATGGCGTCGAGTCCACAGGGTGCACGGCCCGGTATTCACTGTCCGTCCTCCTGGCGCCAAAGTTCCCAAATGAAGACCAGAAAATGCAAGATGTAGGGCACCATGAATACGTAGCACACTATCTTCACTTTGTCCTTAATCCATTGCCAGGCGTCGTCCTGGTCCTCCTCTTCTTTTCTACGTTTGTCTACCTGCCCATCTATCTGCATGTCTACCTGCCCCTGGTCGTCCACCCCGTCACTTCCACATACACGTAGGAAATTCTCGGGGGAGTCGGTGACGGCAGGCATGGGGGTAGGGTCTTCATAACATGGCGCTCGCTAGGGTGTGAGGCCAAACGGTGGAGAATTGGTTTGGCAAGGGGTGTGGGTTGGGGAGGGGGTGTGAACTGGAAAGGAGTGATGAGTGGGGGTGAGGATCCTGTGGGGTGAAGGGTCAGAGGGTGGGGTGAAGGATGGGGCCGAGAAATGAGAGAACATCTCAATGTTTAAAGGCACTTCATCACTCCTAGGTCCTTTAACCTCCCCCATAGTCACCCCTTTAAAAGTAGACCCGACCTAAACTTCCTGGTGATGTTCAAGCGTCCTCTCATGGCTGGTCTCGCCCACATTCTCGAGATGGATCTCGTCCCCATTCGAGGGATTGACTTCGGTCTCGATTTCAAAGTGGGGAGAGTTCAGAAGCTCGCTCACTCCAGCCTGAAGGTGGATCTCTCCCTTATCATGGGGCTTAACTTCACCCTCGTTGACTGTGTGGCCATCGACCTTGTGGTCTACCTGAGGGTGGATCTCGACCTCATTAAGGGTCATGATCTCATCCTCGTTGACTGTGTGGCCATCGACCTTGTGGTCTACCTGAGGGTGGATCTCGACCTCATCAAGGGTCATGATCTCACCCTCATTGACTGTGTGGCTGTCGACCTTGTGGTCTACCTGAGGGTGGATCTCGACCTCATTAAGGGTCATGATCTCATCCTCGTTGACTGTGTGGCCGTCGACCTTGTGGTCTACCTGAGGGTGGATCTCGACCTCATCAAGGGTCTTGATCTCATCCTCGTTGACTGTGTGGCCGTCGACCTTGTGGTCTACCTGAGGGTGGATCTCGACCTCATCAAGGGTCTTGATCTCACCTTCGTTGACTGTGTGGCCGTCGACCTTGTGGTCTACCTGAGGGTGGATCTCGACCTCATCAAAGGGCTGCTCCACTCGTGTCGAGTTAGTGCCCTATTCCTCGTCGACCTCAACCCCCTAGCAGCACCAGTGGAGACTCGTGTCCCGCAGGAAGCGCCATATCCTGCTTCCCATCTTGCGGAACCACCTCCCCACCCGCTACAGCAGCACAGTAACTGGCGATTTTTTCCCCATAATTTAGAAATTTATTAAACTTAAGAAATATATACAAGTGATTTATTGTGTCCGAAATGCTTTTGTAGGTTAATTAGGATGGTGTGTGTGTGTGTGTGTGTGTGTGTGTGTGTAGAGTTGGTGTTTGTGTCTGTTTGAGGAAAGAGGAAAAAAATTTAATGGCACTAGTATGTTTAGAGGGATTTTGACAGCAAAAGATGGCTAAAAATAAAGTAGGTGTGCAGTTTTCTCAAGTGCATTTTGAAAAAAAAACATGGAAGTTGCATAACCATTCCTAAGATATGTATGGTGATTTTTTTGAAATCCGTGTATTCACAATCCCCTAGTTCTGATCATTTTTTTTTTTTTTTTTTTGGAGAGAGGAGTTCACCCCCCAAGAATAAATGAGGTGGTCACACTCCCTAAATATCGTATTATGGCTAAGAGTCCATTTTTCAACATGTACTATGATATCATATTCATATCTGGCCTCCTTTAGCTATTTCTGAGGATAATAAATTTGGTTGGGGGGACCTGGCGCCCCTAAGAATCATGGCTGGGAAAGTGTATACTGTATAGGCCTAGCGGAGGACAATTGGAGTAATCACACGAACTCATCAGGAAGTTTTAATTCAAATCTTGCCGTGGGAAACGTTGTATGCTGATGATTTGGTGCTGACTGAAGAAAATGAATAGGATGCGGAGGAAAGATTTAGGATGTGCAGAGATTAGTGACGCAAGAAAAACTGTGTTTGGGGATCGTGTTGAAAGAAGCCTGATTGATTACATGCTCGTAGAGAGGTCGATGATGGGAATGGTTGCTGATACGAGGGCTGTGAAAGGACGATGTGGAGGTCTGTCAGATCATATGATTGTGGTATGCAAGATCAAGCTGATAGGCGTGAGGTGGATCAGGAGAGAGAGAGAGAAGCAGTCAGGGAGAAAGACTGAAAGTTGAGAAGCTGAGGATCAAAGAAATGGCAGATGAATACAGGACCAAAGTAGAGGAGGAGTTAGAATTACTGAACTGGAATGAAATGGATCTGGACAGACTGTGGAATGCATATAGAGATTGCATAGTTAGGAATGCTAAAGCGGTATATGGTGTAGCAAGAGTAACAACAAAGAAGAAAGGTACGGCATGGTGGAATGAGGAGGTAAAGAGAGCGGTGGAGGAAAAGAAGAAGAAGTGGCTAAAGTGGTTACAGGATAGGGGTTAAGTTGAAATAAGAACTGAATATGTTGAAAGCAAGAAGCACGTAAAGAGACTAGTGAAGAGGAAAAAGAAGGAGGTAAATGAGGATCTAGGAAGAAAAATGAATGCGAACTACTCTGAAAATAGAAAGTTATTCTGGAAAGGGGTGCGGAAATGTAGAAGTGAAAGTGGTAAGAAATGGGATGGTGTGAAGGATGCAGGTGGTAGATTATTAACCTATGGGGATGAAGTAAGGACCAGATGGAAAGAATATTTTGAAAGCCTGATGAATGGGGATAGAGAGAGCAGAGCAGCTGTAAACATGATTGGTTTTGGGAGTGTGCAGAGAAGGAATGCAGTGCCAGGAGACGTGACACTCGCACGGTGAAGAGTGCTGTGAAGCGGCTGAGAAATGGGAAAGCAGCTGGGGTTGATGAGGTGAATGCAGAGATGCTTAAATGTAGTGGAGAGAATGGAATGAAGTGCATGCTGGAGATATGTAAGAAGGCATGGATGAGGGAAACTGAAGTGCGTGTTGGAGATATGTAAGAAGGGATGGATGAGGGAAACTGTGCCTGCAGAGTGGAAAAAGGCTGTGATTGTACCCCTGTACAAAAATAAAGGTGAACGAAGTGAGTGCAAGAATTATCGTGGCATAAGCTTACTGAGTGTGGTAGGGAAGGTATATGGAAGAATTAGTATAGAGAAAGTAAGAGAGATATCAGAAGTCCTAGTAAGTGATGAACAGGGTGGCTTTAGGAGTGGCAGAGGATTTGTGGACCAAATATTTGCAGTGAGACAAATAGTAGAGAAGGCTTGTGATAAGGACCATAAGGTATTTATGGCATTCATGAATCTGGAAAAAGCATATGACAAAGTGGACAGAGAAGGATTGTGGAGAGTTTTACGCATGTACGGTGTAGAGGGTAAGCTGTTAGGTGCCGTCAAGGGTTTTTATGATGGTATTGAAGCATGTGTCAGGGTTAATGGGCATCTAAGTGAATGGTTGACAATCAGTGTGGGCGTGCGACAAGGTTGTGTGATGTCCCCATGGTTGTTCAATGTATATATGGATGGAGTGATGAGAGAAGTGAAAGAATGAGTAATGGAGAGAGGGATGGCATTGGTAATGAATGGTGATGGATGGAATATCTCATATTTGTTGTATGCTGATGATGCAGTACTGCTTGCAAGTACCGGACAAGAACTTGGTAGGATAGTGCAGAGGTTTGCTGATGTCTGTAAGCGTCGTTCCTTGAGAGTAAATGTAGAAAAGAGTAAAGTGATGGTTATTGAGAGAGAAGGTGACTCTCAGTGCAATGTCACAGTGAATGGAGAGAGACTGGAATTGGTGAGAGAGTTCAAATACCTGGGTACAATGATAGAAAAGAGAGGAAAATGTGCAAAAGAAGTGGAAAGTAGAGTGACACAAGGAAGAAAAGTAGCTGGTGCAATGAAGGCCTTGATAAGAAACAAAGGCTTGAGTGTTGCAGCTTTACGAGGCTTACATGAGGGAGTGTTAGTGCCAACGTTAACATATGGATGTGAGAAAATGGTGTGGCATGAAAATGAAAAGTCAAGAGTAAAAGCAGTGGAGATGGGACTGTTAAAGAATGTATGTGGAATACAGAGGGTGGATAGGATACGAAATATTGTGATTCGTGAAAGGTGTGAAGTGAGGAAGTCAGTGGACACCAGAATTGATGAGAGTGTACTGAGATGGTATGGTCATGTGGAGAGCATGGATAACAATAGAGAAGTCAAAATGGTATATCTGAGTAAATTTGAAGGAAGGAGGAGGTGAGGTAGGCCAACGAGAAGGTGGAGAGATATGGTGGACGAGTGTGTGAGGAAGAGAGATATGGAAGTTGGTGAGGCTAGGGAACTGACAAGAGATCGAGCTGGGTGGATGAATGTTGTGAGGAGAAGTGTATGATCAGGGATTATGGCACCCCTTTTGATTGACTCATTTGGATACATTTATGTGAAGCTACAGAACGTGGTGAATGTTTTTGGCATATCTGATAGAGCCAGGATTCCAGGGGTTTGAATGATGAGTGAATGGAGTGTGGCCCATTGGACTGGGCAAACTTGGGCTGTCTGGATATTGCTACTCCACACCCTGCCCTAGGGTGGGAAAGGAGGTCCAGATGATGATGATGATGATGATGATCTCTATCTTCAACCAGTTTCAAGTTATAATCCCCTGAATATCCGTGTCATTGAGTTTGTCCTTGGAATGTTACTTAAGGTCAAAGGTCATGGTACCAATTTGAAACCCATATAGGTCACGGATATTCAAGGGGCTGTAACTCGAAACTCTTTAAAGATATAGTTACTCTCATCAATATATAGGATGTTTCATAATGGGCTTTCATTTGGCACCATTGCCTTTGATCTTGAGTGACCTTGAATAGTCAAACGCAACATCACGGGTTTTCAGATATCTTGAAAATGGCTGAAAATAAAAACTGCTGATGGGCGAGGTTTGTTGTGCCTGTCATCACATGCTAATTTTCAGTAACTTTCTTCCATGTAGCATAAAAATCACTTTTGACAGGGGATTAAAATAAATCATAAATAAGAAACCTGCAACTTGTAGTTTTCATATGCAGGCTGTTGATTTATATTTAAGTTCTGTTAAAATTTACAGGTTCATTACCATTTACATTGTATTGTGATATTTACCATATCCTTTTTCCTCACATGATAACTAAATTTCCATTTTATCATTCCACATACCAGTTAAGTTTTTTCTTTCCAGCAGTAATAATCAAAACTAATAATACATCTTGTTGGAGGTAGCTACATTACTTGCTAATATTAAGGTAGCTATATTTCCTCTGCAGTTTAACCCAAGGCATCCCATCGACATATGGGTACGTTGCAACATTTTGTCACAGCTAGACCCGTCGACGTACTGGTACGTTGTGCAATTGCAAGGTTCATAATTTGCACAATTTTCATTTTTTCTGCGTGATTTTGGGTACATATACACGGGACACCTTCCTCTATTCCCCTGCAAGATGCCAGGCAGGGACAATGCCTTATCCTGCATGACCTCCCCCCCCTGCACGCCATTGTCTTGGCAATTCACCTGTTACCAGTGACCTGGCCAATGAAGACATTCAGGGCCACAGCGATTCCCCAATTGATGACAATGTGGAGGACAAAGTTTACATAGCATTAGAGGAAGAAACAGTCAGAAATCATGATCAGGTAATGTAATAAAAAAAGGTCAGGTATGTTGATGTGTTTGTGAGTGAAACAATGTTTATATTGCCTATATTACTGTTTGTAAACCAACATACTCTCATACTACATATAAATTTGTACCAAATAAGTAAATAAATACCGTATATGAGTGGTGTGGAATAGTTACCCTCCCATAGAACTCGTTTTCTTTGGAGCCAGCCTGATAGAAAACACAGTAAGGTAAGGAGGTACTGCTACCTGTATCGAATATTTTAAACCCCAGGTGAGTGATTTCTCTATGAATTTTCGATGTTTCTCACCAAAAACAGAGGTTTGAGCCTTTTTTTTTTTTTTTTTTTTTTTTCAAAAATTGGTCGGGACTGGGGGGAGTCAGTGGTGGAAAATTGGTCAGGACGTGACGGGTTAATAACAGTACAGTACCAATCAGACTTCTATTTCTCTGACAAGGGGAGTATGTTTTCATCGCTGTTTGTTTGCTTGCTTGTTTGTTTGTCAGTTAACAGGATTAATCAAAAACTAAAAGAGAGATTTGGACCAGATTTGGTGGGTACATAGCCCAAGTCCAGGGAACAATCGATTAACTATTGGGACCGATGTTTGTTAGCTTGATTGACTCTTTGTAGAATTACTCAAAAACTAAATGAGAGATGTGGACCAAACCTGGTAGGATGACAGCCCATGTCCCAGGGAACCGAACCAGATCATAGTATTGATTCTGGACCTGGAAAACACTTTCTGCAAAACCCAAATCAGTGATAAGAAATCCTAACCCATTATGAACAGTGATTTGGAAATTATGTTGCCCTTGTCGGAGAGATGCGCTCCATTAGTTAGCAAAGAGGTAACAAATAAAACTTCTGCTTTGCGACACAGATAAGCTAACTTGCTGCATAATCCATTTTATATACTGGTACTTAGCAGTAACTTCATCTTAGGTTATTTAATTATTTTTATTTTTTTTCCACAAGTTTTCTCAGTATTTCCTAACTTTAAAAATGCCCCAGAACATAACGTGCCACAACCTGTTCCGGGAGTTTCACCAGATTTTTTTTCATCGACCGTTCTCTTGTTTGCAGGATGTGCAAATTCCACCCCAGTTAGGAGAAAAACTGTCCAAAGCTATTTCAGAAAATAACTACCTTTCTTGCAGAGTTGATATGTTGCAGGACTGTGTTTGTAGCAACATCGGCAAATATGTGGAGGGAAGCAATAGTTGTCTGCCAAAAAACAGTGTTGTCCAAGGTGACACTGACGTTGTTCCCTCTTCCTACTGCTGAATTTAATTAACCCCCATGTAATTAAGACAATTTCCAGCCAATGCAAATGGTGCGAGGGTGACAGCGACACGACACACCATACCGTTCGCCACAAGCAATAAATTTCAGATTGTAGATACTGAACAAGAGACTCATGAGGCTCGACTGGAAGAGGCTCACTTATCCGTGGACAGTTTGTGGAGTTTTGTGGCAGAGCATCAAGTAAAAGAGCAATACTGCATTTCAAGTGCCAAACTCGATGATGTAACTGTTACACTGGGTGCAACTAATGAAAATTTCATAAACATTTACAAAGGAACCAATGATATAATGAGAACCTGGTCTGAAAAGCTTCTGCACAGTTTCAAGCTGATTATCAGGAGTTACAAAGAAAAGACAAATAACATTCTTATTTTTGGCGTTCTCTCCATGATTGTTGCAAGCAATAACTTTTTTTGTAAGGCCTTTAGCTTGAATACTTGTTTGAAGTAACTTTTTTTACAGAAGGGTATGGAGCTTGCTGACACCTAGAATGACTTCTATAAGCAACAGGTTATATTTGTACATAATTGTCTCTACTTAAATTCGGTTGGCTCTGCTCATCTCGGTGTCTTGGATGTTGCACTACTTTTTCTGGCAAAACACACACACACACACACACACACACACACACACACACACACACCCATATTGCGTGAGGCCTATCGAAGAGTCAGCATAGACATCATAAATAGCAGACAGACTAATGGTGGCAAGGATAATGTCTTCTTGTGAATGTGCATAATTTGCAGAATAAATTTGTTCATTTAGAGGTTTATGTTCTTTCTGAAGAGAACAGATGTAATGGAATCGTGGCTCAGCACTGAACAATGAGATTTTTTTTTTTTTAGCAGAGTACAAAACACCAGGTTACAATATTTTCAGAAGTGAGGGAAATAATACAGCTGCAGGTGATGTACTGTTATACATCAAAATAGGAACTCACTGAGTCATAATTCCTAAGTCTTCTACCGATAACCCTAATAGTATTTATCGCCATCTTAGAAGTAAATACCATAACATAAAGCACTTGAGTTAATTTATCGTTCACCAGCTCAGCTCCGCCCACTAACACTGGCAGTGAAATTTAAAACTAAATTACTGAAATATGCAACACCTAAAATACAAAAGTATTTCGTAGTTTTAATTTCATGGTTGCCAAATGGGGAGAGGCCCTATGTGCACACACTGGGTTGAACCTGTACACCAACTTGCAAGAAAGTTTACTGCGTCAGCTTGTAGGCTGTCCAACATGAGGCACAAACATGTTAGATCTGGTTTTAACCCCCACTGGATAACTTAGTTAGTTACAATAGGGAAAGAATTTGGAACTAGTGACCATCGTATGGCCACATTCGACCTTAAACTCAGTGACAATAGTGTCTGGGTTAGTTATGGGACAGTGTTCGACTACAAGAAATCTAAATATTAAAAATTTTAGGAAATTATTGGTCCCAGTAACTGGAATTCCATGGTCCATACAACTGATACAAATGAAGTGCGGAAATTATCCACATACATTTTCAGTAAAACAGTCAAGTGTCTCAATGCAAAAAGGCGACCGTCTAAAAATATTAATCTCACATATCAAATTTCACATAGTCTTATTCACTTGCCGCTACAAGCAGCCACCTGGCCCCTGCCACCTCCATCCCTGCCCTGTCTCCCACTCTTGCAGGGAAGGGGCTGGTAATAGTTCGACTGGGAGAGTTATGTAGACAGACGACGTTTGAGAGTGGGAGTTACTACACAGAATGTACAGTGACATGACTTAGCCATCCTTTACGGTCCGCCAACCTCCATCGGACTGCCTCTGCGGTGCCAATGCATCAACACTCTTTGTGCAGAAAAATGGGGAAAAATAGCCAACATGGTACGTGCTATAGAGATATAAGGAAAATATTAGTGTAGAGCATAAATGTTTAGAAAAGTAAGGACTAATATTCATTTAGCGAAGTTAGATTTAAGAAAAATATATGTAAGCTATAGAAGATAAGGAAAACTATGGTATTAAATACAACTGTTATTACCAAAACTGTACAGTGATTTCGTATCATCTAGTATACAAAACAAGTATTGGAATCATAAATGAAAATTTATCATCTGGGGCAAGTACTGTACAGTTGGTTTGTATTGTACAATAAAGAATTAAGCCTTGGAATAAAAGTGAAAGCGATCATTTGGTGCAAGCTCTGTGGAGTGGTTCTGTACTGTAGTGTATAACCCTTGATATTAAAAAGGAACTCGAATCAAAATGAAAGCGACTTTTCAGTTTTTGTAAAACTAGGTGTTGTGACAAAAACAATCTGGCATTTACTGACATTCCTGTTGTAAAGGAAGAAATTAACTAAAGAAGTGTCCTTTATGTGAAAGATGCTATAAGAAAATGAAAGCTATACATGAAAAAAAAAAAAAAAAAAAAAAACAGCTCCAGTGGTAATAAAAGTTACCGTTTGTGGCACATGTATAGAAAGCGTACTCAAGTGAAAGTAATCTAGAGAGGCAAATACTGTGTATCGTAATGCAAAAGCCTTGGTATCTACCTTCCCACTCACCATGAGACACAATGTCACTCTGGAACAGGCAGAAGAATTGGGCAAATAAAATGAGCGAGTTGCTCCTACCTGATATGAGAGATTCATTCATGGGGCAGTTGCAGGGGCAGATGAAGAGGATTGGGAAGGTCTAGCACGACAAGTGCGAGCGCAAGCGGAGCTGGTTCAGCTGGGGTAGCCCCATCTGGCCCATCCGGTGCACGGCCAGCTCACCTTAGCCACTGCTTAGTTGGCTCGTACATAAGCAGCTCGCCATGACCCCCAAAGTTACCTCTATTTATCAACTCTTACCTTCACACGACCCCCAACTAGAGGCTTGGGAATACTAGCAATGATAAGATGAAGGATTTTTGGGTGTTTTCATCTTTAACTGGCAGTTCTAGGCACCGTAGTTGCTGGGCTTTTATGGTTTGAATACAGGCAACTTTTGGAAATACCCGTGCCGATGGGAAGGGCTCAACTCGCTGGACTCCCAAACATTCAGGGTTAAACGTAATCTGTCGTCTAAAAACTTGCACACAAAAATTATACAGCCAAAAAGAATCGGTGATAAAAATAAGTTTTATATCTTCTTCGTAAGGCAAAGAATTAATAAAGCAAAGTAAGGACAACTTGAAGCTGATGTTGTTCATATTAGTCAATCCAGCCTTAAACAATTATTCACGTACTTCAGAAAGAAGAAGGTTATAGCTCCAACAAATGGCCCACTAATCAAAGATAATGGGGAACATACTGACGTTGAAATGGAATTACCTAAAATTCTCAGCCCTTTCTTTGCATCTGTATTCACAATGGTAAATGGAGATTCCATTCCTGCAGCTTTTCCTGTTGCCTAAGAAGAGGGTAACATAATTAGCGACATTACGTTTAGTTACAATGATATATGATTCATCACTGATAAACGTAATGTGGATAAAATACTGGGGCCTGATAAAATATCTATGTGCATACTGAAAGAAACAATGAATCAAACATCAAAGTCATTAGCTGAGCTGTTCGATAAATCACTTAGAAATGTAAGGTATCCCATAAGTGGAGACTAGCAAATGTATCTCTGGTATTAAAAAAAAAAAAAAAATCGCTGCCAGAAAATATTCAGCCAGAAAGCTTAACTTCAGTGGTATGCAAGTTATAAGAAATTATTATCAGATACAAGTTTGTTAACAACTTAGACGTAAATAATCTCATCAAACGTTCCCAACACGGTTTTCGGAAGAATTGCTCTTGCTTTGCGAATCTCTTGGATTTCATCTGTGATGTATTCAGTACGAGTATATACAATGAGACCAGGTCTACTGACATTATCTACTTCCATTACAAAAAGGCATTTGATAAAGTTCCCCATAGAACACTGCTTCAGAAACTGAAGATGCGTAGGTTCGGAGGCATTGTGGCTGGGTGGGTCGATGATTAGCTTGGAGAACGCAAACAAGAGCCATAATAAACGATATGGAATCAGACTGGAAAGATGTTACAAGTTCGGTGCCAAAGTGCTCAGTAATGGGTATTATTATTATTATTATTATTATTTTTTTTTGATACAGACGACAGTTATTTTGTAAAATATCCAAATCTCCTGATGATCCTAAAATTCGAAAAGAGCAGACACATCTTCATAGAGGTGCAGAGAATTCACACTGACATCAACTGAATGATTTATTGGGCAAAAAAGTAGTGCATGGATTTTTTTTTTTTTTTTTATGTGGGGAAGAAGGAACCAAAGGCAATGAGCCCGCAAAACTCTTCCTTCCAAGAGAAAAACAAAATACAAGAGAGAGCCAAATTCAAGATCCATTCATTTCGAGATGCCTTGACACACTGCGTTTGAAAGACTGGAGATCATAGGAAGCAGGAAATACAGACAGAGGGAGACAGTTCCAGAGTTGACCTGTTGCATAAATGAAGGACTGGGAGTAACGGTTAACTCTTTCATTAGAGAGTTGGACAGAAAAGGGGTGAGAGTTTGCTGCTAGACGGGTGCTACGCGCCCGTCATAGAAGTGGAGTAATGCATGCAGACAGTTCAGAGGAACAGTGACCATTGAAGTAGCGATAGAAAAGAGATAAAGATGCAACATTGTGACGAAGAGACAGAGGTTGAAGGGAGTCAGTAAGAGGGGGAGAGTTAATGAGATGAAAAGCCTTTGACTCCACCCTATTGAGAAGAGTTGTATGTGGGGAGCCTCCCCACACATGAGAGTTGTACTCCACACAGGGGTGGATAAAACCCCTGTATAGAGTCAACAATTGTGCAGGGGCAAAGAAGGAACGGAGTCGGCTTAGCACACCCAATCTTTTGGAAGCAGATTTTACAAGATGTAATATGATCTTTCCAAGACAAGTCCCGAGCAAATGAAACCCCAAGCATGTTCAATGATGATGCAGGATTTAGTTGAGTATTATTAAACATAAATGGGTATACCTGTGGAAGATTTTGTCGGGTTGATAGGTGCAAAAACTGAGTCTTTGATGCATTAAAAACAACCAGATTATTTTTACCCCAGTCAGAGATACGAGCCAAGTCAGACATTAGGTGTGCCATAGCCTCATCCCTTGCCTGTTGAAGTAACTGCTGAGATGGACGTTGTGGTAATCGAATGGAAAGGTGAAGGGTGGAGTCATCAGCGTATTAGTGGATAGGGTTAGATGTACAGCTTAGAAGGTCATTGATGAATAAAAGGAAGAGAGTTGGTGATAGGACAGAGCCCTGAGGAACACCACTGTTAATAGATCTAGGAGAAGAACGATAGCCGTCTACAACAGCTGCTATAGAACGACCAGATAGGAAGCTAGAGATGAAGGCACAGATAGAAGGATAGAAACCGTAAGAGGGCAGTTTGGAAACTAAAGATTTATGCCAGACTCGATCGAAAGCCTTTGAGATGTCAAGTGCAATGGCAAAGCTTTTGCCAAAGTCCTGAAAGGAGGATGACCAGAAGTCTGAAAGGTAGGTGAGAAGATCGCCTGTGGAGCGTCCCTGACGGAACCCATACTGACGATCAGAAAGAAGGTTGTGATAGGAAAGATGCTTTAAAATTTTTCTATTAAGAATAGACTCAAAAACTTTTGAGATACAGGATGTTAAAGCAATTGGACGATAGTTAGAGGGTTGGGAATGGTCACCCTTCTTTTGGAACTGCCTAAATGAGAGCAAACTTCCAGCAAGAATGAAAGGTACAAGTTGACAGACAAAGGCGAAAGAGTTTGCCTAGGCAGGGTGTAAGCACAGAAGCACAGTTCTTGAGAACAACAGGAGGGACTACATCAGGCCCATATGCCTTATTAGTACTGAGGCCAGCAATGGCAGAAAATACATCAGCTGAAGAAATTTTAATGTTAGCCATGAGGAAGTCAGAGGGGGGAAGTGATGGAGGAACAGCACCGGAATCGGTTAAGGTGGAATTGAAGGAGAAAGTCTGAGCGAAGAGATCTGCTTTATCAGTAGAAGAAATAGCTACATTCCCATCATAGTAGAAAAGAGGAGGGAAGGATGATGAGGTAAAGTTGTTAGAAAGGTTTTTGGCAAGGTGCCAGAAGGAGTGAGAAGAGTTCGAGTTAGAGAATTGAGAGCATTTTGTACGGATGAAATTATTTTTAGCAGAGCGAAGAACAGACTTAGCATGATTCCGGGCAGAAATGTATAAAAGATGTGATTCAGGGATGGGTTGGCTCCGGTACCTTTTGTAGGCCCTCTCTTTGTTGCGGACAGCATTAGAACAAGCGTGATTAAACCAATGCTTTCGTGCATTAGTCAAAGGATATGAGAAAGGAATGTATGCTTCCATGCCCGAGAGAATAACCTCCGTAACGCGCAAGGCACACCCAGATGGCTCCCGGCCATGGGAGCAATAAACATTCCAGGGAAAATCAAAGAAGGGCTGCCTGAGGGCCTCCCAATCCGCAGCTCCAAAGTGCCAGAGACGACGTTTTTTTGGAGGGTCCGCAGGCTGCACCGGAGCAATAGGACAGGTTAAGGTGATAAGGTTGTGATCGGAGGAGCCCAACGGAGAGAAAAGATTAACAGTGTAAGCAAAAGGATTAGTTGTAAGGAAGAGATCAAGTATGTTGGAGCTCTCTCCAAGGCAGTCAGGAATACGGGTAGGGTGCTGTACAAGCTGCTTTAGGTCATTAAGGATAGAAAAGGTATAGGCTTGTTCACCAGGTGGATCAGTGAAAGGAGAGGAGAGCCAAAGGTGGTGGTGAACATTGAAATCTCCAAGAATGGAGATTTCAGAGAAAGGAGAATGGATAGAATGTGTTCCATCGTAGAAGTAAGATAGTCAAAGAATTTTTGATAGTCAGTAGAATTAGGAGATAAGTAAACAGCACAGATATATTTAGTCAGAAAATGACAGGAAAGCCGAAGCCAGAGTGTAGAGAATTCAAAAGAATCGAGTTTAGGAACACGAGAGCAAGATAAGTTGTTGCGTATATATACACAACAGCCACCTTTGGATTGCAACAGTATTTTATGCACAGTGCTGTACATTGGAAATAGAAAGCCAGCTACATTATGAATAACATTCAGCCTGAAAACGTCAGTCATTAAAAAGGCTTTCGAATTATAAAAAACAAGACAAGTGGCTCCAGGCACAACAATCCTTGCTAGCTCTGAAAATCCGTTATCTTGCTTCTTGGCTTTTCAAGGTCACTCAAGGTCAATTGTCATGGTGCCAAATGAAAGCCAATATGAGACTTCTGATATCTTAATAAAAGGAAGTATATCTTCAGACAGTATTGAGTTACAGCCCCCTGAATATCCATGACCTTGAGTTTGACCTTTCAAGGTCCAGTAAATTTAACGGTCATGGTACTAATTAAAACCCTATATGGGACTTCCTTTATGTTGATAATAGTAAATATCTATCTGCAACCAGTTTCGAGATTTAGCCCCTTGATATCTGTGACCTTGAGAGTGACCTTTCAAGATCACCCAAGGTCAAAGGTCTTTGTGACATGAAAGCCCATATGGGAGTTCCTGTATGTTGATAATAGTCTATCTTCAACCAGTTTCAGGTTATAGCCCTCTGAAAACCTGTGACCTCGATTTTGACCTTTCAGGGTCACATGATTGCCTCCAAAATTTAATCACTTCCTTTTCGGACAACTGCCCACATCTGAATGTTTCATGTGATTTCATTCAGCTGTTTTTTCGAAATGCTGCTAACAAACAAAGAAATAAACTAGAAAAACTCAACCAAAAACAATACCTCGCCGGACTCCGTCCCGAAAGAAGTAATTATCTTAAACCAGGCAAACAGTGAATGGAGGTTGTTAAGAAAGCCAGCAAACTAACAGGATTCACTGGTAGAGCATTTGAATACAAGAGCAGCACTCAGGGAGCAAATACCTTTGCCACTGCCGGATCCAGATCCGCCCCCAAATTTAATCAATTCTTTCTTAGCCCATGGCCCACCTTTCCAAAAAAATTCACCGAAAGGCATTGAGAACTTTTGGAGACACTGTATGGTAGGATCCGGATCCGGATCTGCCTAAAAGTTTAACCAATTCTTTCTTGGCCTATGGTGCACACTCCCTCAAAAATCCAATGAAATTCATTGAGAACTTTAGGAGACATGATGTGAAAAAAAAAAAAAAAAATCCGGATCATAACCAAAATCTAATCGATTGTCCAGTGGGCTATACCAGACCCCTTCAAAAATTTCATGAAAATCCGTTCAAAACTTTTCCATTAATCCTGCTAACAGACAGACATACACACAGACAAACAAACAAACCAATGCGGGATAAAACATATACCTCCTGGGGGAGGTATATAAATTAGAAAGCTCATCAGAGAGTGCATACCTCCGCCAATGTCATTGCTATTCAAAAGGATCGTGATCCTGATCCGTGGGTACAGGATCCGAGGCAGGATCCTGATCCATCTCAAAATTGAATAAATTCTGTCTTTGTCCATGGCCCACCATTCAACAAAATTTCATTGAAAAAGAACTTTTGGATATATTGTGCGGGATACTCCGGATCTGGATCCAGGCCAAAATTTAATAATTAATTCCATGGCCCATGGCCCACCCTTCTACAAAATCTAATCTCACTCCCTTCATAAGTTTTTGAGTAATCCTGCTAGCAGACTGACAGACAGACAGACAAACAAACAAATGTGGGGTAAAACATAACCTCCCGGTGGAGGTTATCAGGAAGTATCATCCTCACCTTGTATAATTCTCAAGTATGCTCCATTTAGAGTACTGTATCCAGTTCTGGTCGCCCTATTACTGAAAATATATATCTATTTTTTAAATAACAGAACACAGGAAGGAACACAAATGAATTATTAAAATTCCATACACTAGATTACTGGTGTCCTACTTTCATACAAAATCTGTAACAGTTGGACTTGAACAGCCGTAGGTTGAGGTTTGGGGGGAAACAACTGTGACGAAGCGAGTTCCAAAGAGATGCAGTTTGAGGAATAAAAAAATTTCTGATTGATGGAAGTTTTGCAATACAGCAGTGTGACACTGCAGTCATGAGTGCTACCAGATGCCTGTGTAACATAGGGAAAGGCATGGGAGAGGTGGCACAATAGTTGCAAGTTTGTCTGAGCATTTGCCATAAAAGTATCTGTAAAACAATGCAAGAGAGTCAACATTCCTATCTAACCTGTAGAGGAGGTAGTTTATTTATATTAATATTGTTATTCACAATTCTAACAGTTGTGTTCTGAGTCTTGTCTAGTTGTTTTAGTGCAACCTCTCCATATCCATTCCATAAGGGTGAACGATATTCCAGCTGAGATCACACATGACTCCTATAATCCATTGCCAACAGCTCGTCAGTGAAGAAGCCACGAACTCTGTACAATAATCCAAGTTTCTTTGAGGTGGTTTTGGTAAGTGATCTGTCATGAGAGGTCCAGCTGAGGGCACTGTTAAGTCAGACACCGAGAGTTTCAATACTTTCGGAGACTGGAATATTAGGAGAACTGAAGGTCTTACAGGAATCTGGAAATATCTGCCGATTAGTAAACTGTATATACTTGGTTTCACCAGCATTAAACGAGACCAGGTTATTTTGTCCCCGTTCAGTGATCCTAGATAAATCCTAATTTATGGAGTTGGCTGCATTGTGAGTCAAAGACTTTAAACTTTGTGAATGGGTGTCCAAGTAGCCTATGAATGAACCGCAAAGCTTTGAGTCATCTGCACATGAATGGATGGGATTATGGGTGACAGATAAAAGATCATTAATATGAATTAGGACTATCGTCAGAGCCAGAACTGATCCTTGTGGCACACCAGCTGTAAGTGATTGGGAATTGGAACATACATCATCTACCTTTACTCTTACATTTCTGTTGCTGAGATATAGGGAAATCAGAAGAACAAAACACTTCAGTCTATAGCAGTTTGAATAGCAGGAAACGATGCCACACTCTGCCAAAAGCCCCAGAAAAACAAGAGGCTACTTCATGAGTTTCTCCATGTTGGTCAGTTGACTGATGGATAGTGTGAGTCAGATCTTTCATGGCGAGAACCATTCTGTTCATCACTAATTAAGTTGCTGGATTCAAGATGTTTAACAATGTGCTTATTCATTACCATTTCAAATACTTTATCAAGAGAAGATGCGACAGCTATTGGTCGTCAATCAGAGGAGTCAGAGGAACTTCCTTTCTTCGAATTTGAGTGGACATTAGCTTCCTTCCAAGAACTAGGGAATGAAGAAGCATTTATGCTTAATCCGAACAATGAGCTAGAACAGAAGCAAAGTTGCGAGGAGCATCTTTTCAAACCAGCTGGAGGAATTCCATCTCATCCTGGAACTTTGTTGGTTGGTAAATTGTCAAGGACAGATTTCAAGTATCTAATCTAAATTTCAAGTGGAGAAATTTGGGGAGAGTCAAGTTCTAGTACTGGGACATTCTGGCTGGCTTTCTCTAACATAGAATTTCTGGCAAAGGTACTGGCAAGGATATTCGCTTTACCACTCAGGTCATTTGTTATGCTACAACCTGAAGATTTTAGTGGGGGAGTGGGTGATTACCTGTTAAAGTTATTATTGAGAGAATTGAGAGCTGACCAGAATACTGTATTGTCATTTGGATTGTTTAGTAGTCTGGATGCTTGATGCTGATGAAAGTTTGATTTAGCGAGATTTATTACTGCTTTTGCATGGTTTCTAGCAATTTCAAATTGACTGATTGATTCAGATTTATTTTAAGTAAGAGTTATATGCTAATGACTTTTGGGTCATTGTTCTGGCAAAGTTGCTAACATTGTCTCTTAAAAAACAAAAAAAAACAAAAAACACTTTGGGGAGTCCGATCTTTTTATGAACTGTTGACTTCGTATGAACAATTCCATACCAGCTTGTATTAAGTCATGAATGTGGTACTAGGTAGAACTGATGTCACTATAGAAGAAAGACTGCCATGGAATGTCAGCTGGAAAATTTCTGAATCCTTCCCAGTCTGCCCTATCAAAGTGCCATCAGGTTACCCTGACAGAGAACGGGGAGGTTTGGGGGAGCTGACTAATGAGGCTTTAATGGGATTGTGGTCGGAGGATCCAAGTGGTGACAGTACCTCTATCCTGTATTGATCTGGATTATTTGTCAGGAATTGATCCAAGAGACAGGTATTATGGTCAGGATTATCTGGTATTCTGGTTGATTGCTTTACCAACTGTGTGAGATTAAATCATTCTGCAAACAGCTTGCAGTCTAGACCAGCATCGTCAGTCCTGGCAGAATGTGATAACCATTCTACATTATGTACATTAAAATCGCCCAAAACGGTAATTTCAGAGCTAAGGGTGTCAAGTATACTGGGTTCTTAAGAAGCATTTGGGGAGCAATAGACTACATAAATTAAGTAATATTTAAAGAGTTTAGTTTATACAGTGAATAATCAAAATTAATCGAAGTGAAGTTCAAAACAGTGGCAACTGCAAATTCAGATTTGGTATAATAACAGGTGCTACCCTTGATATCGAAGCTTGTCAAGTGATGGTAACCCGGAAAAGGTAATAGGGATATTTCAGCAGAGGGAGAGATTTGGGATTTATTGAGGAACAGAGCTAGAGAGGATGATTGAAGGAAAAAGTGGACTGAATTCAAACTGGTACTAATACAATAGATACTGATGAAGTATAGGGCTGAACCTGCACTTCTCTGCTGACGAGCATGAACTGTTAGCAATAGTCACTGTCGGCACAGTCGCTTGATAGTGGCTGATCTTCTGTCGCCAGCCCTACAGCGAAGGGTGACAAAAATGATAGCTAGATTGAGAAATTAACCATACAGGAAGAACTCAGAAGACCTGAATCTCATAATCTAAGGTTGGTTAATACATGTGAAAAGGAGATATTATTCTTGTGTTCAAAATATTTAACCCCTTAACCGCGGGCTTGTTTTGCTTTTTCTTGCGGCTCTCGCGGGCATATTTGCGCTCTGACAGACTCTCAAAAAATATTTACCAAAAATCAGTTATTAGTCTTAGAATATTAAAATCATATATGCTTATGGCACATACCTTCAGCTTTCTCCTGGGGTGTTTGTTGAGCCTTCGTCCAGTACCGTAGGACTTGTGGAGACCTCTGAAGTTGGGTAACGAAGTCTCCACTTTACACTTCCCTACAACCCATAATATGATTACCACAGCCTGATATTATCACTAGAATCACTATTCTATGATTCTCAAATAGTTCGGAATCCATATTCCAAAAAAAAAAAAAACACTGTGAAAGCAATGAAAATTACAAGGGCGTATGACCTTTCCCACTTGACATCGTTCGCCGCTGGTGTTCTGTCATTTATTATTCATAAAAACACTCACAGTTTATATTTCTATTACTATATAACATATATATCTACAGTCTTTATCCATAAGTTTCCTTCAGTAATAGTAGTTTATTGTCACTGTAGGGATTAAATTTCTCTTTCAATAAAATACATAGCATTCACTTTCTCGTCCTGTATACTAGCGTTGAGAATGAATGTCACTTTCACCTTCACTCTCATAACTCATAGTATTCATACATGCTAGAGTGAAACTTTTACTTTCATTACTCCTAGTATAACTACCGGGCCTTGAAAGCAGGCTGTGAAGCCTATGCCCAGAGTCGGTCACATAAAAAAAAAAAAAAAAAAAATATATACTCGTATTCTTATAATACTACTTATTTACATTTATATTTACGTTCTCTATTTTATTTACATTTCTATTTTATTTACACTGTGTTATGCACTGTCACTTGAAGTAACTTATAAAACTATTTTCCACTGTTCACTTATATTTACATTCATTGCTTTCACTTGCTGTTTACACATTATTTACACATTATTTGCAATTTCACTTGCACTGTTTTACTCACTAGAAAGATCGTAGTCACTCTGTATCAATTGTCAGCCCTTTACCTCTTTCCACACGAGGTTTAGTAGGGGGTAGAGATCACAGGGCCCTTTGCATGGGGATAAAAAGCGGCGGAAGTTAGCAGGAGCGAATCCAACGTACTTTCACCTTGAAAGACGACAGTAAATTGATACTGGTGGGCCAGGGACTGGGTGGCCTGCATAGGGAGAATGCATTACTGCCAACGTCAGCCTCGTGAGAGCTGCTAATATATAGCTATGAAATTATTGGCAGGAAATCTAGACAATACATTATAAATTAGGTAGTTCCAGGTGAATGTAAATATCACTTAGGCTTCTCCCTTCCCTCCTTATATATATTTCTATTACGAGAATAGATTATACGGCATATTTCAAGGGGAAATACACAGCGAAAATTAGCGAACGAATGCACGTGAGGTGTTGTCAGGTGATAATTATCCAATTCCATGTGTATGGCACTATCACTTACCTTATTTCTTTTTTATATATATTATTTGGTATAAGAATAGGGCATAGGGCTTATTTCAATGGATGAAATCAGTGGAAAATTCTAGGGAAAGTTTACTAAGCGTAGAATACAGTGTGGTGGCCTGCAATAATTAGGTAGTTCCAGGTGAATGTAAATATCACTTATGCTTCTCCCTTCCTTTCTTATATATATTTTTATTACGATAATAAATTACACAGCATATTTCAAGGGGAAATAAACAGCGAAAATTAGCAAACGAGTGCACGTGAGGTGTTGTCAGGTGATAATTAGCCAATTCCAGGTGTATGGCACTCTCACTTACCTTATTCCTTTTTGGTATATATTATTTGGTATAAGAATAGGACATAGGGCTTATTTCAATGGATGAAATCAGTGGAAAATTCCAAGGAAGATTTACTTAGCGTAGCACGGCTGGGCAGGCGAGAGGAGAGGGTAATGGAGGGGAGGTAGGGAGGGGAGTCAAGAACGGGGAGAAATGGCTAAATTGTCAACAATGGATGGCAGTACAGATGAGATTAGGAGTGCTGACTAGTGTTGGACATTGGCAGTACTGATAGATGATACAAGCCACCACTTGAAAGCCCGGGTGAATTCAAAATAACACAGAATCATGAAAGTGACGCCCCGCGGTATGATCCCTTGCTCCCAAGTGTCACGAAAGTGACGCCCCGTGGTTAAGGGGTCAAAGGACATAATTATGAGGCTATCAATAAATATTCACAGTAAACCATTCGAAATTTAATAGATTTAATGGGCATAAAATTATTGGGCATCGATTCCAGTCACACGAAGCAAAAAATCTTTGCTTCACTGGTTACAAATGTTTTGAATTGCCCCCCCCCCTTAGTGTGGTAAATGCGATACAGTGCTATCCTTTAAACCCCCAAAGATAAGAATGTTCATTCCCATGGTAGTAAATATAACCTTTTTCTCTTCTTACAGAGCTTGGAGAATACAACTACAAAACAACTTCGTTGTATCTTGGCGACTTAAGTTACTTTATGTTTCAAGTAGATAGTGTAGAGTAAGACTTTCTTTCCCTCATTCCTATGAAATTTCCATGACAACTTTTCTTTGTGACATGTTGAGTAATTCACTATTTCTTGCCAGTTTCAGATGGAGGGTTTCATTGATGGATGGGAGCCTTCCTGCTTTCCTATCCCTCTCCTTAGCTTATGAAAATTAATTGTCATGTTAGTTGTAACCTTCCATATAAAAAACATCCATAAGAGGACCAATAGGTCCATTGCTGTTTGCATTCCATTGTACTCCTTGTCATGTTAGTTGTAACCTTCCATATAAAAAACATCCATAAGAGGACCAATAGGTCCATTGCTGTTTGCATTCCATTGTACTCCTTGTCATGTTAGTTGTAACCTTCCATATAAAAAACATCCATAAGAGGACCAATAGGTCCGTTGCTGTTTGCATTCCATTGTACTCCATTTCTTCCTTCACCTTCATCCTCCTTGCCTCCACTACATTTCCTTCCTTCCTTAATTTTCAGTCCTTCCTTTAATGTTCCATCTCTCCGACTTCAGTTCTCCTGCCTTCCTGTTTTTCATCCACTCTTTCTCCCCAAAAACCTACATCCTCTCACACCTGTTCTGGTGTCGGACATCATTTCCATGATTTGTAGTCTCACACTATATTTACATATACAAAGTGTTTAAACATAATTAACGAGTGTGTAATATAATGTGATAATAATCAACCAAACACCATCTTACTATAAGTGTGGCATGCGAATGGATGAGCGATCAGACTTGCAAAGCCCAGCATTATCTCTCATAAACTACGAGGGTAAAGGGAAGGCGATAGAGAAATATGAATTGTATGTATGTTTAAAGTCTTCGGAAAACATTTACCCTGTTGGTATACTTTATTGTAATAAGTACTACTTTATTTTGAGATGTATAATGTGCATGGTAAAGTTGTGATGCTTATATTCATGTATAAATCCCAGTTGTCTGTGGGGTTTGGCATCTCTGTATTTATGCTGACCTAGGGCCACTCCCAGCGGGGAAGCCAGCCAGCTAGAGCAGAATGCACTTATCATTCAAACGAGAGGGACGTACTTACTCTGGGATCTCTCTGTGTCACAGTTGTATCTTTCTGTGGCCAATAAAGAGAGAGAAATCTGCTCAGTTTTCAGTCACCAGCACACATTACCTCTACCATTCCTTCAACAGGATCTACACTGATTCCCACCATCTCGAGTGTGAAAAGACATTTGGTGGAGAGCGTCAGCCGGAAGTGACTTCGACCAGGCGGAACATTATATCTTGATAACCTTGCTTGGAACAGTGTAGTCACGTCTAAGCTGATATATAAATTGGTGATCAGCTGTGGGGTTCCAATAAGCTGATATCTTAGTGACTAGGTGAGGAATTCCTACAAGCCTATACATAATATTGGTATTCAGTACTGGGATACAAAAAGGTGGTAAAGGGATTTGTGCAGTGAAACCCCATACAGCTGCTCGTCATCCTGCAGGTGAAACAGAAACTCTTACTCTCCTGTTGCAAAGGGCATTATCTCTGGGGTCCACTCTGAGTAGTGTTGGGCCAGACCAAAAGACGCCTCTCTTCATCGCAAATATGAGTGGTGGTGCAATTAAGCTCAGAGATGGTTGTTATATAGGCGACTTGATGTCCTATGGTGCCCATGTAAAGGAAGTCATTGACATACCAGTGATCTCTCCCGTAGTCACATCACAAACAACTCAGTTGGAACCTACATGTCTTGGGAGAGGAAAGCTGCTAGAACAATACATGAAGGTAACAGATAGTGTTGCCCAGAAAACACAGTTGCTAGCATTTCTTAAAGAATTCTCCATGTAGTGGCATTTCCAGGAGAACCACTGGGTAGGATGGACAAGGTGAAGCATCATATTGTGTTGTGCCCTGGTACATATCCGATATATGTGCATGCATACCGTCTACCACACAGCCAAAGGAAAGCAGTGAAAGAGAAAGTTGAAAAGATGCATCATCATGAAGTCATTCAACCTTCTTCCTCACCTTGGAATGCACCACTCTTTCTAGTGCCTAAAAAGGACGGTGGTGTGAGACCTGTTGTAGATTTTCAGCAAGTGAACAAGGTAACTACACCAGATCGTTAACAGACTCCGCATCTCAGAGACTTACTGTAGTTCTTGTGTAAAGGAAATACC
This sequence comes from Coenobita brevimanus, assembly GCF_032717465.1. Taxonomy (NCBI): domain Eukaryota; kingdom Metazoa; phylum Arthropoda; class Malacostraca; order Decapoda; family Coenobitidae; genus Coenobita; species Coenobita brevimanus. The sequence goes on along the minus strand of NC_137065.1, from coordinate 25,796,437 downwards.
GTGTTCACCTGCCTGGATCTAGCGTCAGGTTATTGGCAGGTGGAGCTGACCGAAGAGTCACGTCCCATCACTGCCTTTAGCACTCACCATGGGCACTTTGAATTTCTCCGGATGCCTTTTTGACTGAGTAATGCTCCTTTGACATTTCAGAGGATGATAAATCAGTTATTTGGTGACATGATTGGGCAGGACGTCCTGGCGTATCTAGATGACTTAATAATTGTGAGCAAAGACATGGACGCTCATTTTAGTAAGTTGAAACGAGTAATGGAAACCTTAAGATTCGCGGGTCTGAAAATCAAGCTATCGTAGTGCGATTTTCTAAAGGCAAATGTTAGATTTCTAGGGCACTTAGTTGATGGTGATGGCATCAAGGCTCTGCCAGATAAGGTTACAACCATGGTAAATTTCCCTACACCCAAGTCCAAGGATGACGTTCGCACATTCCTAGGGGTCACTGGTTTCTACAAGAGCTTTGTCCACAATTATGCTGCTATCGCATCACCAGTGACGACACTACTTAAGAAGGATACTGCATGACAATGGGGATCGTTGGAAGAGAAAAGCTTCAACGACCTCAAGAAAGCCATGACAGAGGCACCTGCTTTAGCATTTCCTGATTATACTCAACCTTTTTACTTGTGCACGGATGCCTCAGGTTTGGGACTGGTAGCAGTGTTACAGTAAAAAGATGAGGAAGGCAAAGTGCACAACATTGCATATGCCAGTATGGCACTGAGACCCCCAACAAAGAACTATTTGCGATACATTTAGAGAATTAGCATTCGTGTGGGTGTTAGGACATTTCCGGGATATCATCTTTGGGTACTGGATAATTGTTTTAACCGACCATGCACCCATACGCGACTTGTTTAAGGGGAAGAAATTGCACGGTATTGTCGCGCGTTGGTTCAACAAGGTAATGAAGTTTGACCCAGAGGTCAGGTATTTACTAGGCCGACAAAATGTCGTTGCCAACGCACTGAGTTGAAACACTGCTGCTGCCATAGCTGAGGATATACCTCTTTCTGGGTATTCCCCGGACACAGCAAAGGCGGAATAACGTAAAGATATGATGTGGTCTCAAGTCATCTATGCCTTGGAGTCTGGTAACAAGCCTTGTCTACCTGAACTTCCGGTACTGATGACTCACTTCCATCTTCAACGGGACCTTTTGTATAAGCAGCCCCCAGGGAAGGACACTGTGTATCAGTTGGTTGTTCCTTCTACGCTACAGCAAACCGTATTACAGTTGGTTTAAGACGTACTTCAAGTGGGTCATCCCAGACGAGACAGATGCATATGTGAGGCAAGAAAGAAATACTAGTGGCTGACCATGAGGCAGCATAGAGAAGCCCACGTTAGTCAATGTGTCAAGTGCACAGAAATGCGAGGAATGACGGGACCTCTAACTCCCATTTTGGAGTATCACCTAACGGAAAAACCGTAGGATATAGTCTCCATTGATCTCTTAGCGTTGCCAAGGAGTCATCAAGGCTCAAATTATGTACTGGTGGCAGTGGACCATTTTTCACGATTCACTGTTTTAGCACCTTTACAGACAAAAACTCCAGAGGAGGTGGTGCACGCTTTTGTAACCTCAGTGATTTGTCCATACTCTACACCCAAGATATTGCTCAGCAATAATGGCAGTGAATTTCATAACCAAGTGTTAGAGGAAATCTGTCATATGTCTTTATAGCGCCCTACAGTCCCAAGAGCAATGGCCTTGTAGAAAGGACAAACAGGAAGTCTTGAGACCAGCGATAAACTCGCAAGAGGACTAGCAAGACTGGTTACCACATGCAGCGATGGCCATCAACTCCTCAGAAAATTCGTCAATGAGGAAATCTCCTCATTATATCCTTTATGGAGAGAAGGTGTTACGCTATGATTTGCTGGCTGGACCTCCTACCCTAGTGTATAATCAAGAGAATTATGCCAAAGTCCAGCTTGCAAAGTTCCAACGCATACATAGTGAAGTACAAAAAATATTAAAAGTGAAGTACAAAAAATAAAAAAAGAGCGGAGATGATGGTGAAACAACATAAGGAAGTCAAGAAAAGATGTTGGATATAGGCCAGAAGGTTATGATCAACAACCCTGAGAGAACTTCCAAGCTCAAACCTAAGTTCCACGGACCATATACCACTGTGGAACACGTGCGTGGACATACTTAGTGAATAAGGGATGATGCTAATAGAACTCAGGAGGTTGTACATGCTGATAGGATCAAAACTGTAAGCCAAGAGCTAGGCCTAACTAACCAATCGTCTGATATGTTGTCCTGTCTGTCTGTGTCGCAGTTTATGTCATCATCCATACCTGTCCCTAACCAAGAGTATTGCAGTAAGCTAAGATCCCACGGTAAGAGCGAATAAGGGAGTATCTTCTCTTACAGACATGTGGCTCACACTTGTACTCCTCTCGCGTTGCTTGGAGTGGACCTATGGAACGATTTCGGACACAGACTCGACTGTGTTGATGCCAGGAGCGCTGAAGAGCCCACTTGGAGAGGTAGTGGTGGTAGAGGATGCAGTATGCGTCTAATATCCAATGGAAGGATATCTCCAAGCTCCAGATACTGTTAAAGAGGTCTCTAAGTTATTGTTTCACCTCAGACAGCAACTGTCGGAAGTCGGCAAGTTATTTAACTGATAACAGCAATTGACGACCTCAGACAGTGAAGCTCTGGTATAAACCTTGCATGGTATAACTGAACTTCAGACTGGACATATAAATAGGCACACAGACAGGCTCACTAAAGTGCATGTCGCTTTACCTAATGCAAATTCTGATCTTTCCACGCATGTCCATGCACATACTAAGAGAGGACTTGTGGATCTCCTAGGTATCCTGTCTCTAAAGCTCTTTGGTACAGCGCTAGACAAGGACATAGTGCAATTGGGTAGGCAGCTGCATGATTTGTCATTGGCAGCTAAGGCAAATAACAGGCTAATCGTACACATGTATGTACAGTTAGGTGAGTTCACTAACAAAGCTAACGAGATCATTAAGACTACCAACCATCTCGTAGGAGTCGTGAACAACATCCAAACCAACCTACCAACCCTGACTAACTTATAGTAGCCGCAGCGAGAAATGAACGCTGTGGTGGGGCAGCCGGTCATCCGGGGATTCCCCCACTGTAGCCATATCCACATGTCACCGACCATAGAGGTAGGATGTCACCGACCATCGGCCACCGCTGCAGCCCCGCTCCATGATCCTTACCCTGTGTCTCTGGCTTTCTCTTTCTCTCTCGGTTTCTATATAAACTGGTGTATTTCCGAAACTAATTATGAAATTATTATGACTTTTGTTCCACACCACCACTGAGGTAAAAATCAAAGAGAGTTTTCTGTATAAAGGTTTCCCCCCCCTTGTCTGAGGGCAGGTCAGTTCTGGCGAGTGTATAATTATAGGTCAGGCGGAGGTATCGGCAAGGCCGCACTCCCCCGCTCATATGCCACATTTAGGAGGGGGGGAAACCTTTATACAGAAAACTCTCCTTGATTTTTACCTCAAAGGTGGTGTGGAACAAAAGTCATAATAATTTCATAATTAGTTTCGGAAATACACCAGTTTATATAGAAACCGAGAGAGAAAGAGAAAGCCAGAGACACAGGGTAAGGATCATGGAGCGGGGCTGCAGCGGTGGCCGATGGTTGGTGACATGTGGATATGGCTACAGTGGGGGAATCCCAGGTCATTCCGGCTGCCCCACCACAGCGTTCATTTCTCGCTGCGGCTACTATAGTGTTAATCGCTGAGTATCTACATGCTCTCGATGAGTCAACCACTGCTTTGGAGTCGCATGCAGCCAATACGGTGGACGGCTTAATCGATGCAAGTTTGAATAGGGTTAATGCTTTATTGCTTCCTACTCACATTTTAATCAATGCTCTTGATGTAGCTATGGTGGAATAATAGCCACTTGTTTACAGTGATACTGCTCAGGATAAAGATACCTGAAATGCTAGTGGTAATGCATAACTTGAATTAGCCAAAATTCACTTGCGAGTGAGACAGCTTTTAGTACAAGAGTAACAGCTTGAGCTAGACATGAGAACATACTGAGGCAGCTTGGCGGTTACTTAGCCTTCGGGGCGCCTCTGCTAGAGGTTTATTTTTACTGTATATTGCCAAGAATGGAAAACTAGTCTCGCTCTTTAGCAAGCGAATTGTCGCCATATACTTTCAAAAGTTTGAGAAGGTGGCAGGTCATCTGTCCTGACTTAGAAACTCTTAGTCAGAATTGCTGCATAGAGTACTTAAGTGTATGGCACAGGAGGCCTATATTGCTTTTTCAGTTGTGCAATGTGTTGATTATGAGGTGGTAAAACAATTCTTTAGGCTTACGAACTTGTACCAAAAGCCTACAGGCTCAAGATTAGAACCACTCACAAACAAAAGATCAGACCCATATGGAAAATGCTAGAGCACTTCAGGATTTATTTGATCAGTGACTGTACTCTAAGATAATCAAGGGGATTTTACAAAATTGAGAGAACAAATGATCCAGGAGAAAATCACTAGGAACATTGCCAAGAATGTTCTCACTCACATAGTTGAGATAGAAAGGGGTGGATGACCTGGCTAAGGTAGATGTTATGACAGATAATTATAGTCTTATCCACAAGTATGATTTTACGCCTCATTCATTTGGTAGAAGTAGGTGTGTAAACTCTTCTTCTTGCAAACTATTTCAGGTGAAATTAGATGATGCTACTGAAAAAAAAAAAAAAACTAACCTCAGACTATGTTAGTCCCACAAATGACAGTGGGGACATTATTGCTAAAGGGCCGTTAAGAAGTTCCAAGTCTTGTCAGTTTTGCAATAGGATGTGTCATACACAGCAAGAGTGCTTAAAGATAATGAAAGAAGATCACGGAGCTAAATTTATTGATCTGATAAATACTCAGGAGTTGTTAATGCTGACAGTGAGCAGCCACCAATAGATAGGATGAATGGTGCTCATATACATCTTCAGCATGTGTCTAGTAATTTTAAGGCCGAAGTGAAGCAGTCAGTTGTTAATAGTCAGACACCTGTTGAGGTGTCATTGGAAACTAGTGAGATTAGAACAGGGCGATCATCAGGAGTTAATGAAGGTGACAATAATCCTCCATCAGCACATCCTCTCTCAAAATGTAAACAAAGGGAATTCCTCCTACACATCCTGTTTGCCAATTTCTTTTCTAGAGGACTAGTGGCAGTTGATGGGGAAAATACTAAGGAGGTCACAATAACCCTAATGGATGTCTCATTGTAGGATATTGATGATAATATGTCTGTCCCACTGGTTGAAGTGACACTCCAGTCAGAATTAGTTACAGGTCCAGTTCGTGTGGACATCAAGACCCAGTTACCTGTGAAAGGGGTCACTTACCTTTTGGGTAATGACTTCGCAGGGGAACCAGGGAGAGCAATTCCCTGTGTGTCACAAAGTCTCTGGGGTGAGGATAGGACAAAAGAGCTGCAAGATGAATGTTCTACACTGTTTCCAGCTGGTGCTGTAACTGGAGCTGTGACAGAAAAATCCCATCGTGTTAAGGATAATGTTAATACTGATGAGGTACCAGATGATATTTCTCTTGCTGATACTTTCTTTCCCAAAACTGAATGATTCCGAAGTTCAGGGCTCCCCACAGAATAATGCAGGTCTAGGGTTGGTTCAAATGCAGAGATCTGATCCAGAAATTACAACTCTGACTTGGTGCTGAGTGAAGAAGAATGTGAGTCATTTGTCTGATAGTTATTGCCTGAGAGGGAATGGTGTATTGATGCGTCGATGGAGTCACTGCCCCCCCTCCCCCCCCACACACACATTGCCCATGATGAGTTGAAGAGTCTACATCAAATGGTTGTTCTGAAGGCATGGCTGTAAGATATTGTGGCAGATATTCATGACTCTACTTTGGTACGACACTTCAGGGTGAGAAAGATTGTTTCACATTTGGCAACATTTCTACTGGCCTGGATTTCACTGAGACATTTCTCTTCTTGTCGTACTTTCCCAATTCTCTTGAGTCCTTGTTGATACTCTTCACCCTCTGCCAATAACCTCATCAGGCCACCAGTACATATATTCTCATCACGTTGGACATGACCACTACATATCTTGAAACCACCCCCTTGAGAAACATTTCCTGTAAAGCAGTGGTAAAATATATAATTAATATTCTCTCTAGGCTTGGTCTTCCCAAGGGAGAGGGGGCAGTCAGATCAGGGCAGCAATATTATATCAAAGTTATTCAGACAAACCTTCAAGGAGTTAGGAATCTCCCAGATCGTCTCCTCAGCCACTCATCTTCAGAGTCAAGGAGTACTGGAAAGATATCACCTCACCCTGAAATAAATGTTGAAGAAATACTGTACTATCATGAGAAGGATTGGGATAAGCATCTTCCCTTCATGTTGTCTGCAACCAGAGAGAAGCCAGATGAGTCCTTAGATTACTCCCCATTTGTGATTATTTTTGGTCATGATGTGAGAGGTCGACAAAAGTGTCTTAAACAGCAATGGCTCTATGAGATGTAAATTTGTGAACCTAAGTTTCAGATTCCAAAGTACCAGCTGATAGTTTCGAAGTAGCTAAGGCAATCTTGGAGTTGTCTGGAAAGAAGAAGAACTGGATGATAAAAGAAAACAGGCCAGAAGTAGTGTTTCACCCAGGAAACAAAGTGCTCTTATTTCTTCCTGCTTGGGGACAGCTTCTGAAGCCAAGTGTTTTAGGTATTTATGTAGTAAACAACGTAGTTGATGATAATTATGTCATTCGCACCCAAGATCTGAGAAAGGAGAGAAGGTTTTGTCATATGAACATGCTGAAGAAGTACCATGAGCAAGAGGACGTGAAACCCCTTGCGCACGATGTATGGTGTCGGCTGCCAAGACGGTGGATGAGTAGGATTTACACATGCATTTGATCAGAGTGCCAGTTGTTGTGAGAAACAGGAGACCTGGACAAGGATAACTGATAAACTCTTTCATTTTACAGGTGAACGACGTGCTGACAATGTTTATATCTCGCTGTAACAATGGCTATGATTTTTCCCCCTCAATCGGTAGAGAGGTGTCCTGCAGTCTTAACGGACCCAGGTTCAAATCCTGGCTGGGGCAGGGAACAGTTTAAGGATTTGAATTTCATTAAATCAGGCTTTACTGATCTACCAGAAGACCCGCCGATATGTCGTAAAAGTACCCCCGCTAATACCAATACACCAGTCCTGTATGAGACAGCCCTAGCATGTACTCAATATGGACGGTGGGTGTTAGCGCCGAAGTGATGACATGTAGAGGTGAATGGTATGTAGGAGGACTGCTGGACTTTGATAGCAGGCTGTGAGCCTATGCCCAGAGTCGGACACACACACACACACACACACACACACACACACATATATATATATATATATATATATATATATATATATATATATATATATATATATATATATATATATTGTATTTTAGTCACGTTTCATAATTCTGACAAATCAGAGACAAAATTCAAAAATCCATATTACAATTTTAACTACCCAACCAGACAAGTAACAGTTTATATCTATGTTGCAATGGGGTCCCTGAGCAATCTGTAACCATGCAATGCAAGCAACAACATGGAATAAACGGTTTCTTAAGACTGTTTGTTTGTTACATCCCGTGGACTTACTGTGAGAAGTGTTGATGAAATATGACTCAATATAAAAAATTGAGCTTTTCTTCATTACTGGGAAGAGTACACACGAATGTTGTAATACCCGTATATTAATGTTTTAGCCACATAGAGTGTGAGACTCCTAGCTAAAGTGTATAAAATTAGCTCACGTAATCTAAATAGTAGTTGTTCTAAATAGTAGTCTGGCTGAAGAGCCCCGAGTCCCTAAAAAAAGGCCACGACTAAGATTGGGCTTTCCAACAGAGTTCTCAAGGAGTGTATGTTTTGTTGATGCAGGCAATTGTGTGCAATGCACTCTTTCATAATATGCTTAACAGCATGAGGTGCTGTGTTCCATCCTAGACAGGCATTAGAGACGGTGTCATCCAGCCTCTTCTGATAACTCGAGAGGGCTGGATGATGCCCACATCTCAGCCTGGTCAGATGGAGCCTGTCCTCACGAGGGAGGCAGGATTCAGAAGAGTGGAGATCAGGAGGCTGTGCATGCATCTGTGTGTTGTCTTTGAGTGACTGAATGGCGTGGCGAGTGATTTAAGCATGGATATGCTTCTGGATGCTGGTTTGAGAAGGGTGAGGGGGAAGAGATGACAGTATTTGTGTAAGATATCGTGTGCTGGGTGTTGCTTTGATGTTCTGTGGTGTGTGTGGATATGCTGCCATGTAGTTTAGTGGATGGTATGGGTTTGTGGAGGCTGTGCCAAGAATTTGTGTACCTCTCATGTCTAAATGATCCCTGATTTTGAGGACTTTGGTTTCTTGGTGTAGGAGGTCTGTAGATGTAGGAGCTGCGCAGCCTGTGATTATTTTTAGGTCCTTGTTCTGTATGGTCTGTAGAGTGTTGTAGTGTGTTTTAGTGAGGTTAGAAGCCCAAGCAGGGCTTGCATAATTCATCACTGAACGTATATATTGTTTATGTGCTGTGGTGGTGGTTTCTTTGTTGAGCCCAAATGTTGTATGGGCAAGTGACATTAGGCCGTTGAATCTTGGTGTTAATTTATTTTTAATTATTATAATGTGCTGTTTGAATGACATTGATGTATAGTATGTTACACCAAGGATTTTGTGTGTGTGCGTGTGTGTTTGTGTGGTAGGGGAGTGTTGTTTATGGTGAGGTGTGGAATGTGACGATGTTCTGCTGTCCAGTTTGAGAAGTGCCATTGTAGATTTGGCTGGGACTATTGTATCTGTATATGGCTAGTGAGGGAGTGATCGCCCTCTACCTACACAGATCAAAAGCCCTCGGGAGCAGGGGGGTGGTTGCTTTCTCAGGCAGAGGAACTCCTTGAGAGAGTGAAATGGCTGGGAAGCATGCCGGCACGTGACTGGCTACAGCATAGCTGGGTCTTTCGGGTGTGGGCAATCGGGCAAGTTAGCTGCCTACTGCGACTGTAACACAATGGCGAGGTGTTCAGGAAGTTAGCCAAAGAAACCTTGATGGACTCTGAAAGAACAATAATGGCCCCCAGTCCCGTGCAGCCCTTAAATGGGCAGGGGGTGCTAAGAATCTCACGGTTGCCTCAATTACAATCTAATTCCTTTGTCAATGCAAAAAATACAATTAAAATTGGTAACTGGAATGTGAGAACGCTAAATCATGACGGTAAAATCGATGAGTTAGTGAAGGTTTTTCAAAATTACGGACTTGATATTTGTGCTCTGACAGAAACTAGATTAACTGGAGTCGATAAGTTGGATTTGGAGGATGGTATACGTTTGTTGATATCTGGTCGACAGGACGGAATGCATTATCAGGGAGTAGGATTGTTGCTGGGTTGTAAAGCAAATAAGGCTTTATGTGAGTGGGATCCTATAGATGAGCGATTGCTATACGCACGGTTTAAATCAAATCATGGCAACATCAGTCTGTTTGTGTGTTATGCACCTACTAATGATGCACTCGATGAAAGGAAAGACACATTTTATGAAAAGTTGCAAGAAGGAGTAGGAAGGGTACCTAGACATGATGTTTTGATCTGCGTTGGAGACTTTAATGCAGTAATGGGCTGTTCAAATGAGGGATTTGAGGCATGTATGGGTAAGATGGGAGTTGGTAGTAGGATGAGTGAAAACGGAGTGAGGTTTGGAAGCTTCTGTCTAGCAAATGACTTAGTCATCGGGGGCACACTCTTTCAGCATTGCAATATACACAAGACAACTTGGGTGTCGCCGTGTGGAAAATATAAAAATCAGATTGATCACATCGCTATCAGTAGGAGGCATAGAAGTTCTCTGCTAGATGTTCATGTTAAACGGGGAGCAGATATTGGTAGTGACCATCAACTCAGCACTGCAAAAATAAGGTTTAAACTTAAAAATCAGAAGAAGGAAAAATCTGGTGTTGGTAGATACGATATTGTTAAGCTTAGAAGGGAAGGAGAAGAAAAGGAGGAATTCAGATTAGAATGCAGAAATAGGTTTTTGGTGTTGGAAACGTTGGAAGAGGGGTAGAGAAGTGTAGATGAGATGTGGGAGGATGTGAACAAAGTTTTGCATGAGACTGCTGAATGTACGATTGGAAGGAGACATAGATTCAGGAGAAAGAAATGGATATCAGAGGAAACGTGGGATATGATAAAAAAGGGAGGTGACGCTAAACTGAGGAGTGAGATGCAATGCGTTGATGAACGAGAGATTGAATTAGCAAGAGCTGCGTACTGGAGTTTGAATTCAGAAGTAAGAAGGTTAGCTAGGAGAGATAAAAGAAGATGTGTGGATGAAAAGGTTGCAGAGACTGAAATCCTAATAAACAAAAATGATGGATAGAGTCAAAGAATAGCATATGAATCGATTAGAGAACTGAGTGGTAATGCAGGTAAACGCAAGGAAATACCAATTAGAGACAGGGAAGGAAATTTATTGACCAAAGATGGAGATATTAAAAATAGATGGAAAGAGCATTTTGAGACAGTTCTTAATAGACCAATACCACCAGAAGAGGATATACCGTCTGCTCAGGAAGATTTAAATATAGAAACAGGAGAGTTGAGGCTTGCAGAAGTGGATAAAGCAGTAAAACAGTTAAAGAATAATAAGGCACCAGGGGAGGATGGTTTATTTCCGGAAATGTTTAAAGTGGAGGGGGATAGATTAATATTGATCTTGACCAAGCTATTCAATAAGATATGGGTGACGGGGTTACTACCATCAGTTTGGAAGAATGGTGTAATTGTTAAAGTTCCGAAGAAGGGAGACCTGAGTGAATGTGGTAATTGGAGGGGAATCTCTTTGTCACCGATAGCTTTGAAAGTTTTCAGTAGAGTGTTGTTAAATAGGTTGGAGCCGGTGGTTGAGGGTATTCTGAGGGATGAACAGGCTGGTTTTAGAAAGGGACGTGGTTGCAGTGATCAGATCTTTATAGTTAGGCATTTGATGCAGCAAGTTAATGAAATGAGAGTACCGTTAAGTCTTTGTTTTGTTGATTTTGAAAAGGCTTTTGATAGTGTTTCGAGAGAGTCTATGGGGAAGATCATGAGACATTATGGAATACCAGAGGAGTTTGTGAGGGTCATTATGAACATGCATGAGGATACATTTTGTAAAGTGATGGTTGATGGTTGTCTGAGTGATTCGTTTGAAGTCAAGTCCGGAGTAATTCAAGGTGGTGTTCTATCGCCTTTACTATTTATATTGGTCATTGATTACATTATGAAACGTGTTGGAACAGAAACCGGTGCAGGTATACTTTGGGGAGAGAACAGGAAACTTTTGGATTTAGATTATGCAGATGATATAGTTTTGATTTGTGATGGGCCAGAAGAGATGCAGAGAGTGTTGGACTGTTTGGTGAGTGAAGGTCGCAAGGTGGGTTTGGTTATTAATTGTGGAAAAACTGAAATAATCAATATGAATATGGAAAATGCGCAGGAATGTGTAATTGGAGGTATGGTTGTAAAGCAAGTTGATAGGTTTAAATATTTAGGTACTTATTTAGCCAAGGATGGTTCTTTGAACTTTGAATTCGAGGAAAGGTTAAAGAAGGCTAATCAGGCAATGGGAATGCTTAAAAATATTTGGAATAATAACAATTTCTCTGTGCATACAAAAATCAAACTTTATAAGGTAATGGTTAGGAGTATCTTAATTTATGGACAAGAGTCTTGGTACAGCACAGTGACTATGGAAAATAAATTCTTGGTGTTTGAAAATAAAGCACTTAGAAGAATATTAGGAGTTAAGTGGTGGGAAAGGATACCAAATAGTAGAATTAGAGAAATAACGGGAGTGCAGCCGATCGATGAATATGTTAGATTCTCACGATGGAAGTGGCTAGGACATGTGTATAGGAGACAGGGAATAGTACGAGGTACACCAGAGTGGGTGGCACCTGGTAGGAGAGGTAGAGGAAGGCCAAAAGAGACGTGGGTGAGGACAATGAGACGGGAAGCTGGAGATGAGTGTTGGGGAGATCTTGAGGAGTTAGCACAAGATAGGATGTGGTGGTGTGAGTTCATCGAGGCCCTATGTATCCCCGAGGGTGCCACAGGAAATGATTGATTGATTGATTGATTGTATCTGTTTGTGGTGAACTATTCATGTAGTGTTTTGAGGTGAGGTTGGAGGATGTGTGCGGCTGTGTTTGCGTGTTGGTGTGTACATGTAAGTGTTATGTTGTCTTCTTAGGAGGCTATGTGTGTTTGTGGTGTATAGGGCGTGGGTATGTCGTGCATGTATAGATTAAAGATTATAAGGGACAAAACAGATCCTTGGAGGACGCAGTTTGTGAAGTTTCTGATTTTTGGTGACTGATGAGCAAATACTACATGTTCACATCTGCTTGCTATATAGTTTGCCAGCCATATTTTTGTGTTATTGTGCATGTTTCTGTTGAATATTTTGTATGTGAGGTTGTAGCAGGGTATGGATCGAAAGGTTTACTAATGTCTAGTGTAATTAAGACCGTTCTGTGTGGTGGCCTAGCTGAATTGATGCCATCAAAAACTCTTTGTGTAAGGTCTGTAAGAAGAGTGTCTGTGGAGTGTAGCGGTCTAAAACCATGTTGTGATGGGGTTATGGGTGTGTGAGGTGTAATTAATTGTAATACCAGTCGTTCCGTGACTTTGGAGGGGGTGCAGAGGAGTGTGATGGGGCGGTGTGAGGAAGGTAGCGTGTGGTCTTTGTTGGATGTGGGGATAGTGATGATAGTATCATGATTTCAGATGTTGGTTACTATGTTGTGTGAGTAGCTAGAGTTTGATATGTTGGCGAGTGCTTGTATGCTTTGTGTTCCTAGGAGTTTAAGGTGTATGTAGGTTATGTTGTCTGGGCCACAGGCAGATGAGTGCTTAAGGTTAAGTTTGCTAATGATGTGCTTCGTCATTTTGTAAGCGAAGCTTGCAAAGTCTGGATCTATAGGGACCTGTCTCTTGCATTGGATGACACGTTGGTCATCGCGATGGGGGTTTAGATGGCTGACGTGTGAAAAGTAATTGATGAGAGTGTTTGCTTGTTGTTTGTTTGAGGGTATGGTGTCTGTTGTTGTAATGGCAGCATTTGATAGTGTAGTGTTGCTGTTGGAAAGTGTGATGCTGTTCAGTGTTTTGTAGAGTTTGCTGGTGTTTGTTTTGTGTTCAAGTGTCTGGGGATAATTATTCCGATTTAGTGTTTGCTGTTCTGATATATTATTGCTTATTTTTGTGTTGAGTTCTGGCATTTGTTGTAGGGGGTCTTGTGTGTAGGGTGCTGGGGAATGTTGTAGTGTGTCGCGTTGACTGATGAGGCCTGGAATTTCTGCTATGAAGTTAGAGTTGTGTCTGTTTCTGTTGCCTCTAGGGATCTGTCTTTTGTCTGGATTTTGAATAATCATACTGAAAGTGTACACAGTGGTGTTGATGTTTGTGACTGGTGTACCATTTAATATTTCAAAGTGTTGTTCTGTTTCAGCTGTGAACGCATCCCAGTTGGCTCTCTTATAATTAGTGTATGTGTGTCTGGCCAGCTGGGGTGATTCTGGTTTTGGTAGTGATGATAACTGGGAGGTGGTCAGAGCCACGGGTTTGACCACTCTCCAGCATGTTGTGGGTGGGAGGTTTGGGGAGCAAAAGGTGATGTCTGGGGATCATGTGAGGAAGAGGGTTTGGTGTGAGATATGGGTATGTTGATGGAGATTGCTGAGGATGAAAAGATTTTCTATTTGGGATTGTAGTACCAATCCTCTGTCCGTGTCAGGGCTGTTGACATGCCAGGCTGATGCCTTGGCATTGAAATCACCACTCAGGATAATGCTGGGTATGTTAGTGATGCGGTGTATTTGAGGAGAGTAATTGTGTGGTACTGTGGGGGATGACTGGGGAGGAATGTATGTATTGTTATGTGTGATTTGTTGCCAGTGCATACTTTGACAGTATTTCTGTTGTGGTGTCATGTGGGGGGAGAAGTGATTTTGTGTGTGCACTAGTATCTGAAAAGTTGATGGGTTGGTGTACCAGAGTGATGAGTCCACCGCCATCGCCTTCGGCCAGGTCTTGTCTGATGATGGTGGAATTATGAAATGTAGGTGTTTTTTGTGTTCTGCATAGTTTTGTTTCTTGGAAGATGGCCATCTGTATGTTTTGTGGTTAGATGAATTGTGTGAGTTTTTGTTTTTTTGGTGTTCATGCCACCTATGTTTATGTGAAGAATTTTAATGTGTGTATGATGTGTGTTGGGTACTTCAGCACGTGGGGGAAATGGAGGAGTTGGTGGAGGGGAAGGGGTAGGAGAAGGTTGTAATAGATATAACGGTTGGGGTGGATTAGACTGGGGTGGAATAGGAGGGACTAGGGTATTGGATGGTGTGGGAAGTATCGGTGGGTTAGGTTGAGGTGTGGAGGAAATAGGAGAGGGGCTGGGCAGGGGGTTAGTGGGTGAGAGGAAGGAGCAGGTCCAGGTGTTTGCGTAACGTTCTCTGGAGGCAAGTGTCGTGCAGGTGAAATGGGTCCAGTTCTTGCAAGAATTGGACTGAACTGAGCCCTCTGTTGACTCGAAGTGATGGGTTTTGAGCATGTTGGACATATATATTTGTTGATAGGTCCTAGATTGCTCTCAGTGTCACTGACTAGAAGAGGTCTTTGGGAAATGAGTGCTGGAGAGTCATTTCTCGGTGTAGAAAAAAAAAAAACAGTGTTGTGCGTGTTGTGTTGAGTGAGTGGTAGCCTACTTGCCTGGGTGACTGAGGCCACTCCCAGGTTCTCTGGCCCCGTGAGGGGCCGAGAAGTTTACGGTGGTTTGACCCCCATGCTATCCTCCTCCTCCACTTTGATAGCCTCTGGGAGGTGGACCCACGAAGAAGATGCTACTTCTCCTGGTCCAGGAAATCTAAGTTAAATCATTTTGGTAACAACTTAATTTAAAGGGTTACTTCATTATGGGTACCGGGTATTCAAGTTATCAAATATACTTTAGTCCTTTGTGTGTGTGTGTGTGTGTGTGTGTGTGTGTGTGTAATTCACCGGGTCGGTCAGGATCACCTGATGGTCGTGATCGTCAGCTTTTACCCTCCCCGAAGGGAGCTGAGAGCTCATATAGTCCGATCTAAGGGCAAGGCTGTGACCTTCACACACGCACACACCCGTCCCCTTGCTCAAGGGGGACAGTAACCACCCACTTCGTCAGTGAAACTTTTCGCAACCTGAGCGAGGCGTGAACTCCCGTCTACCAGATGGCAAGCAAGAACGTTACCACTGCACCAGCGAGCTTGTGTGTGTGTGTGTGTGTGTGTGTGTGTGTGTGTGTGTGTACCACACCCAAAACTGGAGAGAGAATTTTGATGAATTTTGGCAGGATGACTGAAATTAAGTCCCAGTTGGGCAAGTTTTAACTTCATGTTGTTTGTAATTTTCTGAGAGGGGTGTTTAGGCCATTAATAATCATCCCAATTGTTGTTCTGTATTGCGTGTGGAGAAAAATATGTTGATACATTTCCGTGGAGTTTCATGCATCTTTCCAAAGACAGAGCGAGGTTGGGGTTGAACATCAGCTGTCAGAGGTCTGTTTCTTCAATGATGTTATGAATATACGACTGTTTTTTCCAGCAGAAAATGATGGTTGCTCTTTTTCTATGCAAAGAAGAAACCAAAGGCCAGGAATCCACAAACCGTTCCTTTCAGGAAATAGCAAAAACAATACAAGAGAGAGCCAAATTCAAGATCCGTTCATTTCGAGATGCCTGGACACACTGCGTTTGAAAGACTAGAGATAATAGGAAGAAGGAAAATAGACGAAGACAGTTCCAGAGTAGATCTGTTGCATAAATGAAGAATTGGGAGCAGTATGGCTGACGATCATCAGTTTGGCACATAGTGTCCTATGACCGACGATCGTTGAAGGTGTGTCAAAAACTGTAGAACACCAAGACAACCCTTTTTATGACATAGACTTTTCCTAACCAATCAGAACTAAGTGATGAGGTGGTGGGAAGGAAGATCCCACCCCCTTATTAGGTCTGTGGGGAGACCCTCCCCAAGCCACTTCACCTCCCTTTGGTTGATTGGATACAGCCAGCTCTGTCCCCTCCCACCCAAACTACTCGCCAATACCATATCCACATCCTATGAGGGAGGGTGTCTCATCGCCCCTCACCCCCATCAAAGACCCCCACCCCTTCTCCACATCCCTCCACACCCCCTTTCATATCGAATGACTGCAATTTCCCTGCTGTGTTCACTTTGTGTGTGTGTTTCCTCGCACCATAATACCCCCACACCATCTTATCCCCCAACCCCCACGAGAGATCCCCCAGATATGTTTAAAGATCATGCAGGATTGAGCTGGATATTATTAACCCCTAAAGTGCTAACAGGATTGATCAAACCTTTTTCAGGATTATGCAAGATACCGAATGTGATTGATTGAGGGGCTCAGGGAAAAACTGGGGAAAACATGCTCTGCCCCTATTGTGATGTATATCCCTTCCAACCAATTAGAACTAAGTGCTGAATAGGGAGGAAGGAGGGAGAGGGGGAATGAGGGAGGAATAAGGAAGGAATGGGGTGGGAGTACATAGAAAAAGGGAGTTGCACTGCCTGGAAGGGTAACTTTTTTTCAACTTTGACTGGCTATAGATCATGAACCAGTTACTCTGGAATGTTCTGGTTTGCGGCATAAGGTGTGTAAATTCAAGCTCTAAACCTTGGGTATAATGCTTTTTACTTCTGTAAGAGTCGAAAAATCGGCTCCATATAAAGATTTTCCTGCCAGCACAGTCGATCGAATTGCATATCCTAGGGGTTAAACACTAGTAGGTACTCCTGTGTAAGATTTTGATGGGTTGATAGGTGTAAGAACTGAGTTTTTGATGCATTAAAGACAACAAGATTACTTTTACCTCAGTCAGAGATACGAACCAAATCAGATATTAGGTGTGCCATGGCCTCATCCATTCTTTGTTGAAGTAACTGCTGAGATGGACGTTGCGGGAAGCGAATGGAAAGTTGGAGGGTGGAATTATCAGTGTATGAGTAGTTAGGGTTAGATGTACAGCTTTGAAGGTCACTGATGAATAAAAGGAAGAGAGTTGATGCTAGGACAGAACCCTGAGGAACACCAGTATTGATAAATCTTGGGGAAAAACGGTGGCTGTCTACAACAGCAGCTATAGAACTACCAGAAATGAAGCTAGGGATGAAGGTACAAATAGAAGAATAGAAACCGTAAGAGGGCAGTTTGGAAATTAAGGATTTATGCCAGACTAGATCAAAATACTTTGAGATATCAAGTTCAATGGCAAAGCTTTCACTAAAGTCCAGAATGGAGTTTGACCAGGAGTCTGACAGGAAGGTGAGAAGATCGCCAGTGGAGCGTCCCTGACGGAACCCAGACCGACAATCAGAATGAAGTTTGTGATAAGAAAGATGCTTTTTTTTTTTTTTTTTTTTTTTGAGTAAACAGGAAAACTTTTGAGACACCACATGTTGAACCTATTGGGCGATAATTAGAGGGTTAGGAATGGTCACCCATCTTTGGGATAGGCTGAATGAGAGCAAACTTCCAGCAAGAAAGAAAGGTACAAGTTGATAGACAAAGGCAAAAGCAATAACCTAGGTAGGGTGTGAGTACAGAAGCACAGTTCTTAAGAACAACAGGATGGACCTATCAGACCGATATGCCTTGCTAGTATTGAGGCCACTGATGGCAGAAAATACATCAGCTGAAGAAATTTTAATGTTAGCCCACTGATGGCAGAAAATACATTAGCTGAAGAAATTTTAATGTCAGCCGTGAGGAAGTCAGAGTGGGGAAGTGGTGGGGGAACAGCACCGGAATCGTCTAAGGTGGAATTGGAAGAGAAAGCCTGAGCGAGGAGATCTGCTTTATAAGTAGAAGAAATAGTTACAGAGCCATCAGAGTGGGAAAGAGAAGGGAAGGGTGATGAGGTAAAGTTGTTAGAAAGGTTTTTGGCAAGTTACCAGAAGGAGCAGGAAGACTTCGAGTTGGAAAGTTGAGAGCATTTAGAGTGGATGAAATTATTTTTATCAGAGTGAAGAACAGATTTAGCATGATTCCGGGCAGAAACATAAAAAAATATGAGATTCAGGGGTGGATTGGCTCTGGTACCTTTTGTAGGGCTTCTCCTCGTTGTGGACAGCTTTAGAGGAAGCGTGGTTGAACCAAGGTTCCTTTGCAATAGTCAAAGGATATGAGAGTGGATTGTATGCTTCCATGCCCGGGAGAATAACCTCCTCAATGCACATGGGACACTCAGATGGCTCTCGGCCATGGAAGCAATGATCATTCCAGGCAAAATCAGAGAAGTACTCCCAATCACCAACTTTAAATTGCCACAACCGACATTTCTTTGGAGGTTCCACAGGCCGTACTGGAGTGATAAGATGGGTTAAAATGGTAAGGCTGTGGTTGTGGCAGCTGTTCAGAAACAGCTCTCATTTAAGCAAGTGCTCTGCGGCACTATCGGACTGCAAGGCACTTGCTCCTAAGCAAAGTGCAATTCAGAGACTGTTCTCATTTAGGCAAGTTCTGAGCAACCCTGTAGCACCATGAGGCACTTTACCATACAAACAATTTTAGCTAAGTCAATGTAGCCCATTGTATCACACCAGGGAGCAGCAGAAGAACCCTCCTCCTTACCTCCCTCAAGGATGGCGATCCCGCATTTTGATGTCAACCATCTTCCTCACAATCACCATGCATATAAAGGCATAAAAGGAATGAACCACCTACAGTATTTCTGATGAAAATGTGTGCTCCATGATCATTACAAATATTGGTATTGGTATTACCATATCACTTGAAATTGCAGACAGTCATGTTATTTGCATCTCTATGATGAGGCTGATAAGGTTCCACTATATTGCCTAACTTGATACCATCATTTATAAGATATCATTATAAGACTGTGCTAAAATTGTGCATCGGAAAAAACAAATTCATGTGAGCCTTTGTTTGTAGAATCAGAACCTCTTAATTTTTTAGAAACGAAAGGCAAATCAAAGTTATACACAGCAAGAGAAGCTTACGTGGACCAGCAGCAAAGTGAATTTACTGGTGAAGAACCTATGCCATCCCGAGAGCAACCAAGTGAGATAAGCACCCTCCACAGGTATGAAAAAGTGAGTAGCCTCGTTTCATCTGCCACAATTATGCCAGTATTAATACCCAACCTCTTATTTCTGATCCTCAACCTTTGAAAATCGTCCGCTATTAGCTAACAAACTAAAGTTTCTACAACCATGAACGAGTCATTACTTCTTTCTTCTAAGTTTACCACAGGTGGCACAATTATTGTTTTTTGCGAGTGGTATTTTGGAAAATCATTTTGGAAACAAAAGACTATTATTTTTTGTAGGAGAGATTAAGCTTAATATGACAAAATAAATCAATATGAATAGTGCCACGGAAAGCCCCATAAGTTGACAAAAATACTGTGGAAAGGAACTTATATGTAAATCTTTTTTATAAACAGTTTACATGGGCAGGAAAATATACCATGCCTTTGTAATTTTAGGAATATTGGTTTGCTTAACCCCTACAGCTCAGATGATGGCTATGTCTGTCATTAAATATGTATTTAGGGTGGGTCAAGTGACGGCAATAGATGCTTTGCATTTCATTTCAGCATTTGAACTCCCACCCTTTTTCTATGTTGCCCAGTGTCTGAAATGGCCATATAGAAAGTGGGTGTCACTCCATCACAAGAATCAGAATTGGTAGGAGCGGTGTCCTCTGAATCCATATAGGCAGATTTGCTTGCTGCCCTGCCTCTGCTACTTCCACCCCTGCCTTGCCTTTCACTTGTGCAGGGAAGGGGTTGAGTGACAGTCTGACTGGGAAAGTTATAAAGATGACAGAGATGACTGTATCGTCATTATAGAGTGGAGAGACGACGTATGAGAGATGGAGTTACTACACAGAGTATAGTGACGTGTGCTGGCCACCCTGTACAACCCCCCCCCCCCCAGCCTCCTTGTCATCATCTTAATGGTGTCCATACGTTACCACCCTCTCACCACCATCCACATCACCCACGTGTGACACTTCGATGGTGTATAGGCAAATGCAACGTGAATAGTCTCAATTTGTACTTTGAAAAGAAATGGTATTGAGAAATAAGGAAAATTTCAATGAAGAGAAAGTGTTTCCGAAAGTAAGAATTGACATTCATTCAGTAAGGTAAGATTCTAGACAAAAATATACATAAGCTTTAGAAGATAATAAAAACTAAAAAAATATTATAATAACCAATAATTATATATTTGTGATAAGCCTTTTGTGAAGTAAGAAATGAGCTAAATAGGTGCTTTAAAAAATAAAGAAAACTACGGGTGTGAGAAAAGATGAAATCCGAGATAAATAATCTTACACAACACAGATATTACTCCCAGGGAAGTGAAAGCGATATTTTCTGCTCATGTGTAATAAATATTGGATTCTTTTTCTCGCCACACGTTCACGGGTGATGATTCATTCATCTAGCAGTGGCAAGTGCCGGTAGAGAGGACTGTCTAGATTAAGTGGGGCAAGGGGGAATGTGAGTGAGTGTTAACAGCGAATCCTCGTCTGGGTGAGGCAGGGACGCCGTCTACGAGCTGTAGCTATCAACTCATCAGTTTGTATGGACACAGCCTCTTGTGACCTCCCCAAATGCCTCAATTCATCACCTCCTACCTCCACAATACCTCCACCTAGAAACCTGGAGACACTTGCAGCAGTGGAGAGATGAATGATTGATGAGCATTCCAATCATTAACTGAAAGTTCTAGGTGCCATAGTTACGGTGTTGTAGCTGGTTGAAAACGGTCAACCCCTGAAATAAAAAAAACAAAACATGAAAATGGCTTGGCTCATTACATCCCATGCACAAGGGAATAAGAAAGTGAAAAGCACAGGAGGTAAAATACTTGGTGAAATTTTGCTCCCATCTGTGTACTCTTCTTGTAGCAATATATCTGTTACGTGTCAGCTTCCTGCTTCTGTTTGTTTCTTCTCCTCTCACCAGCTCACTACCTCCAATTCGCCCCCTCTCACCATCACCTCGTTTCATCCAGTCCATTCTCTCCATCTCTTCCTCTGTCTCTCCCTCTTCCCCGTTTTTCTTTATTTCTCTATTTCTCCCACTTCCTCCCCTTTCCTCTTCCTCCTCCTCCGTCTCTCCCTCGATGTTTCCTGACTCGGTCCTTTTTCTTCTAATCTGATTCTCTCTCCTTAATTTTCTGTTCCGCCTTTCTCTTTCTCCATTTCCTCTTCATCTTCCATCTCTTCCTTGATGATTCCTGCTTGTCTCTTTCTTCATCTTTTCTCTTGATATTCGTCCCTCCTTTATCACCTAGTATTTTCCCTATCCTTCTATCAAAAATTTTCCCCCTCTCGTTCGCCACCAACTCAAATCGTATCCATATACTTCACTATGGTTTATTTGTTTTCATTTTGTGTGTAATAAGTCTCTTTGTCGACTTATTTTTCATATATTTTTATTCTGTTCTTCGTTCTTTAACTTCATGTGTCATACCACAGTTTTCCACATGTCCTTCAAAGTTTGCTTCCCCTTTTGGTCACTTTTGACATTCTCTGTTAGCCTTTCTTTTGCTTCAACTTCCAACTTTCTTTCATCGAGGCTACCATAACGCAATGTTTTGATGTCTCAGTTCCTTATGTTCTTGAAGTGAAGGAATTGTGTCAAAAGAATAAATAGTATGTGTACTTACTTTTTGTTTCACATTACAGTTTTCCTTCCATGATTCATTCCTTCTCTTCCCCCCTCACCCCCTTTCATTTTTTTTTTTTTTTGTTTCTCGTTGTCTGCTTTATTACATTTCCACTTCCTTGCTCACATTTTCATAGTTTTTCTTCTTCATTGTCCCCATTCCCTGTCTTCTTCATTATTGTCAAGATTTCTCATCCTTTTCCTGTTCCACAAACTCATTTTCTCTCTCTCCTCCCTTCTACATCAGTCCTCATCTCTTCTATATAGCCTCCCATATCCATTCCCTGTCCTCTTCGATCTTTGTCACATTTTCTCAGCCTTTCCCCACTCCTCTTTCAATCCATTATCTTCCTCGCATCCTTCCACACCATCTGTTCCACCTGCCTGATATTTCCCACATATCCGCATTTCATTTGCCCTCCTATCCTTCTTGATTTCCCCCGTTGTCTCCTGTCTGTGTCTGCTTACCAGTGAAGTGCATAGACTTTCAGAAAGGCAGGGGCTCAGTTAAAAAAAAGGGGGGGAGGGAGGGACACTCACCTTGCATTTTCTTAAATGAAATACGCAATACCATATAGATTAAACATGTGTATACGCACTGAGAAATTTTAAAAAATTGCATGTCAGAAATATTCTTGAAGTCTAGTGAAATTAATGCATTATTTTTATATGTAAAGGTGATTAAAGTAAGTAAATTGAAATTTGTTGCAAAAACATGTTTTCTTTTTCTATTGCAAGATTTTCAAACGATATGAAGGTGCTGAAATACTGGAGTGTGTTTACAATTATTCAATTTTACTTTAATTGACTTAAGTCGCTCTCATCATATAAATCACAGTATTCTGGCAATTTATCATTGAGAGGACAAAACAAAAAAATATTTAAAAAGAGAGGAAACAAAGAAATGAAAAGGTTTAGTTTTCCTAATAGACCAATTGACCGGTGGAATACACTACCAAACCCAAAAGAAACTGTGTGTCAACACCATTCACAAAATTAAAAATATCCCTGCTAAACATAACTTAGAAAACGAGATAATAAGAGCTTGACTCAGTCCTGTAAAAATACAAATAGGAAAGAACACACACACACACACACACACACACACACACACACACACACACACACACACCGGCGCTCCGTACCAAATCATCACGGCCAGTGGCATTACCTAAATAGTATCTTTGTATGAGTCAAGCTCAGTACCAGGTTAGACTAAATGATTGTTCATTATAAAAAGGAAAAAAATAATAAGTTTAAACAAGACTTGTAAAAACAGGAAACAGAACCAAGACGAAAGAATACGCTGAGTCATCTCTGAGGTTTGTTTAGACTATAACAACACGGAGATTGTAAGTACATGCTTTGCACTTTAAGTATTGCAAAATGGATACATACTTCAGTAAAACAAATTTGGAAAAGAAAAGGGATAAAGGTAAAAAGCAAAATGATGATTTCTACCAAGAACTGGTTGAAGTAGAGACCCACAATAGACTGGTTGAACGTGTACACAAACTAGAAATGTCTTTCAAAAATGAAATTGATGAAATAAAGAAGCAGATGCACTTGCAAAAGGAAGAAATAGAAAAATTAGGAAGGGAGGCCAATAAGAAAGACACAACCATCAGTGAAATAACAGTGGAATTGAGTACACTTAGGAAGAAAATGAGTGAAATGGCAAGTACAGTAGTCAATCACGAGAGTGTTATGGAAGAGTTCAAAAATGACACAGAGACAATTAGGCAAGTTAGCAGTCTTGACCAGAGCAGTGATATTGAGGAGAAGATAACACAAGTGAATGAAGCTGTGCAAAGCTACAAAAATGATGTAGAAACCACGTATGCTGAAATAATGAAAGTAAAGAAAGACTTAGAAACAAGGGTGGAGGAAAAAAGCATTAAAAAGGAGGTGAAAAGAATAATCCAAAACAATCCAAAGTTAGTCAGAGATTCAGTAGAGATAAACAAATCAATAGTAATCACTGGTATAGAAGAGGAAGAAGTTAAAAACAAGATCACAAGAGACAAAAAGGAGATGGCAAATGTAATGAGCTTACTGAAAGAAGTATCAGAGGAAATCTGTAGTAAAGACATAGAGGAACACAAAACGTTAGGGAAATACGAGAAAAGCAAGACAAGACCTCTAAAGGTGACTTTCCAGACTGTAAACACAGTGGAAGAGATACTAAAAAATGCAAAGAATCTTAAGGAAAAAGGAGTTCAAAAATGTATGGATAAAAAGATGCCTAACACAAGAGGAACTGGAATTACTGAAAGAGAAAAGGGAGGAAGCAAAAACAAAAAATGAGGGAAGATCAGAAGAGGAGAAGAAGAATTTTTTTTACAAAGTAATAGGACTGCAGGTACGAAAGTGGTACACAAACAGGATGGAAGAAAAAGGAGGAAGGTAGTAGAACCATGTCATGACAAGTATGTAAACAAGATGATAAAGTTGATGTACTCAAATGTGGATGGAATGGTATCTAAATTACTAGAGATGAATGATTATGTCAGAGAAAATGAACCACAAATAATATGCCTAACTGAAACAAAATTAATACCAAGGATATCAAATGACATACTAAACTCAGAGGAATACAATATATGGAGAAGAGACAGATATTTAAAAAAAGGAAGAGGAATTATAATATTAACTAAGAAAAACCTAAAAGTCAATGAAATAAAACTAGATATACCATCACAAGTAGAACTGATTGCAGTAGAGATTGACACATCTGAAGGTAAAGTAATTGTAGCCAATTTGTACATGCCACCCAGATCAAACACATGGGAAAGAGACGAATATGAGGACCTGGCAGAGAGTACAATTCAGAGTGTAAGATCATTGCTACATAAAATGGAAGAGAAATCGGAAAGAATTATACTAACTGGGGACTTCAATACAAATATAAATTGGAATACTCTAGATATAAATAGCCAAAAAAGCTGTTGTGACCAAAAGCTCCTGGATCTCGTACAAGAGTTTTTCTTAACGCAACATGTGAGGGAAACCAC
>NC_137065.1:25734104-25766604 GCF_032717465.1 Coenobita brevimanus | reverse complement strand
ACAGTGGTGTGATCCCCACACAAAATGAAAGATATAACCAAGATCCAGTGAAAACAATGTGCAACAACCAAAAGTGTCCCCAGCCCCGCAGATCTATCATACAAGGAAAGACTAGAAAAGATGGGTCTGCCTTCCTGAGAAGAAAGAAGAGAGAAGGGTGTCATGATTGCAGTGTTCATGGCGAAGATGGGAATAGGCAAAACTGACAGAGATCTGTTTGTATGGGTTGGGGGGAGCAACAAGAGGAGATGGAGAGAAATTGAAAAAGACAAGTTGCTTTACTGATATCAAGAAATACACCTTTCCATACAGATGCCTTGACCTGTGAAATAACCTGGACAAAGAAATCGTCCAGTCCAAAAACTTAAATGAGTTTAAAGCAAAGTTTGCCTGGTTAAGACACAGGGACGGGACCCCACGAGCGTAGCTCATTTCTCGTATCTCACAAGTAGGTAAATGCAACAAGGTAAATACATCCAGTTGGCTAGGACCAAGCCAGCTGACGAAGGAGACCAGTTCTGTTTTATACATATCTTGGGGAAACTCAGCTAGACGACTGGTATACGTCATAAACTGATTTATACGCTAAAAATTCACCACTCAGTGTATCCTTGAATAAAAAAAAAAATACACAGTGAGCATGACTTTACGATAAGGTAGAACGAATTAGAGAAAGAATATTTTAACATACAGGGCGAGCATAAAATCCGTGATTTTGACAAAAGGGGCACTTTTCTTTCCCTAATTTTGACTAAATGGGCACATTTCTTTCCCTAATTTTGGCTAAGAGGGCACTTTTGATATGAAGAAGATTTGGGCAGCTGCTCAAGCCCCCCGAGCCCCCCTCCACCTTATGCACGTTCCTGCTGTTCACACACACACACACACACACACACACACACACACACACACACACAAATGCGTGCATGCATGCAAGGATATTTTTGATCTTTACAACATTAATTAAAATTTACCGGTACATGGAATAACGATTGTACTAAGAAAATGAGCTGGGCAAACAATTAAAAATCTAAAGAGCAAGGAATAATACATTATGCCCAATAATGTACGACAGAGTAAACAGAATATGTTCTGCATCAAACACTAATTTCGCTCGCACTGAAGTAAGATAACAATCTAAGGCAAAAAAAAAAAAAAAGTCTTTGGTGGACTTTACGGATTACTAGGATAGTGTACGGCACTGTAGAAAGATGAGATGGCTGGCACTTGTGGATTCAAAGTTAATAAGGCAATCTCCACCACCCCGGCAATTCAGAAGCACTGTCAGGAGTCTATGGAATAGTTGGTACTTGGAAACTTTACAGTAACTTTCTGTAACTTCATAAAACCTTAAATGGCTCTAAAAGAGGAGACTTAATTAGCAATGCATCGTGTCTTCACACTCAAAACACTCTAATGTTGCACACATTCCGGTATTAAAAGTAGGTATGTTATAGTTAATTAATATCACAATCCATTCCCAGAGCCGAACCAACGACCCGCCCAACCTCCCCCCCCCCCTGTTGTTAATGTGGCTTCCCTGGTAAACTAAAATACTATTAGCCTAACACGAGTCAGTTATATATAAATAGATATATATATATATATATATATATATATATATATATATATATATATATATATATATATATATATATATATATATATATGTCTTTTTAACGCTTCTGACTGGGAATCGAACCCGAGACTTCTAGATATAAAAGTCAGGTACAGATATCACTACACCACGGCGTGATAAATACAAAATTATGTGAATTTTTATATTTTCAATCAGATGTTTGAGTATCCACTGCAGGACCAGCTTATCCCAACCGAAGTCGGGACGATACAACCAATGTATCTCTACCAAGTGGCTTAGGCTGTCAGGTAGAGATTGTGTGTAGGGGGAGAAGTGCTTGTAAGTGTAACTGTAGTGTTGGAGTGGCTTTGGATGTGTGTGCAGTCTGTGAACCAAGCCGACTGGGTGCAAGCATACTTTATGGTAAGCGACACTGGTTCAACCACAGCACCCCTTATGTCTACCAAAGCAGCACGTGGCCGGGTGAACACTCCTAAAGTTTATTACCCTGGCGGGGCGCAAACCCTGCTACACCTGTGTACGAAAACGCACACTCTACCACTGTACCACAGAGGTATATATATATATATATATATATATATATATATATATATATATATATATATATATATATATATATATATATATATATATATATATATATATATATATATATATATATATATATATATATATATATATATATATATATATATATAGCCAGGTAAAATATTTACTTGCAAGCAAACGAGGTTCAATGCAACCCCTGTTTCTGCATAATTTGATTTATTTTCAATGCTTTCGATTTCCGAATTGAAACCTACACTTAACTAGCAAATGGAAGAAAAGATCACAAACATCGGTGGGCTAACTCATTCCACCAATGCGATGTCCACTCACCATCCATCATGCACTCTTGGCTGACCAGTCACACAGCAGCATATGTCGGCATCCTCTACATAATGAGGTTTCGCTCCACACGCCGTCAGATTGGTCTGAATATGTTCTCAGGAAGAAAAGAACCGTCACCAAGTACACTGACATTTGGAGAGCTACTCAGAAGTCTAAATGAAAGTCAGTAATGCTTACCATGACGCATAAAAAACATTGGGCAGAATTAATAATGAAGACACAGCAGTTATGTTCAACCTCGTTTGCTTAAAATAATATATATATATATATATATATATATATATATATATATATGATATAGATATATATATATATATATATATATATATATATATATATATATATATGATATAGATATATAGATATTCTTTCTTTTTTCAAGACTCCAATATGTTTGCCTACGTCGGCCTTGGTCACCTCATGGCGCCTTTCCTTTCCATGCTGCTCGACCTCTGGCAGCTTCCCTATTCCCTGTATATATATATATATATATATATATATATATATATATATATATAGAGAGAGAGAGAGAGAGAGAGAGAGAGAGAGAGAGAGAGAGAGAGAGAGAGATACACACACACACACACACACACACACACACACACACACACACACACACACACACACACACACACACACACACACACACACACACACACACACACACACACACACACACACACACACACGAGATGAGCGAGAGGGAGGAAGCTCGTCACTTCGCTCAGCACTGGTCAACTTTGACCAACTGGCCACCCGTAAATAGTATCTTCATATGAGTTAAGCTCTGTACTAGAATAAATTAAGTAATGTTCCAATAAAGTAGAGGAAGTATAAGCAGTAATGTTGGCCAAATCAGGGCCCATATACATACAGGGTCTTCTCACACCTTTCCACTGTGCAGATTTACTGACGTCACTTTTGAGACAAGGCATTCCCTCCATTTCTCGCCACCCACCATCTTCCTTGGGACCTCAGAGGGAGGCCTCAAGTCGAGGTGAGTTGCAGCTCTCTGTCATCCTCCACACCCACCCCTCCCACCTTGCTTCCTTCACACAATTCGTTCCCAACACACATTTTCCTTATTTCAAATGATTGTTTAACCTCTCCCTTCTCTTACTTAATGGTACATGATTTACAAATAAACACAATATACTCTAATAGTGATATTTATTAGGGTACATGTATATCATCTTGTTATAAATGATACCGGATGTTTATTGGTACTGCTACCGGTATTGACAATATGTTACTATGCAGGAGCTTCATTTCCTTAACTTCGACATCTTACTCTGCAGCTTTCGTGTCGAGTTAGCTATCTATCTATTGCCAGACGCCTCAATCCCGTTTGGGGTGGCCACAAACAAATTGCCTCCACGTCGCCCTGTCCCCCGCCATTTCACTGCCCTGCTCCTAACTCACACCCCCCTCTCTCATATACCTCTCCACCCCATCCCTCCATCTCATCCTCGGCCTCTCCCTCCCTCTTCCCCCCTCCACCTCACACACATACACTTTCTTCGTCAGTCTTTCACTCTCCATCCTCTCCACATGGCCAAACCACCTCAGTGTGTTCCTCATAACGCTTCCTATCATATCCACATCCACACCACAACGCTCCTTTATATCCTCATTCGTCAGCCTGTCTCTCCATGTGACTCCACAGGCTCCTCTTAAATAACTCATTTCCACTGCTCACACTCTTGACTTGTGTCCTTCCAACAACGTCCAAGCTTCACTTCCGTACGTACGAGTTGGTATCACAATACTGTAATGTAGTAACTTTTTCATTTCCATGCTCACTTCCCTGTTTCTTATCACTGCTTTCAAGGAACCAGCAACCTTTCTTCCCTGCCGTACCCTTTCAAACACTTCATCCTCCAAACCACCATCCTTACTCATCACACTACCCAAGTACTTAAAAGTACTCACATTTTCCAATTCCTCACCATCCAACCTCGCTGTACATTCACTGACTTCACCTCTCTCAAAGACCATCACTTTACTCTTCCCTACATTCACATTTAGATTCCGTTTCTTACGCACTCTCCCAAACTCATCCACCAAGCCTTGCAGCTCCCCTTCATCTTCACTTAACAACACAGTATTATCTGCAAACAACAGTACAGGGAGTTTCCAAACACTATCCTCTCTCACCAGGGCCACTCCAACATCCACTACCTTACCTTGTACCTCTTTTATTAACCCATCCATGTACAGATTGAACAACCATGGAGACACGACACATCCCTGTTTCAACCCAATGTTCAAAGAGAAAAATTCACTCAGTTCACCATCCACACGCACTGCAGCCTTCGCACCATCGTACATACTCTTCACAGCATTCAACAACTTCCCATCTACTCCATATATTCTTAACACTTTCCACAATCCTTGTCTATCCACCCTGTCATATGCTTTCTCCAAATCCATGAAAGCCGCATACAACTTCTTTCCCTTCTCTAGAAACTTTTCCACTAAAGATCTAAGAATGAATATCTGATCTACACAACCTCTTCCCCTCCTAAAGCCTCCCTGTTCTGCTCCAACTAATTTCTCTGTTCTTTCTCTAACTCTGTCAGTAAGTATCCTACCATACACTTTTTCTATTATACCAAGAAGACAAATGCCCCTATGATTACCACACACTTCTTTTTCCCATTTTCCTTTGTACAAGGGAATAATTATACCTGACTTCCAATCCTCCGGGACCCTACCTTCCTCCCAGGCCAATCTGCACATCTTCCACATCCATTCTATTACTATCTCTCCCCCATGCATCAGCATTTCACCACACACTCCATCAATTCCTGGGGCTTTCCCCGATTTAACTGTCTTCATTAAATCCACAACTTCTATCCTACTGATTTCTTTCTGTCTTCTCACCTGCCTCCTTCTCCCAGTCATTCCCCAGCCACTTATATTCGCATTACTTCCATCTAGTTAGCCAAATTACTATTAATACCCACATCCTGAAAAATACTCGTCATCGAACAAAAAAGCTAATTACTTCAGTAGGAAGACACACATGCTTATACTGACAATGTCTTTATGCAGTCCTTGCCAGCCCTTAGCTCTGTTTTTTTTTTTTTTTTTTTTTTTTTTGTGTCCGACTCTGGGCATAGGCTTCACAGCCTGCTATCAAGGCCCAGTAGTCCTCCTACATACCATACACCTCTACAAGTCACCACTTCGGCGCTAACACCCATCGTCTATATTGAATACATGCTAGGGCTGTCTCATACAGGACTGGTGTATTGGTATTAGCGGGGGTATTTTTACGACATGTCGGCGGGTCTTCTGGTAGATCAGTAAAGCCTGATTTAATGAAATTCAAATCCTTAAACTGTTCCCTGCCCCAGCCGGGATTTGAACCTGGGTCCGTTAGGACCCCACGCCACCTCTCTACCGATTGAGCCACCGCCTCCCCCATGATAACATTTAAAAAGGTTTTCCATTACTTGCAGCTGTGCAAAGAATTCACTCCTTGGTTTCATGAGTTTATTCTGTTGCCTACAAGCTGCCTCGTTCCACGTATTATCCCCTTTTTCTTCGTTTGAGCCAAGAAATGGAAACTGAGGAAATCTGTGTACAGTGTAGCCTCCAACATACCGCAACCCCTCAGTTTCCATCGTCTCTTCAAAAGTAATGCCTTCTTCAGGAGGCATAAGTTGATCGCAATTTTCTGAGTCCTCATTCTCAACCACCTGATCATCTGCATCTAATGTGAAAAACAGCATAGCAGAAAGACAAAGCACACGATCAAGGGCAACATCTTTGTTTTCAGGGACAGCTGAGTTTGGTGTGTTAACGATAGAATAGGATGACTCTGACATAATGACATTATTATCGTTACTCACTGTGTTGTAGCTGCTACCCACAAGTGCATTATCCTTGCCAAACAGATAAGATCTCACCCGAAATTTTACTTCGACTGGAGATGGATGTTCATATGAGCTTTTCTGCAAAAACTAAAATTTCCTCATATGACAGAGAGAGAGAGAGAGAGAGAGAGAGAGAGAGAGAGAGAGAGAGAGAGAGAGAGAGAGAGAGAGGGAGAGAGAGAGAGAGAGAGAGAGAGAGAGAAAAGGCTAAACATACTAGATAATAATAGAAAGAAAGCAACAGCTGTCTTTTAAATTATAGTTGGTAAGGCTTAGGTTTTATGCTGGTTTTAAGGCATATTATGTCAAATATATATATTCCACATATATCATGGAGAGAGAGAGAGAGAGAGAGAGAGAGAGAGAGAGAGAGAGAGAGAGAGAGAGACTGCGTAGATGCCAAATCGTTAATTATAAATAACAAATCTCTTATTCTGAGCTATTAAATATATGTGAATGTATTTCATATACTCTTCGTGGCTTCATGTACATATGCAAGCTGTTTAGTTTTTATGAATTATTCACTTTATGAGAATGAAAAGTGGCTGTATAAATAATTTCCAACGACCTGGCACCGTTGTTTTTGCGACTTGGAAGGAAGGGAAGGAGGAAAGGAAGGGAGGGGGGGCATAATAACATCCTTCTTGCCAAACGTTTCCAAATGGAATTACTACGATACGATCCTGCTTTAAACAAATACATTCTGCGATATACCGTACTTCAGTTTCAACACTGTTGCTTTCTTGCTAGGGTACTCAGTAATGATTACCTACACAGTACTTGGATAGAACAAAATAATGGTGGGTAGATATGAATACTAGCAACTCATACTAGTGCAGTGGCCAGTTGCCTCAATTTATTTTACCTGGGCTGATAAATGCAATGCACCACGTGCTTTTCTACATTTCTGCAAGCATTAACCCCGTGAGGGGAGATACTACTGCACAACTTATAAAGAGCAAAGGTGACCTGTTTGGCGCCGTGACCTCTAAGCAACTGAATCTACTTCTTACTATATGGCAACCCCTACTCAGGAGACCTCACCTGGTGTCATCGCCATGACGTCATGCGCAAACGCGACGCGTTTTTGGGTCGGCATGGTTAGACCCTGTATGTATATGGGTCTTGGTCCAAATAAAAGAGTATATCCAGTTAGTGCAAGAATCAGCTGATACAGCGCATCATCAGCTGGGTATCGTTTATTACCAGACGGGTAGCAGGGAAATGCAAATTTTTAAGCAAAAGTTATCTTTCTCAGTAAGAATTACGCAAGATGAGCACCATCTTTAGTACAGTGAATATGGAAGGAGTTAAGAGAAAGAATAAAGGATGAAAACAGGATGAAGATTTCTACCTAGAACTGGTTGAAATGGAAAGATATAATAAATTAGCAGAGAAAGTGAACAGACTGGAGAATACTTTTCAAAATGAAATAGATGAAGTTATGAAGGAATTACGCATGCAGAAGGAAGAAATGAATAATTAGTAAAGGAATTAAACAAAAAAGACACAACAAAAGATGATATGTCTGTTGAGGTAGTTTCACTGAGAAAGAAGACTAGTGAAATGGTGAGTACAGCTGTCAACCATGAGAGTATTATGGAGGAGTTCAAAAATGATACAGAGACAATTAGGCAAGCAAGCAGTAGGATAGACCAAAGCAGTGATATTGAGGAGAAGATAACCCGGATGAACGAAATTATGAGAAATTGCAAAGATCAAGTACAAACTACGTATACTGAAATGCTGAAAGTTAGGAAAGACTTGGAAACAAATGTCAAAGAAAAAACATTGAAAAGGAAGTGAAAGAAATCATTGAAAAAAAATGGTCAAAGATTTGACAGATATCAACAAATCTATAGTAATCACTGGTAAAGATGAAGAAATAAGAAACCAAATTTTGAGATACAAAAAGAAGATGGTAAATATAATGAACATACTGAGGAAAGTATCAGAGGATATCTGTGAGAAAGACAGAGGAACACTAAAGGCTAGAGAAATATGAGAGAAATGAGTTAAGGCCTCTGAAAGTAACCTTCCAGAATGTGAACACTGTGGAGGAAATACTAAATAATCAAACAAACGCATGGAAAAAGAGGAATTTAAAAATAGGATGGATTAAAAGATGCCTAACTCAAGAGGAATTGGGAAAACTAAAGGAGAGGGAAGAAACAAAAACAAAGAGAGAGGAAAGATAAGAGAAAAAGAAGAGTAGTTTCTGTTTACAAAGCAATTGGATTGCAAGTACGAAAGTGGTACATAACCATCAGGGAATAAAAAGAAGGAAGGTAGTAGACTCAAGCTATGGCAAGTATGTAAACAAGATGACTGAGTTGATGTACTCAAAGTATATGGAATGGTATCTAAAATATTAGAGATGAAAGACTATACCAAAGAAAAGGAACCACATATTATTTGCCTAACTGAAACAAATTAACCCCAAAAATATCAAACGATATTCTAAACTTAGAGGAATACAATAAATGGAGAAGAGAAGGAAATTAAAGAAAAGGAAGAGGAATTATAATATTAAGAAAGAAAAATCTACAAGTCGAAGAAATAAACTAGATATACCCTCAGAAGTAGAACTGATTGCAGTAGTGATGAACACTTCTGAAGGGAAAGTAATGTTGGCAAATTTATCCATGCCACCCAAAACAAACAATTGGGAAAAAGGTGAATATGAAGCCCTGGCAGAAAGTACAATTCAGAGTTTAAGAGCATTACTAATAGGATAGAAGAGAAATCTGAAAGAATTATATTAAATGGAGAATTCAGTACAAATATAAATTGGAACAATCTAGATGTAAGAAGCTATGAAAGCTGTTGGGATCAAAAGCTCCTGGAACTTGTGCAGGAGTTTTCTGACACAACATGTTAAGCAAAATACCAGTAAAAGAGGATTTGATGATCCTTCAGTAGTAGATTTTGCATTTACTAGGCGAAAAAAATTATATTTACAGTACAATGTATCACTCTCTGTTCGGCAGAAACGACCATGCAATATTAAATTGCAACTTCATGACTGCATATGACATACTTAACAGTAATGAAAGTTACAAAAAGAGCCTAAACTACAAAAAGGGCAACTACGATGACCTAGAGAAATACTTCTTAGAATTAGATTGGAAAAAGGAGCTTAGAGGACAAGATTTGTGTGTTATATACAGAAAATTCTGTGAATTTTATGAAAATGGAGTCCAAAATTACAACCCTCAGCACAAAGAAATAGAAATGAAAATAAATTAATACAATGTAAACAATCAAAAGAAAAAAGAGATTTGCTGTGGAATAGATAAAGAAGACACAATAGTAAGAGGCCATATAAATATTATGAACAGACATGAAATGATTATACAAGGATAAGGAGTGAAGCTCAAAGACAGTTTAAGGAACACATTGTAAATAAAAGTAGTGATCAACCTAAGCTTCTTTAAAGCTACATCACAAGCAAAACCAAAGTTAAAGTTAAACTGCAGTCCATTATGGACGAGGGGATCATCTATACACATGAAAAAGATATTTGTGAAGCACTAAATAATATCCAATCAGTTTTTACAAAAGAAAAAGATTTTGAGAGAGCTGATATGGAACATGCATGCCCACACATCTATCTATCTATCTATCTATTGCCAGACGCCTCAATCCCGTTTGGAGTGGCCACAAACAAATCGCTTCCAAGTCGCCCTGTCCCCCGCCATTTCACTCCCCTGCTCCCAGCTCACACCCCCCTCTCTCATTTACCTCTCTACCTCATCCCTCCATCTCATCCTCGGCCTCCCCCTCCCTCTTTCCCCCTCCACCTCACTCACATACACTCTCTTCGTCAGTCTTTCACTCTCCATCCTCTCCACATGGCCAAACCACCTCAGTGTGTTCCTCATAACGCTTCCTATCACATACACATCAACACCACAACGCTTCTTTATATCCTCATTCGTCAGCCTGTCTCTCCATGTGACTCCACAGGCTCCTCTTAAATAACTCATTTCCACTGCTCTCACTCTTGACTTGTGTCCTTCCAACAACGTCCAAACTTCACTTCCGTACGATAGAGTTGGTATCACAATACTGTCATGTAGTAACTTTTTCACTTCCATGCTCACTTCCCTGTTTCTTATCACTGCTTTCAAGGAACCAGCAACCTTTCTTCCCTGCTGTACCCTTTCAAGCACTTCACCCTCCAAACCTCCATCCTTACTCATCACACTACCCAAGTACTTAAACGTACTCACATTTTCCAATTCCTCACCATCCAACCTCGCTGTACATTCACTGACTTCACCTCTCTCAAAGACCATCACTTTACTCTTCCCTACATTCACCTTTAGATTCCGTTTCTTACACACTCTCTCAAACTCATCCACCAAGCCTTGGAGCTCCCCTTCGTCTTCACTCAACGACACAGTATCATCTGCAAACAACAGTACAGGGAGTTTCCAAACACTATCCTCTCTCACCAGGGCCACTCCAACATCCACTACCCTACCTTGTACCTCTTTTATTACCCCATCCATGTACAGATTGAACAACCATGGAGACATGACACATCCCTGTTTCAACCCAACCTTCAAAGAGAAAAATTCACTTAGTTCACCATCTACACGCACTGCAGCCTTCGCACCATCGTACATACTCTTCACAGCATTCAACAACTTTCCATCTACTCCATATATTCTTAACACTTTCCACAATCCTTGTCTATCCACCCTGTCATATGCTTTCTCCAAATCCATGAAAGCCGCATACAACTTCTTTCCCTTCTCTAGAAACTTTTCCACGAAAGATCTGAGAATGAATATCTGATCTACACAACCTCTTCCCTTCCTAAATCCTCCCTGCTCTTCTCCAACTAATTTCTCTGTTCTTTCTCTAACTCTGTCAATAAGTATCCTACTATACACTTTTCCTATTATACTAAGAAGACAAATGCCCCTATGGTTACCACACACTTCTTTTTCCCCTTTTCCTTTGTACAAGGGAATAATTATACCTGACTTCCAATCCTCCGGGACTCTACCTTCCTCCCAGGCCAATCTGCACATCTTCCACATCCATTCTACTACTATCTCTCCCCCATGCTTCAGCATTTCACTACACACTCCATCAATTCCTGGGGCTTTCCCTGATTTAACTTTCTTCATTGCTTCCACAACTTCTATCCTACTGATTTCTTCCTGTCTTCTCACCCCCCTCCTTCTCCCAGCCATTCCCCAGCCCAGACATATTATCATAAATACAAATATCAGAAGAAAAAAAAAAAGTACAGGAAGAGTTAAGTAAATTAGACAAAGGAAAAGCAAATGGTCCTGACGAAATTTCAGGTTGGGTGCTACATGAATGTGTGTTAAGCAGACCGTTATATTTAATATTTAAGGAATCCTTAGGTCAAGGTAAAGTATCTGATATTTGAAAGAACGGAAACATTGTTCCCCTTTTCAAGAAAGGGAATGGACAGAATCCACTCAGTACCAACTTGCATCACTGACCAGTGTTGCATGTAAGATACAAGAAAGGCTGATAAAGGTTTCGGTAAACTATCTAGATGAACACAGTATGATAACAGAAAGGCAATTCGGTTTTAGAAAGGGTAAATCATGTGTATCTAATCTATTTAGCTGCTATGACAGAGTTGTAGAAATATTACAGAAAAGAGAAGGATGGGTGGACCGTATCTAATTAGATTCAAGAAAGCATTTGACAGAGTATCCCACCTAAGACTTTTATAGAAACTGTACCATCAAGGAGGAATCTAAGGCAACCTG
This sequence comes from Coenobita brevimanus, assembly GCF_032717465.1. NCBI lineage: Eukaryota > Metazoa > Arthropoda > Malacostraca > Decapoda > Coenobitidae > Coenobita > Coenobita brevimanus. Next base: position 25,754,464 of record NC_137065.1, on the reverse strand, counting down.
TACTGTTGGATGCAGGATTTTCTCAGAAAAGGGGAAATCAGAACAGTACTAAGGGGAAATTACTCATCGTGGAGGGAAGTGACCAGCAGAGTTCCACAGGGCTCAGTTTTGACACCAGTTATGTTTTTAGTATACATAAATGACACAGTATATATAAATGACATAGTATATATAAATGACAATGGAAATGGAAGCTATCTAAATATGTTTGCTGATGATGCAAAAATGTAAAGGAGAAATACTAACACAGATTCTTGGAAAGAGGTGCAAGAAGAATTAAATAAACGTCATGAATGGAGCAATAAATGGCAAATAAAATTTAATGTGGACAAATGTCACGTAATTAACCCTTCGTTAGTCCTGTGGGGTATTCAAACGTGGTTAGTCCGGTGGGGTGTTATAACACCCCAATACAAAAATACATGTAGTGTTACTAACATGTAAAATATATTCATACTGCCACTTCAGCATATCTCTGCAATCACTAATGAAAAGATTGAATGCCTTATAGGTGGTGTTTATTAATTTACAATAACAATATACAGTAAATTATAATATCAGTATAAAAATAACACATGGACTCATATCTCATTTGTCAGGTAAACACGCACAGGAAAATACATTTTGTTATTTTTTAAATCAGTATAATGATAAACAATATGCAAAAAAAAAAAAAAAATCTGTATCACAATATGATCTAAATGGTTAGTTTGATGGGGTGACCGGACACCTCGGGGGGGGGGGGGGAAAGTGCCTCTCTTACTACAGCAGAGGCAGGACTAAAACAATCCACATGCTCCCCCCTCTCAGAGAATCAGGAGAGTACTGGAAGGGAGAGAAATATTAGAATTACCGGTTAGGAAATATGAACTTTTTAAAAAAATTTGGGATGCCAAAACACCCCACCTGACTAACGAAGGGTTAAGTTTGGTAAAAGTGAAAAAAGACCAGACTGGAATTATAAGTTAGGAAGTTCAGCCCAACACGTATCAGAAAGGGAGAAAGACTATCTCCGGCTGACCACATCAGTCAGACGGCACAGACGTCGGAATAAGTTCGTTTCCTTTTCCGTATTTGTAACACTGCTCGATGGAGAAGTATTCCCTCCTCCTTCCTTCCTCATAGTCCCACACATAGAGGCAGGAGTAGGTAGAGGCGGCATGAGGGATTAACCAAGCGTAGGTCAGTGAAGCCGACAGACCTGACTCGACCAACATGGCGGCGACCCCTTTGACAGCTGTCTGACTTGGTTCTGCTGACCAGGCGCGAGTGTTTTCTTAGTTGCAAACAGAGAAAAATATGTATTATCTTTATTTATATATTTATCTATATTTGCATACTAACCTAAAAGGATATAGAAACAACCGTTTATACATTTGAGACTTTATATGGCAACAAATTATTTACTCATGCTTTATTCATAAACCACTAAACAGTACTACCTTATTCATAGCAGTCCTACTCTTGACATTTTTTAAGGCAATATTTCTTGCTGCAAAGTGCATTCCTGCATAGGAATACCGCACTTGTAAATATGTCTCTGCGACTGCTTTGATAAGTAAGACAAGGTGGTTGTGCAGAGGGTCACTGGCAGACATATGACTTTCTAAAGTGGTGAAGATAAGTTTGTCTTGTAATGTGGATAAAACCTCAAGAACTGCCATAGAGGTAGAAGTGCACAGCAATCTTCTTCAAGTCAGGTAGGTGTTGCCGTGACCTCTTGACTTGACCAATATGGCCGTTTGACAGTTCTCTGGCTTCACGGGAGCCTTCTCACGCCGCCTCTACCCTAATCCTACCTCTATGGTCCCACACTCCCACCCAACCCCCCCACTTTTCTCTCCGACCCAATAACCCCACCCGGTACCCTCCATACTCTCGCTCACAGCCAGCTAGGGATTTCTATACTCTCAAATTACGTGCAGTCCGAACAACTAGTAAAGGAATAGTACAGTATATATCATAAACCAAGTTAGGACAAGGTGTGTGTTTGTGTGTGTAAGAGAGAGAGAGAGAGAGAGAGAGAATAAATCTGCTGTGATTAAATGTTGCGGTAGTAGATACCTCTTTTACACACACACACACACACACACACACACACACACACACACACCGCTCCTGGCTCAATGGTAACGTTCGCGCTCGCCATCTGGTGGACGGGAGTTCGCGCCTCGCTCAGGTTGCGAAAGTTTCACTGACGAAGTGGGTGGTTACTGTCCCCCATGAGCAAGGGGACGGGTGTGTGCGTGTGTGAAGGTCACAGCCTTGCCCTTAGATCGGACTACAGTATATGAGCTCTCAGTTCCCTTCCGGGAGGGTAAAGCTGACGATCACTACCATCAAGTGATCCTGAACGACCCGGTGAACTAGAGAGAGAGAGAGAGAGAGAGAGAGAATAAATCTGTTGTGGTTAAATGTCGCGATAGTAGCCATCTCTTTTACACACACACACACACACACACACACACACACACACACACACACACACACACACAATAAATGTTGTGATTAAATGTTGCGGTAGTAGATACCTCTTTTACATACACACACACACACACACACACACACACACACACACACACACACACACACACACACACACACACAAGAGAGAGAGAGAGAGAGAGAGAGAGAGAGAGAGAGAGTATAAATCTGCTGTGATTAAATGTTGCGGGAGTAGATACCCCTTTTACACACACACACACACACACACACACACACACACACAGAAATCTGCTGTAGATAAATGTTGCGATAGTAGAACAGAGAGAGAGAGAGAGGAGTTACAAGGAAAAGTTAGGATCTAAATGACTATGCAGCCCAAACCGTGGAGATACTTCATGTTTGCCTGGGAATGCATATCCAAGTCACGTTTATTCTAGTGTAAGATCCTGCCGATGAATTCCTTAAACTTCTCTACTGTAGTGTTAACAACGCCCATGTTGAGTCAGTTCCATGTGGAGCAGATCTTGCACGTGAAAAAGTTTGCACGTAATTCTGCTGGTAAATTTTCTCATTTACAGCTTCCAGCCACGGTTGTGTGCTGAGTCCGTGTTAAGAGTAAGCAATTTTGCATGGAATGATTGTGAAACCCATTCAGATTTTAAACACTTTAATGAGCTGACCTCGTAGTCTACGAGTTTCTACTAAAAAAGTCCCACAGCCCTCAGGGGAACCTGATAGCTTAGTCTCCTGAACTATTTTTAAGTCGACGTATGTCTTTTTCAAGCGACCAAAATTCCACAGCAACTCAGGAAGTGGTTGTACTAAGGAGATATAGACTGTGAGAACAATCTCTTTATTCAGAGAGAGAGAGAGAGAGAGAGAGAGAGAGAGAGAGAGACTTGGAATGGTAAGAACAATCAGGAGAAATACTGATTAAAAAAGTGAGTGAGAGGAGAAACAGAAGCAGAGAAGAGGAAAACACTTAGGTGAAAAAATGGAACAATGTTATAGAAGTGACACTGGGACGGAAACTCACACACACATACACACACACACACAGAGGCACCGAGGAGAGCAGGCGCACGTCGCCACCGCTCTATACCTAGCCAACTTGGCCATTGGCATTACCTAAATTATTATCTTTATATGAGTCAAGCTCTGTACAAGGTTAGATTAAATGGTGTTCTAATATAAAAAAGAAGTTTTAAGTAAGACTTGGTCAAACAGAAAAGAAAACAAAGCAGCGCAAGAACGCGCACAATCAACTGATCGTTGTTTAGTCTACAACTGCCGCAGGGAATGTAAGTACTAAATGCATTTTTAGTACTGCAAAATGGCCACATACTTTAGTAAAGCAAATTTGGAAAAGAATAGGGATAAAGGTAGAAAGCAGGACGACGATTTCTACCAAGAACTGGTTGAAATGGAGACTCATAATAAACTGGTGGAACGAGACACAGGTTAGAGACGGCTTCTCAAAATGAGATCGATGAAATTAAGAAACAGATGCACTTGGAAAAGGAAGAAATAGAAAAATTAGGAAAGGAAGTCAACAACAAAGACACAACCATAGATGAGCTAACAGTTGAAGTGGGTACACTTAGGAGGAAAATTAGTGAAATGGCAAGTACAGTAGTCAACCACGAGAGTATTATAGAAGAGTTCAAAAATGATACAGAGACAATTAGGCAAGTAAGCAGTCTGATAGACCGGATCAGTGATATTGAGGAGAAGATAACACAGGTGAATGAAGCTGTGCAAAGCTACAAAAATGATGTGGAAACCTCTTATGCTGAAATGGTTAAAGTAAAGCAAGACTTGGAAACAAGGGTGGAAGAAAAAAGCATTAAAAAGGAAGTGAAAAGAATAATCCAAAACAATCTTAAGTTAGTCAGAGATTCAGTAGATATCAACAAATATATAGTAATCACTGGTATAGAAGAGGAAGAAGTAAAAAACAAGATCTCAAGAGACAAAAAGGAGATGGGCATTTGAAAGAAGTATCAGAGGAAATCTGTAGTAAAGACATAGAGGAACACAAAAGGTTAGGGAAATACTAGAAAAGCAAGTCAAGACCCCTAAAGGTAACCTTCCAGAGTGTAAACACCGTGGAGGAGATCCTAAAAAACGCAAAGAATCATATGGAAAAAGAGGAGTTCAAAAATGTATGGATAAACAGATGCCTAACACTAGATGAACTGGAATTACTGAAAGAGAAGAGGGAGGAAGCAAAAACAAAAGATGAGGGAAGATCAGAGGAGGAGAAAAATACATTTTTTTTTACAAAGTAATTGGATTGCAGGTACGAAAGTGGTACATAAACAGGAGGGAATAAAAAGGAGGAAGGTAGTAGAACCAAATCATGACAAGTATATAAACAAGATGATTAAGTTGATGTACTAAAATGTGGATGGAATGATATCTACATTATTAGAGATGAATTATTTTGTCAGAGAAAATGAACCACATATAATATGCCTAACCAAAGCAAAATTAACACCAAGGATATCATATGACATCCTAAACTTAGAGGAATATAATACATGGAGAAGAGACAGGAACTTAAAAAAAGGAAAAAGAATAATAATATTAACTATGGAAAATCTAAAAGTCAAAGAAATAGAACTAGATATACCCTCACAAGTAGAACTGATTGCAGAAGAGATAAATACATCTGAAGGGAAAGTAATTGTAGCCAATTTGTACATGCCACCCAGATCAAACACATGGGAAAGAGAAGAATATGAGGGCCTGGCGGAGAGCACAATTCAGAGTTTAAGAGCATTACTACATAAAATGGAAGAGAAATCGGAAAGAATTATACTAACTGGAGATTTTAATACAAATATAAATTGGAATACTCTAGATGTAATAAGCCAAGAAAGCTGTTGGGACCAAAAGCTCCAGGATCTTGTGCAAGAGTTTTTCCTAACGCAACATGTAAAGGAAAGCACCAGAAAAAGAGGACTTGATGTGCCCTCAATGCTAGATCTCATATTTACTAGGCAAGAAAACGATATTGACAATTTAATATATCACCCTCCATTCGGCAAAAGCGACCATGCAGTACTAAATTGCAATTTCAGGATTGCATATGACATAGTTAACAGCAATGAAAGTTACAAAAAGAGCCTAAACTATAAAAAGCGAAATTATCATGACCTAAAGAAGTGCTTCTTAGAAATTGCCTGGGAAAAGGGGCTTAGATGACAAGATTTAAATGCTATATATGAAAAATTCTGTGAACTTTATGAAATAGGAGTCCAGAAGTATATTCCACAAAGAAGCAGAAAAGAAAAGAAAGAAATGGTTTAATACAGCATGTAAAAAATCAGAAGAAAAAAGACATTTGTTGTGGAATAGATACAGAAGACACAATAGCAAAAGTGCATATAATAATTACAAACCGGCAAGAAACGATTATACAAGAATAAGGAGGGAAGACCAAAAACAGTTTGAGGAGGATATCATAAATAAAAGTAGTGATCAACCATAGCCTTTTTAGAGCTACATCAAAAGCAAAACCAAAGAAGAAGATAAAATACAATCCATTACAGATGATGGAATCACCTGTACACAAGAGAAGGATATTAGTGAAGCATTGAACAAGAGTTTCCAATCAGTTTTTACAGAGGAAAAAAAAATTTGAGAGGGATTATGAGGAACATGCATGGCCCCACATACTACCAGATATACAAATATCGGAAAAAGAAATACAGGAGGAGCCAAGTAAATCAGACAAAGGAAAAGCAAATGGTCCTGATGAAATTTCATGTTGGGTGCTACATGAATGTGCAAAGGAGTTAAGTAAACCATTATTTTTAATTTTCAAGAAATCTTTGAGTCAATGTAAACTACCTCATATTAGGAAGAAAGCAAACATTGTTCCCTTATTCAAGAATGGGAATAGACAAAATCCACTTAACTACCGACCAGTATCACTAACCAGTGTTGTAAGCAAGGTATTAGGAAAGCTTATAAGAAAAGCTTGGGTAAATCACTTAGAAGAACAGGGTATGATAACATAAAGACAGTTTGGTTTCAGAAAAGGAAAATCATGTGTTACTAATCTGTTGAGCTACTATGACAGAGTCCTATCACCAACTCTCTTCCTTTTATTCATCTATGATCTTCTAAGCTGTACATCTAACCCTATCCACTCATACGCTGATGACTCCACCCTTCACCTTTCCATTCGGTTCCCGCAACGCCCATCTCAACAGTTACTTCAAGAAACAAGGGATGAGGCTATGGCACACCTAATGTCTGACTTGGCTCATATCTCTGACTGGGGTAAAAATAATATGGTTGTCTTTAATGCTTCTAAGACTAGTTCTTACACCTATCAACCCGACAAAATCTTCCACAGGTATACCCACTAATGTTTAATAATATTCAGATTAATCCTGCATCATCCTTGAACATGCTTGGGGTTTCATTTACTCGGGACTTATCTTGGAAAGATCATATTACATCTCTTGTAAAATCTGCTTCCAAGAGATTGGGTGTGCTAAGCCGACTCCGCTCTTTCTTTACCCCTGCACAATTGTTGACTCTATACAGGGGTTTTATCCGCCCCTGTGTGGAGTACAACTCTCATGTGTGGGGAGGCTCCCCACATACAGCTCTTCTCAATAGGGTGGAGTCAAAGGCTTTTCGTCTCATTAACTCTCCTCCTCTTACTGACTCCCTTCAACCTCTGTCTCTTCGCCGCACTGTTGCATCTTTATCTCTTTTCTATCGCTACTTTAATGGTCACTGCTCCTCTGAACTGTCTGCTTGCATTCCTCCACCTCTACGACGGGCGCGTAGCACCCGTCTGGCAGCAAACTCTCATCCCTTTTCTGTCCAACTCTCTAATGCAAGAGTTAACCGTTACTCCCAGTCTTTCATTCATGCAACAGGTCAGCTCTGGAACTGTCTCCCTCTGTCTGTATTTCCTCCTGCCTATGATCTCCAGTCTTTCAAACGCAGTGTGTCCAGGCATCTCAAAATGATCGGATCTTGAATTTGGCTCTCTATTGTATTTTGTTTTTCTCTTGGAGGGAACTGTTACTGCGGGCTCATGGCCTTTGGTTCCTTCTTCCTCGCATTAAAAAAAAAAAAAAAAAAAAAAAAAAACAGACACATTACAGGAAAGAGAAGGATGGGTGGACAGTATCTATTTAGATTTCAAGAAAGCATTTGACACAGCACCACATCAAAGACTTTTATGGAAACTGTAACATCAAGGAGGAATTCGAGGCAAACTGTATTGTTCGATGCAAGATTTTCTCATGAAAAGAGAAATGAGAACAGTACTAAGGGGAAATTACTCATCATGGAAAGAATTGACTATTGGAGTACCACAGGGCTCAGTGCTGGCACCAATCATGTTTTAGTGTATATAAATGATATAGACAGTAACACTGGAAATGAACTCTATCTTAATATGTTTGCAGATGATGCAAAAATACAAAGGAGAATTACTAACACAGAGTCTTATAAAGAGCTACAAGAAGAATTAAATAAACTTCATGAATGGAATAATACATGGGAAATGGAATTCAATGTCGACAAGTGTCATGTAATCAAGTTTGGTAAAAGTGGAAAAAGACCTGATTGGGATTATACATTAGGAAATAAAATCCTACACACATCAGAAAGAGAGAAGGACCTAGGTGCGATTATCAATAACAGACTATCTCTGGCTGACCACATCAGTGAGAAGGTAGGGAACATGTATACACTGCTTGCCAATATGAGAATAGCGTTCATATACGTAAATGAAGACATGCTAAGAAAGATAATAACATCATTCATCAGACCAACCCTGGAGTATGCATCAGTAGTCTGGAGTCTTCATCTCAAAAAACACATAGACAAGATTGAAAAAGTTCAAAGGGCCGCCACAAGATGGGCACCAAACTTAAGGGATCTAAGCTATGAAGAAAGACTAAATAAACTGAATTTATCAACACTACAGGAGAGAAGGAAATGAGGTGACATGATTATGCTACATAAATGCATATCAGGGAAGAAGAAAATGGACATAAATGATTATTTAACCTATGGGGAAGCATCAGCAAGGGAACACTGGAAAAACTGCATAAGAAGAGAGGTGATAAAGACGTAAGGAAATTTAGTTTCCCAAATACAGCAACTGATCAGTGGAATGCACTACCGAATGAAATAGTGTGTGCCAAAACAATTCACAAATTTAAGGATATGTACAATAAATATGGTTTAAGACACGGGACAGTACGAGCTTGACTCATTCCTGTAAAGATACAATTAGGTAAGAAAAATTAGGTAAGAACACTCATACACACTCACAAACGCACTTTCTGAATATTTGTCGACCTATCTGTCTGTGCCTGTCTGTGTACTCTTCCTCCCCCCCCCCTCTCTCTCTCTGGATCCTTGTCTCATCCCCAGTTTCCTTTTTCCTCCTTCCCCTTTCTTTATAGGTATCTGCTTAGTCCTTACCTTCCTCCCTCTCTCTTTCCTTATCTCGTCTCTCTCCCCCTCTGTCACTCCCTCCTTACCTCACTCTTCTTTCTCCCTTCTTGTTACAACTTTGTCTTCTTTTTTTCATTTATCACGTGTTTCCTTTTTTTCTCCATTACTTTCTCTGTGTTTCTTTTTTTGTACTAAATCCATTTTCTTCACTGCTTTCTTTCCCCAGTAATAACTGCATGCTCCCTTTTCTCTGTCCTCTCTCCGTCTCTCCCTGTCACCCAAAATCTCTTCTTTCATTCTGCTCTAACCACTGTCTTTCCCTCCCTTCCTTCCTCCCTCTCCCTCCTCTTGTATTCCCTTCTTAACATCCCCCTTCTCTTTCTTGCCCTAAAAATAGAATTATTTTCTTCCCACCCTTAATCTCTACTCTCTCTCTGCAAATTTCTCTAATTTCTCTGTTTCTCTCCCTCCCTTTTTACTTGAATGTCATTCGTTGTACTCAGCCTCAATGCTTTCGCCTTATCCTGCTTAGTTCTTTCCATGCGTCCTTGCCAGAATAACAAACGTTCTTCCTCCTCCCTGTTACCTTGCCTCTTTTTCTAATTTTTCTCATTATCGTTCTCAGTATTCCATTCCGTAGCTGTCTTTCCCACTTTCTCCTTTTGTTATCTCTCTTTCTATGTTTGCTCTGTTCCCATTTTCCCTCAGCTGTCTCCCCTTTTGTCTCTACTTCCCTGTCTCCCGGCCTTTCGATTCACACCTCCCTTTTCTCTTTCTCTTTCACACTGCTTTTATCTCATATTACCTCTCACTGTCTCTTCTTCTCACTCTCTGTCTCTTTTCTTAACTCTCGTTGTTCTCTCCTTGCCTCTCCCCTTTTTATTTTCTCCATAACTGCCCTCTCATTTCTCATTATTCCACTCACTCTCCCTCTACGACTGTCGCTCCCTGTCTTTTAACTCTCTTTCCCTCTCTCTCTCTTACAGTGTAGTAAACTTTTCCTAACTTGGTTTATGATATATACTGTACTATTCCTTTATTAGTTGTTCGGACTACACGTAATCAGAGAGGTGCTTGAAGTACAGAAACCCTTAGCTAGCTGTGAGCGAGAGATCGAGAGTTTGGAGGGAACCGGGTGGGGTTATGAGGTCGGAGAGAAAAGTGGGGGTTTGGGTGGAAGTGTGGGACTATGAGGAAGGGAGGAGGAGGGGATACCTCTCCATCGAGCAGTGTTACAAACACCTTAGTCCACGGGAAAGGAAACGAACTTATTCCGACGTCTGTACATGACATGTATACACTGCTTGCTAATATGAGAATAACATTTACATATATAAATGAAGACATGCTGAGAAAGATAATAACATCATTCATCAGACCAACCCTGGATTATGCATCAGTAGTTTGGAATCCTCATCTCAAAAACAGATATGATTGAAAAAGTACAAAGGGCAGCTACAAACTGGGTACCAAGCTTAAGGGATCTAAGCTACGAAGAAAGACTAGAAAAACTGAATCTACCAACACTACAGGAGGGAAGGAAAGGAAACATGATTATGTTATATAAATGCATCTCAGGGAAGGAGAAAATAGACATAAATGAGTATATAACCTATGGGGAAGCATCAGCAAGAGGACACTGCAAAATACTACATTCAAAGAGAGGTGATAAAGGTGTAATGAAATTCAGTTTCCCAAATAGCGCAATTGATCGAAATAGTGTTTGCCAAAACAATTAATAAATTTAAGGATATGTATGATAAAAATGGTTCAATACACGGGACAGTACGAGCTTGACTCATTCCTGTAAAGAAACAATTAGGTACATGAAATACAGCATAGTGTCCCATGGAATGTCCAACCACCTCCACCAGGAATTCAGAATAGTGCCCCTGTGAACTCCCAAACACCCCCACAAGGACCCCACAGAAGAGCGGCAGCAGTGCACTGAGACTCGGTGCAACAACGGCCCAAATCAGCCCGGGCCATACACCAATATGACTCGGAGCCCGCCCGCCGTCGCCATAGCATGAATCCTGCACTACCTTCCGGGCGAGCTTCCACCAACCAGCTTCGGGGTGGAGCTGTCCGTCCAGCTTCTGCCAGCGCCCCTAAGGAGTCGGCCTGTAGCCTCTCCCTCCTTCTACAGGAGACGGCCGGTAGCCTCTCTGAAGGTGTCTTCTTTCTTGAGACGGCCTGTAGCAGCTTGCCCCTTGCTAAAGAATCGGCCAGTAGCTGACCTGAGGGTAACCAGGAGACGGCTGATAGCTGCTCCCGCCTTCATCAGAAGGTGTCCTTCCGGAGACGGCTGGTAGCTGCTCCCGCCTTCATCAGAAGGTGTCCTTCCAGAGACGGCTGGTAGCTGCTCCCGCCTTCATCAGAAGGTGTCCTTCCGGAGACGGCTGGTAGCTGCTCCCGCCTTCATCAGAAGGTGTCCTTCCGGAGACGGCTGGTAGCTGTTCCCGCCTTCATCAGAAGGTGTCCTTCCGGAGACGGCTGGTAGTTGCTCCCGCCTTCATCAGAAGGTGTCCTTCCGGAGACGGCTGGTAGCTGCTCCCGCCTTCATCAGAAGGTGTCCTTCCGGAGACGGCTGGTAGCCGCTCCAAAACCCCTCCTGAAGGAGTCAGCCTGTAGCCGCTCCCACCTTCGTCAGATGGCCGGTAGCCATTTCAAAGGTGTTGCCCCTGAGTTGGCCTGTAGCCGCTCCACACCCCTCCTGCACGAGTCAGCCTGTAGCCGCTCCCGCCTTCATCAGACGGCCAGTAGCCGCTCCGAAGGCATTGCCCCTGAGTCAGCCTGTAGCCGCCCCCACCTCTCCTGAAGGAGTCGGCCTGTAGCCGCTCCCGCCTTCGTCAGACAGCTGGTAGCCGCTCCGAAGGTGTCCCTGGAGTTACTGACCCTCTCAGGCCACGGCCAGTAGCCGGGCCCCAGGACCGGAAGCGTCAGAAAGCCGCCCTGCTGCCCCAGCATGAGACGAGTTCCCCGACCCCCGATGCAGAGGGCGTAGAGGAGTACTGGTGAGGCCCTATAATTTCCCCCGGCCTCTGCTCTCAACAACTGGCCCTGGGAGAGACCCACCTGACGTACCCTGACGCAGACCGGTGCCGCAGCCCCTCCCTGATGGCGCTGTCCAGCTCTGGGGGCCGCAGCCCTTGGGAACCCCAGGCCCTCCCCAGAACGCCCAGGCGGGAACTCTCTACGCCTCGACGGCAGAGGACCTCCACCTCCGACAGGAGCCTGAACAAAAGATTCAGGCAGTTGTTTGGCCCCAGTCCTGAGGGCCACACTCCTGTCCCCAGCCCGGACAGTATGGGCCCCTTCACAACCTGCAGCCCCGGACGAGAGAAGACGCCCCTGCGCGTGATCCCGTGCCCCCTCGGTATGGCCTCCCCTGTTGGTGCCCCAGCCCTGGCAGAAATAAAGCCGGAGTGTCTCTCCTCCGCACCCGCCGCCCCGTGACCCATGAGACAGTGACTGTGACCATATTGTAGTGGAACAGTGGTGAGGCGGAATAGTGCATTCATAGTACTGGACCAAGTGTTTTAAGTGAAACTGGAATGATAATGGTCTAACAGTAACAAGGCGGAACAGTTAATAGTCAATATAGGACCAAAGTGCTGGTGAGAAAGACTGATGCATCCTAACCATCATATCACAGTAAGAGAAATACCCAAGCCGTGGAGTTAGTAATAATAATTAACCAAAAGTCCCTTGCCACTAGAAAATAGTAAAGTGAACACGCTACCAGTAACGTCCGCCTCATACTACCATAATTATAATTAGACTCCAGTGCCTTACACCCTCCCCTAGTAAGCCTCATCTCTAACTCTTCCGCGGACACAGAAACCTTGGACCATACTAATTCTGAATACTCCGCCTCGAGTGTTATTTTAGTATATTCATCCATAGTATCCTGTGAGATACTAATTACAGTATCTAGATATAAGTGTTTATGATCAACCAAATATTGTGCTTGTAACATCTGCTGTTGTCCCTTGTCTGACTGAGTAATACACGTGTAAGGTTATTGCCTGGAGTTTTTGTGTCCTGCCTCTCTCTTATTTGTCCTAAGCCCCGGTCTCGAAAGAGAACCCCGCTAAGTGTTAGGTGTTTAAGGAACGGGAAGTCGAGCCTAAAACACCTAGGATTACAGTAAGAACACAGAATCATAACGACCGCTTTTCATTCTCCACATTAGGCTAAAAAAAAAAAAAGTGGAAAATTGTGTTGTTCGTGAAATTACTGTTAGTGTTTTTGTTATTGGTGGAATTACTGTTCATTCATTTTCATTCGGCTAACATCTGCATTTTGCAGGTTATTTCCCAAACTCCTCACTGAATACGATAATGATATTGCACAATATATTTTCTGACAGTTACCATATTCAGGTGTTTATCTTTTCGTATTAATAACTAACAAAATGACGGTTCTGCAATCTACACCCTTTCCAGAAACAATTTTCCAAGATTAGTATTGTATTTCTCTGCTAATTTGTTATTACAACTTAGCGGCAGAACAAGTCAATACTGCGACCCAACATGATTTCTTAACCCGCCCAATCCCGACGTTTTCTGAGCTTTGGTCTGCCCCAGTCCTGGCTTTTTTGGACCATTTTTTTTTTTTTTTGCTTAAACATTCGCTTTTGGTCAGAAACTAAGGAAAATCACAAAGAAAGGTGTCCCTTGGGTCCAGAAATGGCTTACCTGGAGCACGTAAGTTTGACAGGTACTGCCATGCTCTATGAGTAGTCTTTTCGCCGTACGTTTTCTATGGTGGCACGGGTACTCTGAACTGATGCAGTATACGTTTATTATCATGTATTCATATGTTGGAAATATGCATACCACAAGTATATTGGGTTTTATACAGAAAAAAATGAGAAATAATGTATGTACAATTGTGCGACCCTAGCGAAATCGGTCGATTATGTCACCGATGGTAGCAAACATCGTTATTTTATCAGCTATTGTATTTTTTCATGTTCCATATTACTTCCACAATAAAATAATACCATTTTCAACTTTACATAATTGTTTGTACATATTTTGAGGCATTATGACAAGAATTAGCATAAAAGTAGCGCTAATTTACCAAGTGAGATCATTTTATTTCATGCTTTTTTCAACTCAGATTCTATTTTTTCACCTTTTAGATTACATATACCATAATATATAACCCACTTACATGTTATACAATTAGTTTTATAGATGTACTTGCTGTACGAAAAGAATTAGCATAAGAAAAGCACCTATTTACCATGTGACAACTTGGTCTTTCATTTTTTTTTCAACTCTGATTCTAATTTTTCACCTTTTTGATTACTTATAACACAACATATTACCCATTTACATGTTAGACAATTGCTTTTACAGAAGTACATGCTTTATGAAAAGAATTAGCATAGAAGTAGCGCTAATTTACGTAGGTAAATCATGTCATGTCATTATTTTTTCACCTCTGAATTTATCTTCTCCCCCTTTATAGTACTTCTCACATTACATTCTGGCATTTTCCATGTCAGACATTTGCTTTCACAGTAGTACACGATTTACAGTAGTCCTTATCCTAATCTATATGTATATATATATATATATATATATATATATATATATATATATATATATATATATATATATATATATATATATATATATATATATATATAAAGAGAGAGAGAGAGAGAGAGTGAGGTGGGATGGTGGTCCACTGGGAGACAGCTTATCCCATAATTGGTGGCTAAATCAGGAGCCACTGGGGAATTTTCCACTCATCTTACACAGTGAACAGAATTCTTCCTAGCGCTTATTTACCTACTGAATGTATGTTGTGTGACTTTCAACTTAGACTCTTTTTTAACTTACATACTAACTTTCAGTAAATATACAATTGCTTTTATAGATGTACATGCTTTACGAAAAGAATGAGCATAGCAAAAGCGTAACCACGTGAGTTCAGATCACTCGAAATCTAATTATTCACCTTTTATAATACTTCCAATATAACATATTACCCCTTTACATGTTATACAATTGCTTTTATAGATGTACATGCTTTACGAGAAGAATGAGCATAGAATAGCACTACCACGTGACTTCAGGTACCGTCATTATTTTTTCAACTCAAAATCTAATAATTCACCTTTTATAATACTTCGAATATAACATATTACCCCTTTACATGTTAGACAAGTGCTTTCACCTTCTGCTAACTCACACCACGCCTAACACGAACACCACGAGGACGTGTTGCCTCCCCCACACCACTCTCGCTTTCACGAATCTGTCTGAGCTCTCCCACCCCAACACTTTCACTTTCTACTGCCCTAACCATCCCCACACCACTACTTCCTGCCACAGAACACATAAAAGGAACATACCTGTGGAACAGTCGCAATGTACCGTCTGTCCCAGTCCCATGTGGCGAGATCTTTTCCTTCCCCAGCCAGGAAAATACGCCACCATGTACTGCTTCCTCGTCCTCGTCCTCATCTGATGGTAGGTGTTGCTGCCTAGATGCAGCACTTGGTGCAGGCTGGCCGTCCCTTGCCCTCCTATATGTAATATATTTGACTTTCCTTGGGGAAGGGACCTCCTCATCACTGCTGCTGGTAACCTCCTCAGGCTGCACATAATCGACAACGAGGGTGTCGTCGTCCATTGGGGAATCACTATCCCCTGTAAAGGTATCCAGGGGGACTTGTATCTCCTTGTCTGACAGCCCACGACGCGCCATGTCTGACGTGGGTGACTGCTGACAGGTAAGTGGAGGATCACAGGGTCTGGTGGGGTTAATCTGGGTCTAGGGGATTATCCGCCTGGCGGCGAGTAGGTGAGGCTTGCGTAGGCTGGCGAAACAAAAATCAGGCGCGATTTTTGAAAAATGTGAAAATTATGCAACTTGCAATGTTGCCGCATTAATTCACATCGCCGGGACATGAGTGCACATCATGTGTGGACGTTAATTCACGTCGCCGGGATGGTGCGGGTTAACACACTTCATGACCATTACTGTGTTCTAATGTTAATCTTATGTTACAGCTCATCATTCTAGATTGCGAGAGGGCATTTTATGTTACGGTAAAGTGGAAAGAGTCTAGTGACATAAAAGATGGTGGTGATGGTAGCGGCAGTGTTTGTAGGTACAAAGATGCTGGTGAGATGTGTTGGTTTTAGT
Source organism: Coenobita brevimanus (assembly GCF_032717465.1). Lineage (NCBI taxonomy): Eukaryota > Metazoa > Arthropoda > Malacostraca > Decapoda > Coenobitidae > Coenobita > Coenobita brevimanus. The sequence goes on along the minus strand of NC_137065.1, from coordinate 25,738,405 downwards.
GGTTGTACTTATTGTGGCAGTGATGGTGGTGGTGGTGGTTGTCATATCAGTAGTGGTAGCGTTTCTGGTGGCAGAAATGATGCTGATGATTGCTGTGGTGGTGGTGGTGGTGGTGCATTTGGTAGTAATGATGCAGGCGTGGTGATGGAGATGATTGCAATGGTGTGGCCGATGATTATGGTGTTGATGGTAGTGATGGTAGTGCTGATGGTTCTGATGATGGCAGTGGATTTTGGATATGTGGGCTGACGCTAGAGACTACAATAGTGATTATAATGATCACAGGAAACTGAGAAAAGTGAACAACAGAAGAAGGCAGACTGGTCCATATTATAATGCTCATATATAAGAACGTGACTTATTTACGAATAAGACAAGATTAACGAAGATGCAAGTTCACACACGTCTTACAAAAAGTTGTCTGTTTAAGTCAAAGGGAATGTAGACAGACAGACTTGAAGGATATGTTGCCATGAAAGTAGGAAGACACGCAGGGTAGGCAGACACAGACGTGAAGAGCAATTAGGCTGACAGATATGAAGGACACACAGGCAATCAGAGAAATATCAGAGAGGCAAACATGAAGCACAGGCTGGCAAGCAGACAGAAAAGGTAGTCAGGCAGATGTACATGAAGAGCAAACGAGGAGGCAGATTTGAAAGGCGTACAGGTAAATAGGTTTGCTGTGAGGTCGATCGGGATGAGAACTGGTAACTGGGTACTTACTACTTTTTTGCTGCGAGAAAGTCGGGAATATCGACATTGATCATTTTCGTCTTATTAGCACAAATTGCGCCCCAAATTAGAAAACTGCTTTGTGAAAGTAGCATTGATACAATACCAAATACATGCTGAACAATGTTATGCGTCGATATTGCCATAAATAATAAATTAAACTATGAAATCGGAGACTTCCCATCTTTTCACAGGATTAGAGAAATGATCTATTATTTTCCTTATCCACAGCTAAATTGAAGCACAGCATTGTTCAGCAAGAATTTGATATTATGCGAAAGGTATTTGCATATGTATTTTATCTCAGTTATATGCAGTTTTTCCTGCTACTACAAATATTATCAATGTCAATATTTTCAACTTTCTTGTAGCTTAAAACTCGCAAGTGGTCAATTAGGGAGGAAAGGATTAAGTAAGATTTAGGAGCAATTAAGCTTGAGAGCAGCTCCTTCACGGCTCACCCCTCCTGATGTTGCTGGTGGTTGGGAAAACTATAGCCAAACTCTCCCGTCCGAGAAAAAAAAAAAAAAAAAAAAAAAAAAAAAAAACTGCACAAATCATGCTGGAAAAGGAAGGAATAAACAAAAGAGACGATGTTAAAAGAGAAAGTTAAACTAAGGACAGAGAAATGTATAGTCACTGACGAAATTTTGCCTAATATTTTTCCTCCTCTGTGTCTGATTCTTCTCCGCTTGTTATTATTTCTAAGCTGAGGGAAGCACTGTTAACGTAAGAATCTTTTTTTTTTCTCTCTCTCTCTCTTTAATGTGATGCGTCAGTAAGGAAAGTGATGTATATGTCCCGTGAAGTACAGGCAGTGGAGCAGCAACAGGCTTATTCAGCCACTGTTTAGTAACATATTATTTCAACGGATATGCATTTATTTTCTTCCTCTCCGTGTCCCCGTTTAATATGTTGTTTCCCTCACGCGCTTCTCCCTCCCCTTCCCTCTCGCAGTAGTTACTTGTGTGAGCCTGTTGCTACAAGCCTTTTCGTGTTTCTTGCCTTGTTTAGTCAGTGTCAGCAAGCATCCTTCATTTTCCTCCTCAAGATACCATGATCATACCTCATCCAGTTTGGTTATTATGGCAAGTCAGATAATTTCTATCTATATTGTTACAGCTCAACATACTGCTTTAATTTCCTTGTAATTTGATTTTTTTTTTTTTTTACCTAAGAAGTCACGACTGTCCTTAAGGGACCAGGTTCATCACGCCAACCTCTCGTGAAGTTAAATACTGAAACCTGAACTATGGCTGAAATGTTGTGAGGACTGATATCACTGCGGAAGCACTCCATCCCAGTGCCCTCTGGATTAAGACAACTGGAACTTCACACGGGTACTTACCTTCACATTGCCCTTCAGGTGGCACAAATCGTGCATAAAGACCACTAAAGCAACTGTTAAAGTCTTCATCCCTCACTTACACTAATATTATGTAGCAAGATACACCACATGCTCACATTTTTCCTCACATCTGTAAGATAGCATATCATGAGGGGTGGTAAACATAAGAAGACTGGGAAATCTGAAAATTACCATTTTCTACTCTAGAATCGTATATATCAGTTGTGCTTAACGTTTAGAGCTTGCAAGCGTAATATGATATCATATCGGTGATACTTTTAATTTGAACAGTGGCCACATATTTATGAAAGAGCTCGGAATCCCCTTTAAACTCGTCTTCCATCTCACCTTTTCCATCTTCTTCCAGTCAGTGTTAAACAGTCTTCTTCTGTCTTCATCCGATGCATTTTATCCACTTCTCTTTCCTTCATTTCATATTGCTCTTTTAAACAGACTTCCTGCGCGCTACAACTGAACTCTCCTTCTCCCACTCCATATTTTTTGGCTTCCTAACTTTACCAATACTTCCTATTCTCTCTCTCTCTCTCTCTCTCTCTCTCTCTCTCTCTGCATATTTCAGTGAATTATGTAAGGGGCAAGTGAGTATAGGATACGTTGAACTGAGTACTTGACCACCTATACGAGTATATGGCAGAACTCCCTAGTCGAGAGCTTCTTCTGGCTGGTGTGCAACTCCTAGCTGCTATTCCACTATCAGGGATGTCGTGCCTTCTCTAGAAGAAAAAAAAAACAGTGACTAGACTGAAAATTAGCGAGGCAGTTAATGTGTGAGTCATCCCTGCAGAGCTAATGAAAGCTGGGGTAGCAACCATGATCCGAGGATTACATGCAGTCAGAAAAATTGTTGGTTGTGCTGGTAACATTCCATCTGAGTGGGCAATAGCCATTCCTATCTTGAAATGGAAGGGAGACCAATGTGATTGCGGTAATTACTGTAGTGTTTCAATGTTCCTCGTGCCAGGGAAACCTTTGCGCTCGTGCTCTTGATGTGCATCCGTTCCATTTGTTAACGTTTCAGAGTTCTGAGCAAATCGTAGTCATGACCTAGAAACCTACATTTGACTAGTTCATAGCACTTCGGAGTCTTGTGGAGCGTCGTCGTGAGTTTCAACAACTGATTGCAATTGTACATCCATCTAAAAAAAAAAAAAAAAAAAAAAAAGGGTGTTCGATTAAGTAAAACTGGGTGACACAATTGGACCGCCTATAGCTCTGTGAAATTCCCTTGGAAATTATCCGGTTCGCAGCTGGTCTGTATCCAAGCACTGAGAGCGTTCTCAAATGTGTGTATGTGTGTGTGTGTGTGTGTGTGTGTAGGGGGGTGATGGCGAAAGGTGCATTTAATTTCTTTCTAGAAAACTCCGGATTGAGACAGGGATGTGTCATTGCATCATTAAGAACATGGATTGGTTGCTGGGTCAGGCTGACTGTCAGTCACTGCAGAGTATCAATTGGCAACTTTAAGGTTACTGACCTTGACTTTGCACATCATGCAGTTACCTTTGCATAGGTTATAGAAACACTCCTGAGTGCTCTGGAGGCATTCAAATGAGAACATGAGGTCACTAGGACTAAAGTCTCCGGGGCCGAGACTAAATTCCAAACGCTGAGTGGCTTATTGAATGAGGCAGTACAGTCTGTCCAAGCTAAACACACAGAAATTGTGGAAAGATTCATTTAATCACCGTAGTGTGATCCACGACAACGGTAGGTCTGATAAGATCCCTCGTCCCATTTGCCTGGCCAATGATGCTAACGATTCATTCACTTCAAATATTTGGCGTTGTCAGTATCTGTGCAGAAGGGCGAATGGCTGCATCTTCACTGAACTGGTGCTCCTCTCTTACTTTATGTCAGTAAGAAATAGATATGCCATGGAACGGCATATAGATTCCACTGATGGTAAGTGCTTTTCAAGGAATATGAGATTTCACTGATAGGACACAGTGCATAATGAGCGATTACTCCGTGAAACTGAGTCGAGACCTATTACCCACATACGAAAAACAGGGACGCCAACTCCAACCATATCGAGACCATGACAACTACCAGTCAATCATCCTGTTGGAAAATACGTCGAGCGGGGGGAAAAGTCATTATTGTACCTGGGATGAGTACGGGGATGAGTACGAGGGTGAGTGAGGGTGTGCCCCATGTGAATGCATCAAACCAGAGACCGTATCTGTAAACTCTTCTC